>NC_079204.1:1517500-2117500 GCF_026745355.1 Beta vulgaris subsp. vulgaris
TAGTTTAAATGTAGATTCTTACAATTGATCATTTTTTTTTTAGAAACACTAGTAGAATAATTGGTTATTACTGCGGTGGTATTGGTGTGGTTTTTGCCCATATGCAGCAATATATCACGTAAAAAAGAAAACGTAAAATATAAAATAAAGATACTGCTGCGGTTTCGGCCAAAAATCGCAACAATATGGTTTCAACGAATTTTTTTTGAAAAAAGTTGATTTTTTGACCAGACATATTGCTGCGGTTTTGGAAAAAAAATCGCAGCAATATATTAAAATAATATTAAAAAATAATATTGTTGCGGTTCCTTTGAACACCCGCAACAATAGGCGTCTTGTTTATATAAATAGACACGCGACCCACTTAGGGTTTATAATAGCCGTTTCATCCTTTTCTTTTCCAAAGCATGGTCAACCGTCTTGTTTCTCTTCCTCACTCTCCTCTTCTTCTCTCATCCTAACTCCTCTGATTTTCCAAACACGTCCTCTGATTTGTTGCCAAAACTCCTCTGGTTCGCCGGTTCTCCTTCTCCAGACAAAAACTCCCCTGATTCGCCGGCCAAAACTCCTCCAAACACGAAAACTCCTTCGATCGTCACTCGACTCCTTCGTCGGTTATGATCCTCTCGTATTTCCTTCGTTGGTCGTTCGAAGCTCGTCGCTCAACTCCTTGTTCGTCGGCTGTGATTCTCTCGTATATCCTTCGTCGATCCTTCGAAGCTCCTCATTTGACGACCGTTCACCGAGTGCAATAAGAGAGCGACAGTTTAGTCCTCGTGATTTTCAGGCCACAGATGGATTCAAGAGAGTGACAACAGTTGGATCGATTTTGTTTTCCCTTTTTTTTCGATTTTCAATTTTTTTTTTTTGTTTTGCTTATTTTTATTTTGATTTATTAGTGCCACTTGATCTTTATCTGCATTTTAATTTTCTCATTGATGCCTTGGTTAAAATGATTAATTCATGTTGTTTTTAGTTTTTTCTATTCTACTTTCTTCATATTTTTTTAGTTTCGTATGTTTTTAGTTTTAATTTGTTTCTTAGTCTTTTCATTTCAATTTTTGAATTTTTTAATTTGTTTTTATCTGATTTAGTTTCTCTTTTGTATTAGGTGTTTGAAACAGTGGATTGTTGTAGCTATGTAACATATTATAATGGTACTATAACTACATAAAATTTACGCCTCGGTTTATTTTTCATTTTTTTTTACCTGTCCATCGTCTTTTGCTACGATTTTAGGAAAACATCACAGCAATAAACCTTTTTTTTGAATATTAAAATAATACATGTTGCTGCGATTTTACCTAGAAATCGCAGCAATATGTTCAAATATTGTTGCGGTCAAATCGCAGCAATATATTAATTACATATTGCTTCCCCTTTAATTGTTGCACGACCAAAATTGCCGCAATAGGCTACCTAATGACCGCGACAATAATCATTTATTCTACTAGTGAAAACAGTATAGATTATATTACACCTAGATTCAAATCATTTTAAGTTTCTTTTTTCATAAATTCTTGGGTGTAACGTTATACTATACGTTATAGTGTAAGTGTGTGACAATCCACAAACCAGTACCTAGGCTCTAATATGTTCAACTTATTTTAACTTATTTCAGATAAAAGAAGATAATATACGTTCAAATAAGATAAGATAAAATAAACAAAACAAGTTGGATCAAAGAGACACTTACTTTGTAAAAGTTACTCAAATGACATGAAATTAATGACAAAATGACATGAGATTCATGTCATTATTTGTATAGTATATATCATTTTTGTTGATATATATGTCATTATGTATTTTGCACAATATGTTATGAAGTAATATGTTACATGAAAGAGAGCACTTTTTTTTTACTACTACTAAGTTTAATTTTTTTTTTTTTTTGAAAGGACTACTAAGTTTAATTCATAGACTAGGTTGTTGTGGCTTGTTGATAATTCATCTAATTGGTAACTGGACTAGCTCCAAGTATGACACATTAAACTAAATTATCTTATGTCCTTTCTACTTTCTTACCCTCTTTTCTGAACAAAATGGAACAAATTAAAGAGGGCCACTCTAATTGATTGTCTTTTCTAAGTTATTCTACTCCAATCGTTTGTAATTAACATAAAATTTTTTGGATTATTATCTAAAACAGAAAAAAAAAAATCAGTAAAGTATTGCCTTACGTACCAGCAGACAAAGTACGATCCAAGCATTAAATTACTCCAAGATATGAACTTCAAACGAAGCATCTAAAACTATAATAATACAAATTAAATTCTGTTCATTGAAGAATAAATAAATCGAATGATTAACTGTACCACAACAGTACAGTTATACTAGTACAACAACAAAAGAAAGGATGGTATGATAACTGACTTTTCAAAGATCCCTTTTGAAAAAACATTTATGTCAAATCCAACAAATAACAAAACTAATTACACATCTTATCGACTTAGTTGCATCATACATACATGGGCCAACTTCGTTGAAAATGCTCTTGGAATAAAAACTCTAATTAGTCAAATACATGAATTCAACTTCACTACATACAAGTTACAACACAAAAGTTTCCTAGAATCTTTGAAACTCACTATATAAGGACACACACATCCTAGCTAAACATTATAATAGCTCACATTTCTACAACATTTATAACATACATACATATATATACATATCATCATTTTCCTACCTATTTTGTGTTTGTTAAGTTGATTGATACTACTATGGAAGGAACATCAAGAGGGAAGCAACATGAGGGAGGAGAAGATGTCCGTTACCGCGGTGTCCGAAGACGTCCATGGGGGAAGTTTGCGGCCGAAATACGAGACCCTACGAAGCAAGGGGCTCGTGTTTGGCTAGGGACGTTCGACACCGCGGAAGCAGCGGCCCGGGCATATGACCGGGCCGCATTTAATTTAAGGGGACATCTTGCTACCTTAAATTTTCCAAATGAGTATTACGCAAAATTAGACCCTATACATCACCTTCCATCTTCATCAAGATATTATAACCGCACGGTAGATTATTCTACATCATCAACACCATCTATGGCGACCGGGCCTAGGCAAGATAGACAAGTCATTGAATTTGAGTATTTAGATGACAAAGTTTTGGAAGATATGCTTAGAAGATCTGAAGAAGAAGATGATTAAGGACTTTTATAGTTTGTTTTTTTGGTCAAGGACTTGTATTTTTAGTTACTATTATAAGAACAACCTAGCTAGTATAAGAAAAATGCTAGTGTTTATATTTTCATTATGATCAATTAATGTTTTTTTTTAGCAAAAGAAAAAAGAATTATAAAGAGTCCATGTTATACTACATATATGATATATGGAATGTGATGCGTAAAAACACTCGCATACTTTCGATCCAAAAATCATGATCATTATTAGTAGTTTTAGGGAAGCCAGGAAATCAAATCGATACTTTTATCTCTATTATATAAGGGAAGAGGAGAGTTATGGTGTCTCCGAATGAAGAGATTATTTTACCCCTTTCAGAGCATATAATAAGTATATATCATTGACGCATGTAGTCACGGGCAGCTGGATGCCTGGATCAACGTACTTCCAGAGTTCCAGGACCCCGGGTGCATGTAGGTTCCTTTCTTGCCAAAAACAACCTAACGGTTATACCCTTGTGTTTCTTCAATTTCTACGTTTTATCCCAACTTTTTAAAAATTCTACACGGTACCATCAAGCTTACCTTTTTTAATGCATGATGCCCAAACTGCTTATTATATGTCATCAATTTCATTTATTTTTTCAAATTTATTGGAACTAATTTGACTTATACATAGTTTAACTCTTAGAAGGTTATTCACTAATTAGATTCGTTCCACCGGAATATAAAAAATAGACGAAATTAATGATGTATAATCAGCGGTAGGGGCATTGTCGTTAAAAAAGGTAAGTTTAAGGGTACTTTGTGGAATTTTGAAAAGCTTGGGGTACAGCGTATAAATTAAAAAAATACAAGGGTATAACGTAGAAAAACCCAAACTTAAAACAACCATGAAAAAGTAGTATCAAAAGGGAAATTAAGTCTTTTTTTTTTTGCATGTAAAGTTGTTTTTATTTTTTTGTAAAACATCTATTTGAAGGTGCTTTTTTAATTGTTTTATTATATTTTATATTTCTTTAAAACATGCTTCCCCTTAATTTAATTTATATTGTTCTTTTACTTTGACTTTTGCGTTTATCGATGACAAACCCTGACCATTAATATGTTTCATTACTAATTATTAATCATTTTAGAAGTCGATATCATGAATATATACATCGAGAAAGAGTCAACATATAACATATTACATTATACTTCCTCTGTCCCATAATATAGTATTTGTTTCTTTTTTTTGAGGTCAAACTTTAAAATTTTTGACCAAATATTCTCATTAATATATACAAAAAAACATGCTCATGTAGGATCTTATTAGGTGCGCCACAATGTATAGTTTCATAATATTAACTCTTTAATTTATACTTTTTATTGATACAAAATTGAAGATATTGAAGGTCAAAGATATACCATGATGACGACTGAGCAAAAAGAAACCAGCACTACATTATGGGACAGATGGAGTAATATTTATTTTTATATATTAATTTAAAAAGTAGGTGATGAATATATAATGTAAAAGATAAAATAGAACAACTATATAACAATAGAGGAAGTAATAATAGATAATAATATGTATTACGTGAGGTGCATCTCACCAAAATATTGGTGAAATAGAGCTGCTAAATGGACTTTAATGTGTACGGATCTAGATCAGCTGGGTCATGAGTGTCATATAATGGACTACCAATAGATTGCTCTTAGTATAGGTATTGATTTTTCTAGAGCATCCAAATCTCTCTCTCTTTTTGTATTCATTCATCTTTTATGTCCTATTGCAAGATATCTTTTTTCACTTTTTCACTTTTCTTCAGGTTCAACATTAAGGGCAAAATGTAAAAATATGGATTTATGTTGCTTATTATTGTTTCTAAAGGCTCAGTGGTCCTCCCACACTTGAGCATTTACTGTCATCAGAATTGACAGCTACCACTTCATGTAGTGATCCCAGAATGATTTCATTCTGTTATTCTTGTCTTTTGCTATCTTGTACTTTGTAGCTTTGTCCTAGGGTTGGTGAAACAGATGTATATATATCCTAAATGTAAGGTTGTAGCCGTTGGAAGAGGGAGGGAGAAAAGATTGAAGCTTGTAAGAAACCATCCTTTCTTTCACTGAAATATGAAAATGTGCCTCTGAATATCAGAGAGAAATTCATCTTGTTGATGCTTTTGAACTTTCCTTCATGGTATCAGAGCCAGGTTGATAAGATCATCTAAGAAAAGTTCAAAACATTTCTTTTCTCAAAGATAACATCCATTCCCTGTGAGAAAGCTTCTCTTTTTTTCTTTCTATCTTCACCATGACTGAGAAAGGATACCAAGGCTATCCGGAGAGATTCAAGAATCAAAAATGGAAAGGGAACACAAGACAAGCTGCAAATGTAATGAAGGAGGAAGGTGAAGGAAGCCAGCAGACTCCTTTTGATAACAACAATTTGCAAGCTGATAATGATGCAAAGGGAGAAGAAAATCGCATCATTTCAACAGTTGTTCAGGAAGTTATGAAGGCTTTGGGAACCAACAGCGTGGCTTACAGCAATTTTGCAGGTAATGCTGTTATATCTAATGCTGTGTGTGAGAAAAGATTTTTTTCTAAATCCTGGATCATAGACTCAGGAGCTAGTGACCACATATCTGGAAATAGAATGTGTTTCACAAATATGAAGCAGCTGGGAAAAGCTGTGAAGTTAGGGCTACCTGATGGGAGCATGAAACAGGTTTTTGAATCTGGAGATGTGAAATTATCTAATGAAATCACATTAAAAGATGTGTTGTTTGTGAGTGATTTCAATCATAATCTGTTGTTTGTAGCCAAGCTGTTGCAAGATAACAAGTTCATGAAATTCATTTTTGACAAAAATGGGTGTTGTTTACAGGACCCTACCACTAAACATGTTGTAGCTCATGGAAGAAATGACCATGATTTGTACTGGCTGATGAATGGGGAAGAGAAGTTTGATGATAGGAAGAAAGAAGATGAAAATAAGAAGGTGTTAGCAGTAGGAGCAGAGAACAGGACTGAAAAGGATGGGCTCAAGAACTTAGAGATAATCCATGCTAGACTAGGACATATTTCCTTGTCTAAGATGAAACATTTGGATTTTTGTCATTGTAAAAACTTAAACACTTACTTTTGTGACACTTGTTCTGTAGCTAAACACCATAACCTTCCTTTTATCTTAAGTACATCTATTGCTGAAAGTGTGTTTGATTTGATCCATATAGATTTATGGGGACCTTACAGTGTTAAGGCAATCACAGGGGCAACATATTTTTTAACAATTGTAGATGATCATTCTAGAGTCACTTGGACTCATCTATTGTCTGTAAAAGAGCAGGTGAAAGAAATCTTGATTGGATTTCTTGCTCATGTTGAGAATCACTTTAAAGCTAAAGTGAAAACCATTAGAACTGATAATGGAACTGAAATATTCCAAAAGGAATGCAGCAGGATTCTTAATGAAAGGGGAATCATGCACCAAAGAAGTGTGCCAGGAAGACCTCAACAAAATGGAAGAGTTGAGAGAAAGCACAGGTTTCTTCTTGAGACTGCTAGAGCTTTGAAGATTCATGCCAACATGCCAGACATCTTATGGGGTGAGTGTATTTTAAGTGCTACTCACTTGATAAATCTCTTGCCTAGTGCAGTGATTAAATGGCAAACTCCCTATGAAAGGTTAATGGGAAGGAAACCTGATTATGAGCATCTTAAAGTGATTGAGACTTTATGTTATGCTAGTGGAACGAAAAAGCCAAGTGACAAATTTGCTGAGAGAGGTATAAGATGTGTGATGGTGGGATATCCATACTATCAGAAGGGTTACAAATTATATGATTTAGAAAGAAGGAAGTTGTTTGTTAGTAGGGATGTTGTCTTTCATGAGAGTGTTTACCCCTTCCTCATGAATGATCAAAGAAAGATTCATATGAATGAAATAAAAAATCAAATGCCTCTAACAATTTTGTCTAGTGATGATCCTGATACAGGTGTCAATGCAGAAAATTTACATGACATTGCCTTGGACATTAACCAAAGGCAAGAAGTGAGAGATGAAGGTGGTCTTGAAATAAGTGTTGAAGAAACAACCACACAACCTGCTCAAGATGAACAGGTAGTAGATGAAGCAAGAAGGTCTACAAGACAAAGAAATCTTCCTGAAAAATACAAAGATTACATTGTAACCTTACCTGATCCAAAGGTGACAACAAGGGATTCAGAAGCTAACACCATCATGTTTGAGAACATGAGACATTCTGAGTATTATTCTGAGGAATACATTGCTTCTTTCAACAATGTTCTCAGGGTAACTGAACCTTCCAGTTATCAAGATGCAGCTAAGCATCAAGGATGGGTAGAAGCAATGCAGAAAGAATTGAGTGCTCTCAAGGAAAACAACACATGGGAGCTCACAGAATTACCAGTAGGGAAGAAGGCTATTCCTTGCAAATGGGTGTATAAGGTAAAGCTGAGACCTGATGGGACAGTTGAGAGACTAAAGGCCAGATTGGTAGCCAGAGGTGACAAGCAAATTGAGGGAAAGGATTTCAAACACACCTTCTCTCCTGTTGCTAAGTTCACTAGTGTGAGAACTCTAATTGCTTTAGCTACAACAAAGCAATGGAAACTTCACCATCTAGATATCAACAATGCTTTTTTACATGGATATCTAGATGAAGAAGTGTATATGAAACCTCCTCAAGGTTACAATGAAGCCTCAGAAGGAAAAGTATGTAGACTTAGAAGAAGTCTATATGGTTTGAGACAAGCTTCCAGACAATGGAACATAGAATTGACTAAATTTCTTCTGCAAGAAGGATTTAATCAAAGTAAGAGGGATTACTCTTTCTTTCACAAGGAACAACCATCTGGTAAACAAGTCATGGTTTTGGCATATGTAGATGATCTCTTGATCAGTGGGGATGATGAAACAACAATTATGCAACTTAAAAGCAATTTGAATCAAGCTTTCACCTGCAAGGATCTTGGAGAGATGAGGTACTTTCTTGGGATAGAAGTATCTAGGACTGCACATGGCACCATGTTGAATCAAAGAAAATTTGTTTTAGATATTGTGGAGGCAGCTGGCATGAAGGGATGCAAGCCTTGCAAGTTCCCTTTTCCAAAGGGTGTACACTTGTCTATAGATGAAGGTGAAATTTTAGAAGATCCAGAAATCTATAGAAGCATTATTGGAAAGTTATTGTATCTGAACCTTACAAGGCCTGATATTTCATATTCAGTCCAACAACTTAGCCAATTCATGGCTTGTCCTAGAAAACCTCATCTACAAAGTGCTATCCATGTCATTAAGTATTTGGCAGGAACAATTAATTTGGGGCTCTTCTATGAAAGTGAATGTATGCTGAACCTAAGTGCATATTGTGATGCAGATTGGGGAACATGTGCCTTCAGTGGGAGATCCTTAACAGGATACTGTGTTTTCCTTGGAAGAAATTTAATCTCCTGGAAAACCAAGAAGCAGAAGACTGTGTCAAAGTCCTCTGCTGAGGCAGAATACAGGTGTATGTCCCAAACTACAAGTGAGATTGTCTGGATTGATGGGTTATTGGAAGATATGAGAGTCAACATCCCTAAGCCTATTCATCTTTTTTGTGACAACAAAGCAGCCATCTACATTTCTCATAATCCAGTGTTCCATGAGAGGACTAAACATCTCAAATTGGACTGTCACTATGTAAGAGATCAAGTTCTGGAAGGATTTCTTAACACACTACATGTGAAGTCTTTCTTACAACTAACTGATCTAATGACTAAATCCTTGAGTGAGCAGCAACATAACCATCTTTCTTCCAAGTTGGGTCTTCTTACATCAGTTCCAACTTGAAAGGGGGGTGTAAAAATATGGATTTATGTTGCTTATTATTGTTTCTAAAGGCTCAGTGGTCCTCCCACACTTGAGCATTTACTGTCATCAGAATTGACAGCTACCACTTCATGTAGTGATCCCAGAATGATTTCATTCTGTTATTCTTGTCTTTTGCTATCTTGTCCTTTGTAGCTTTGTCCTAGGGTTGGTGAAACAGATGTATATATATCCTAAATGTAAGGTTGTAGCCGTTGGAAGAGGGAGGGAGAAAAAATTGAAGCTTGTAAGAAACCATCCTTTCTTTCACTGAAATATGAAAATGTGCCTCTGAATATCAGAGAGAAATTCATCTTGTTGATGCTTTTGAACTTTTCTTCACAAAAGAATGAAAAAGTAATAAGAATCCTTAATTTCATTTACGAATTAGAGTTTGTCTTGTAAGAGGCTATCTACTTTTAACTTTAAAATTAGGCAATGGTAAGCTTAATATTAAAAAGAGAATTAGCCCAATAATAATTAGGTTAATTTCTTTCGGTGACTAGTTGAGTCGATTTAGTGACTAAGTCTAATTCTTATGTTAAAATTAGACCGTCTCTTTTTATAATTTTTGTAAGAATTAATGTCAATTTTGTAAAGTTAAAATGTCGTTTTTTTAATATATGTGTTAAATTCGTGGTTTAGTTTTTATTCATGTGATATTTTGACTATCTATCTTTTTTTTTTTTTTGAGGTTTATGTGTCACTTAAAATAATGTGCTCTTTCAATTCATATGACATTCTTTGCAATTGTCGATTTCAAATTTCAAACATTGTGTATCATTTCAAAAATGAATTTCATCATTTTATGATTCAAATGCCAATTTGAAGTTTTGAGATTCTTGTAAATAATTTTCAAAATATGTAATGTACAAATCTAGAAATATGAATATATTATGTGCGTAAATTATAATTAGTTATTACAACTATAAATAACATGATAAAGGACCAACAAACTGAACTCTTAACTCTTGCTTCAAGCTTTATAGCACACATATACTTCTTCCGTTACATAATTCTTTCAAAAAACTCTCACATAAAATTTTAAAAAAAGGAATGTGTCACTTATTAAAAAACGGAGGTTAGTATAGGATAACTTGACCCTATATGTGTCAAAATTGTGGCTACTGGCTACAGCCTCAGCACAAAGAGATTTAAACAGCCAAGATTCTTCGACATTCATGGAATAAAAACTCGAAACTCTAGCACTAAAATTAAAAATACCAAAAGCACTCTCAGACTCTGTAGTTCGTACACTTTGACACAAGAGTATAAAACCTCTTTAGAGAAACAACATACAAGTCTTCAACTATAGAACAAAAAAGTCAACCTTACGTGCGAGAATCAATAATTTGACCAACACCCAACAATTAGCCTAACATAACCTTTTACTATAATCTTTAGGATAAAAGAGATCCTAGGCCACTTACAAGTTGCAACACCATATCTACATCTAGAGTAATCTTTCAAACAAGAGTAAAATTCTTAGTAAAGCATAGTCAACTAGGACTTCATACAATGGATTAGGACCTTATTCGGTAAATAGAGTTGAAAGTTTAGCTGATAGAGTTTAGATTTTGTTGTTAGAATTTTAACTTTTTGTTATGTATATATGACGGTTGATTTGACAATTTTCTTTTATAAATATGTTTGGTAACAATTAATTGCTAAAAGTTTATGGCCATTTGTTTGTGTAAAAATGACATTTATAGAATTTTCCACTAATTTTCCACTCAAAAAAAAAAGACTGACATTTATAGAATTTTTTCAACATATATGTGTAGTATTATTGTTAGAGGCAAATACGTCATTGAACATATCTTTACCTGACCCCTAAAGAAAAAACTCCTATTAATTAGGAGCTTTCTTTTTTAGAGCTTTCATTTCAAAACTCTCTTTTACCAAACATCTCTTTTAGAATTTTTTTGACTAGTCAAATGATTATATTTTTCCTTACGTATAAAGCACAAATGATGATCAAAGTAACAATGATGAATAGTGTTATAAGTCAAAATAGGTAAACTAATGAAGGACGGAGGGAGTAGTCAAGAAAAATATTACCCTTGTAAAAAAAAAAATCCACAAGAAAAATATTAACCTTGTAAAAAAAATTCCACGAGTGGAGGATCTAAAAAATGAAAAAAAGATCTAATAGCACTAAACAACAAAATTTATTCCCAAATCTTGAGAATCTCGCAGTTATCTATCTGTTCAATCAATCACCTAAACATTGATCCTCATGGCACAAACTCCATAAGACAGTGAGAATCTTACATAAATAGGTCAATGGTTGGACATAAACTAGATAATCAAATATGAATCAGAAGTCAAAATAAAGATTATGCCCACCCGTTGACAAGATAAGAATAGAATATAATTTGTCATACAAATTTGAATCTTAGAATTATTAATATAATATATGATCAAGTTTCCGCTTTTTACGTTTCACAAGGTTCTTTCTATTTACATTATTCCAAAACAAATAAGTAAAAATAAGATCACGTAATTTCTTTATCTAAGAGAAAGATATTTTAAGAATAAAATTGCCAATATGGTGGTATAATTAGGGGTTAAAGAGGCAAAAAGATCTTTACGAACAATTTATTAATTTATCTGTTTTTCAAATGATGAAATATTTTTGAATTATACTCTTGTCAAATCATAATGCTAACATCAATAATATTAATTGTCTACTAGTACAGTGTAAATTATAAAAAATTGATATTTTATAAATAAATATAATACGACAAATTCAATAATACATTATATTTTAATTTTGATGTATATACTAGTCAGAAATTCTTAGTCAAAATTTATATATAAATAATACAATAATTAAAATGATACAATATTAAAGAAAATAGAGGAATTAATAGATTTGAGAATAAACTTATGAAATATCCTTAAATAAAAAGTGGAAGAATTAGAGTGGAGACATACCGTATCCTCTAAGGCTTCGCAAATCTACTTGAATTGCCCGTAACTAAAAGTAGAAGGGTACAATTCCTAGTTTTGGTAAGATTTGGAATATTTTGAAAAATTTAGTGCCAAGTTTTTCAACTGTCACTATAAAGACATAATCACGTGGGATAACCATGTTAGACAAATTCATATTGCAAGCCCATGATAACCTTTTTTCTCATGCTCTTTCTCTTTTTTATTACTTTACATTAGTTGATACAATACTTTAAATTTTAATAACTTTAATTATTCATAAATAAAAACTATAAAAAGTTGAGATCATGAATCCATATAGCAAGAATTATATATAAGATTTATCCTTATTATATTTTCTTACGTATAAAACATATATAATGATCAAAATGAAAAACTAAAAAGTGAATAGTACAATAGTTATATTGTTACAACTAATATAGAATGGATGGAGTAGATGATTACGGATGCTTCATTAATGGATTTATGTGGCAAAAGGTTGACAAAGTATTTGGTAAATAATTTTATAGGTAGTTAGAAAAAAACAGACCTCTTCGACTAATTAAAAGTAAAAGTATGTTTACAAGCTTTTGATATTGATTTTTGCTTTCATTTTGCAAAACAACCAAAACAAACAATTGTTTATTTTTTTTATCAAACACAATATTATGGATAACCAATAATCAAATAGTTATGAAAAAACAGTTAAATAGCCAATATAAACTGCTAGCACAAAAATTTGGTCAAACCAGTCAAGTAATAACTAACAAACAATTTTCAAACACGCACTATGACTTATTTTAGATAGTTTTTTGGTTGAGATGAAAACATTATCATTAGAGAATGGTTTTCTCATACATACTTCCTCCGTTTCTTTTTAAGTGACACATTTGCATAGTATTTACTATTCACAGTTTAAACTTTAATTAGCTTTGGTGATTTTCATTTTAGAAAAAATATAGTCATGTGGGATCTTGTTAGATTCGTCTGAATGTGAATTTTTTTAATATCAACTTTTTATAATTTTTACTTATTAATAATTGAAGATATTAATGATTAAAATAATGCATTGGCAAACGTGAAAACAAGAAATGTGTCACTTAAAAAGAATCGGAGGAAGTATATCTATATCTGGTTTATATAGGATGAAAAATAGTTTTGCTATGAATGAAAATAGATCTCTATAGAAAAAAAGAAATAAATAAAGGGAGGAAAACAATTGGATAAAAAAATAGTTCTCCAATAAAAGAAAAAAAAAATCCTTAAAGGAAATAATGCAACTATTAGTCTTTTACTCTATATGCTCGTTTGTATAACCGTTTGTCTACAAAAGAGCAACTGGTAAAGCGAGGTATTCCTATCTCTCCTTCTTGTTTGGGCTTGCCCTTTAGCTCACCATTAAAATAATGCATTGGCAAACGTAAAAACAAGAAATGTGCAACTGGTAAAGCGAGTATGTCATCAACATGTTGAATCTTCTCAAGATATTTTTCTTGAGTGTATTATAGCGCATCAAGTTTGGGCTTGCCCTTTAGCTCACCATTCAATCTCAAAATAATTCAATATCTTGTTCAACTCGGATTATTACACATATCCTATTTTTCATTAGTGGTGATGGACAAGATAGCCCGCGTCTTTCAAAGTTCTGCTGGGCCTTATGGAGCATCTAGTTGCATAGGAACAACAAACTATTCAGGAAAGAAAGTGTATGTCGATCCTTTCAAAGTGTTTCACCAAATAGCCAAATAAGCATCCTCCAACAATGCAAGTGCCTCTACATCTAAATCTTTTAATGCTAATAATGCAAGTGCCTCTACGTCTAATCCCAAGAAATATAAAACTGAATGAAGTATATGGAAATATTTGATATTACTAACCATACATGCATATTTTTCAAAGAACTTTATATAAAATCATAGTAGGTTAGAATGTTTAATAATATAATAAGGGAGCGTTTAGTTTGAGGTTTTCAGGAAAGATATCTGATTTCCTTACTCGTTTATTAGCTTTATTCAAGCATTCCCTTTACACCTTGGTTACCCCCAAGCTCCTCAACATTGATTCTCTAGCTCTCAAGGGTTTCACTTACCATTTCTCTATTACGTATACCTTAACCACCATCCCTCTATTCAAGCCACCACCCTCCACTTAAACCGCCACCACCACCATCCACCGTATTCGTGCCACTACCACTAACCAAAAACCACAATCTGGCCCATCACAACCCTACCCCATCCCCCGCAACCCCCAACTTACCCTCAAAGCAGCACATTTACCCGCCGAAACTCTCCCCAACCCTCGGAACCACCACCATTACCATTGAAACCCCACCCACTTAATTAACCCACCACCTTTACCCACTAATGCCCCATCCCATCTGAGAAACAACTACCCCAACCATTGAAACCAACAATTTCACACTCGAAACCACCACATGCACAAGAGAGAGGATAGAGAGCAAGAAAACTCAGGTGTAATCCTTCGGCTGATCGACCCAGGGGGGGGGGGGTTCAGTGGTTGCGTGGTCGATGCCAATGCCAATGATCTACTACTTCTAGTCGACATTGGTGCCAGCGTAAGTGAGAAAAAGAGATGGGAGGGGGGGGGGGGGAGAAGGGTTCAACTTTTGTAATCCTTTCTCTTGTCTAATCATAATATTGGTAAATTGGGGGTGGCGTTGGGGTTGGGGTTGGGGGTTGGGGGTTGGGGCTCCTTTCCTTTCCCAATCTTTAGTTGATTTCTTTACCTTTCTCCTTTTTCAACCAAATTCCCTTAAGTAGTTTATATTATAAACTATATATATAATTTTGATAATTTATTATTTAAATATACTTGACACACTTCTTTCATTACACTTCTTAATAATGCATATTTTAAATATTATATAATATATATATATATTATATATATATATATATATATATATATATATATATATATATATATATATATATATATAGTTATCAAAAGTTGATACTTTGAAAGTATATGTTGAGGCTAATCAAACAAGATCTCACATGACTATATTTTTCTTTAGGTAGAAATCATCAAATATGGTCAAAAGAGCGTGTTTGTTAGGGCTGGCAATTTGTGTGTTGTGTTCGTGTTTGATTTTGGTGTTGATTTCGGGTTGGCCTCCAAATATACTAAAATTGATATAAAAAGTAGAATAGTTGCGTAATATGATAGATATAACTAATCAGGTTGAGATCATGTCATTCGTGTTCGTGTCGGGTTCGTGTTTCTCTCAGTAACTTCAGGTCGGGGTTGCGTCGTGTCAGGGATTGTCAGCCCTAGTGTTTGTGTGTGTAAATAGTGTGAAACTCATATTATGTCAAGTCAATTGAAAAGTTATAAATAGAAGATTATATATACAACCCTTAAGGTTGCAAATGAGCATCAAATACATATCTTATAGTAATTGAGGACTTAATAACGTGATCATTAAATGTAATTAATGCTTATTTATTGCTCGATATTTTCATTTTTATCTTCTTATATACAGCATTATTATTTTTCTAAGAAAATAATAAAGTATATTATTTACATATATAATAAAATTAACTCTTGTATGACGGGCCACAAAAAAGTCTCGCTTAGATGTGATATGCTACACAGTAGTGAGTTACTAATGTTGCTTTCAGGAACGTAAATTGGAAAAAGGGTGGAGTGGGCTGAAGTTGACCTACTTTACTTATTGGCTATGCTGTATTTTGGTTTGGGCCTGGAAATTTTTAGTCAGCACAAAATGATCCTAGGAAGAATTAGACAATTATAGCAGTACTACTGACTCAGAATTTTGTTCCCAATTTTTAAATCAGATTTAAAATCATTGATATTAATCTCAATTTCAGATAAACCTAAATATCTTGGTTTGATAGTGAAATTTATATGAGTATGGTGACGTAAAATATTATAAAAGATTAAAGTAATAAGGAAGAAAAGGAGTATTTACTACTCACTCCATCGCAAAATTTTTCTTTTTTTTTTCAGTCTCAATAACACTTATCTTTGATTATTAATGTCTTTAATGAGGTATTAATAAAAATTATAAAAAGTAGATATTATAAAATTACATATTAAGACAAATTTAAGAAAATTAAACATGAGTATTTTTTTTTCTTTTATATATTAATGAGAACATGTGACCAAAGATTTTAAAACTTAACATGAAAAATGAAATGAAAACTATATTTTAAGACGGATGATACTTAAAGCTACTATGTATTCACAATGTGATTGAGAATTCTAGATCATGTTTTGCTTATGTATCAATTATCAATTTATCATAGTTGTCATTCAACTGGATGTACAGTAGACACTAGCTGCGCAACTATCTATTCTAGTGTTCTACCATCTACTTGTCTTTCTCTTCACAATAAACTATCATTATTTGTGAAATGATGTTTGAGTCATCAAATTAAAAGTACAATTGATATACTTCGTTCTATTTTAAATGAAATTTAGGTGAAATAATACTATTCATTGATCAATTTTGACTCCAATTTATCGACATCATATAAAGAAAATTACATAGTCAAGTGGGATGTTGTTAGATTCGTCTCGATGCATACTATCATATTATAACTTTTTTATAATTTTTTACGTATGCACAAATAAAGATATTAATGATTAAAAAACGTGTTGGGAGTAAGCATTTCATTTAAATCATTACGGAAGAAGTATAAACTCCACACAAGTTCAAACTTTTTACATGATCCACAAGGTCAGTTAGCACCGGAATTTAGGATAACTTTAATCACTCAGATTGTATTCATGACCTTCAGGGACATTTTCTTAGTCCTTGATATGTTTTTTTTGGTGTAAATAACCAACTAATCACAATGATGTAGACGGAATTTGATCCCAAGTATTGGATACTACCCCCATAATGTTGTAATTAACACGCAAGGAGACAGTACACAGAGAAATAGTTAAAACGATTTTACTTGAATATGAGAAACGAGAAGAGGTGAGAATGTGAGTGACTTAACTTAGCCCGAAATTAAGGAGAACATTTTTGTGTGTAGAGAATGATTGAATTAGTATATCTCTAACCACAGAATGAGGGTTTAAATAGACTAGAGAAGTAAAGGAAAAACGACAATCAAATTTTGTTGGAGAAGATTAAGGAATAACAGTTGCGACAAAAACGACAAGAATTGATTTTCCGTTATAAACTGACTGCGAGAATCTCACAAAGGAAATCTCGAAAAACCAGACCAAAAAAATAAAGTAGATCATGAAATAGGCTACAAACCTGCAGCTTGCGCGCGTGTGTAGTTTATAGTATATAAACAAGGTAATAGCTTTGTTTTGTATTCTTTACATGTGGGACTTAGGTATTTCATGAAAAAACAAACAAAGAAATACTCCACCAATATTATTAACTTTGAGGCTTTAATTCCAACACACAAGATTTTACCAACTAAGCTAAATAGGTATCCACTCCATGATCTATTGTTATGAGTTATGAGTTATGACTATTGTACATACGAATTGAATATACACAACAAGTTCCCATATATGTTATCAAGAGTTATGAGTATGAGTTATGACTTATATATGATCCAACAAAATATCACCTATTTGTGTCTATTGTATACTCCTTCCGTTTCCTAAAGATCTTCCCTCTTTCCGTTTAAGGGTGTTTCTAAAAGATCTTCCTTCTTTTGCTTTATTCCTTATTTGGCAAAACAAATTTCCCTATTTACCCTCTCATGTTACTATCATATGGTCCACCATTACATTATTAATTCAATTTTACTCCCTTTCTCTGTCCTACTTTAACCCCTTTTTATTTGTTTATTTATTTAACCCCTTTCTCTCTCCTACTTTACTCACACCATGCCCCACACAACTTGATTTTCCTTGGTATCTGTAGGAACAGTAAGTGAGAAGATCTTTAGGAAACGGAGGGAGTATGTGTTGAGATCCTCTAGAGTTTCAAAATAACTCTACACGGTAGAGTTCGTTAAATATCAGTCGTTAATCAAAGGCTTGTATTTTCTTTCCCAAAAATCCCCCCTATTCCCCCCCCCCCGAATATCCTGCCCATATCTTTTCCTTTTCCACTAATCATGAGCCCTTGATTTCATAATATATGGTCAGGATCCAACTCTACTTTGTAGAGTTTTCATAAAACTCTAGAGGATCCGGACCCATTTGGGGGTTGAGGGTGGTAGGGTTCGTTTCAAGACCATTGATGCCAAAGTTACACACGTACCGTACCCTTAAATAGGCAATAAAGCACCAACATGCTAGTTGCTACTTGCTACTTGCTAATGATAGATTCCCTTACCTTATTGGCTTAGTGTATAGTCGACAATTGGTCATGCGGATCAAGTCCAATTTTATTCCAAATTATGAAAAGTTATGATATCTCGTCAATCGATAGTTGTTTGATTACTTGTTTTAGCTTGAAAACCCATATTTAACTTATACGATTGTCTAGAGTGATTACAAGAAGGGTGAGATTATTGTAAAAAAAAATGTCCCATTTTAAGCGAATTCATGTGCACAAATTTAAAGATGACTAGTCACACTTTTCTAATCTAAATCTTACTTGTACTAAAAATCATGATCAGATTTTTTGTTTTCCTCAAGAGTTCAGACCGAGCCGAATATTTTTTTTTTCATCAATCAGGCTTTTTTCGATTTAAGTTAGATCGACCTAGACTTATTCATAAATGACCCCTATTATTACTCCATCTATTACCTAGGGTAAAGTTACAGGACCTCATCAAAAATTAAAGAAAAGAAGATGGGATGGAATGAATGAGAATAGTCAATATGGTAAAAGACAAAGTTACAAGCAAGTTGAAGATAAGTAGAACTCTAACTACTATGACTTAGGCTATGTTCAGTTCACCTTATTTTTGCTTATTTCAGATCTAATCAGATCAGATCAGATCAAATCAGATCAGAAAAAATAAGTTCAGATCAGAAAAAATAAGTTCAGATCAGATCAGATCAGATCAGTTCAGATCATATCAGATCAGATCAGTTCAGATCATATCATGCTTATATTTAAAAACTTATTATTATTAAATATCTTTCACTACATATTAATAAAAATTATAATAATTGAATATTAATAAAGTACTCATTGAGACGAATCAAACAAGACCCAACATGACTATATTTTTTCTTATATATTGAGAAAAATCTAAAAGATTATCTCTTATTGTGAATAGTGTCAAGATTCTAAGTGAAAAGATAAAAAAATACAAAGGGGTATTATTATTTACTAGTACATTTGTTCAAAAGAATTATTATTATTGTTGTTGTTGTACTTATTAATTATTAATATTGGTAATTATTATTAATCTTATTGTTACCATTATAAATGTCATTGTTATTATTATATTAAGTTATTTTGTTGTTATTAAATAATAGAAAATTAAAAGCCACGTGTTAAGAACATAAGATTGACGCAAAAATAAGAAATATATAAAATATGATATCTCAAATTCATGATAACGAAACTACTATGTTCGGATTACATTTCAAAATAAGCTAAGTGTGAGATACAAATTATAAATTTAGATTCGGTATACCTCTTCCTACCGAATTTCAAATCTCTCTAGCTATTTGAAGTTGCACGATATTTATTTATTTTTTGCTCAAGTCATAGTTGTTTGTATATCTTGTTCTATTTTATATGGAAAAAAAAGAGTTCAGTTTGCCGACTTCTCAAGTGTGAAACTTTTTTTTAAGGGAAAGTGTGAAACATTGTATAAGTGCTCTTATAAAATAATGACTTGAGTTATATAATTATTTTTAGTAATAATAATAATTATGATTATAATTATTATTGTTGTTCTTATAATAATGATAATAATAATAATTATTATTAATAATAAAATTGTATAAAAGTTGTAATAGAAATAAAATGATAATAATAGTAACACTATAAAGAATATCTTATAATGTATTGCATAATAATGATTTACAAAGTAATAATATAATAGTAATAATATATTTTATAAAAGATAAGATCTTGTTGAAAAAATAAGTTCAGATCAGATCAGATCAAAAAAAATAAGTTCAGATCAGATCAGAAAAAATAAGTTCAGATCAGATCAGATCAGAAAAAATAAGTTCAGATCAGATCAGAAAAAATAAGTTCAGATCAGATCAGATAAGTTCAGATCAGAAAATTTCAGGTGAACTGAACATAGCCTTAGAGCTAATTAAGCATGTAATCAGGCAAATCAATCCAGCAAAGAATCCTTACCCTTGTTCAAGATTTGGAGAATAAGACATATATCCAAGGAGCAACATATCAGCCGTAAATGGACGACAAAAGTCTATAAGGTTCACTACGAATTTCACATTGATGTGTATGTGAGTATTTTCAAGTGTGTTTCTTTTTTGGTACGGTGAGAATTTCCAAGTTTAGATGCACGGTTCTACTTAGTTTCGTTCGCAATCATATATAATATATACACCAATCAAAAAATACCCTTCACCTTTAATTTTATATAAGGGTCGTTTTCACTTTTTTAAAGTGTAATTTTAATTTGACGATATGGGCATATAACTTAACTTTTAAACTACATTGATAAGAGTAATAAAAGGTTTATGACTTTTGAATTTTGCCTTTTTTAAATATCTAGAATATGTTAAAAGAATCACAATATGATAAATTGATAATTATCGAATATTACTACCATAAACTTTCCGCATGTTTATAAGCAATAATCAATTTTAAGATATGAGGCAAAATAGTTTTTAATGAGCCATTATAACTTACTAGGAATGGCGCTAAACATGTGAGACATGGGTGACCTACTTACAGTACAACGTCCCTTATATTAGGGCTCCAAACAGTATTTTTATATTAATAAATTATAAATAACTTATTGTATAAATTTTTTTTCATTGTTGGCTTGAATTCATTTATCATGTATGAACTGTTTTTTGTACTTATTCTATATGATGATAGTATATTAAAATTTTAAGATATATATATTAGTGTTTTTTTATATGCTAATAGAGAGTTTTTCATTATACAGGCCTCCCTAATCATTGAAACTTCTCTAATTTTTACTATTAAAATTTGACTCTATCATATATGTCAATGTATAATTTTTTTAATATATCCATTAGGGACAATCACAATAGAAGGAGGCGTTATAGGCGTCTCATAATAAGACGATGCCAAAATGACATCTCACACAAAAAGGCAAAATTTTTTTGGAACTACGTACTTTGACTTAGCTTTGGGATCAAGATTTTTTTATCTTTTTGTGTGATCGAAATGTCATTCTAACATCTCATTATGATACGTCAATACTTTCTCCAATACAAGTAATACTCCTAAGTCTAAAGTCCCATCTATTTAAAGTTGATTAATTTCTTGGAACAATTTAAACAGAAATGTCGACGATATTTAGCAATATTCTAGGAAAAAACACATTTTATCTTTCAGTTTGGTGGAGGTGTGATATGATATACTATGTGCTGTTAAGAAATAAGAGGAACATATTTTGATGAGACTAGTGAGAAGTACGTGGGCGTATCAGTTGATGATCATGATAGGTGACTATAGGATTCAGCTCGTGGTCATAGTCTCATAAAGAACCATGGGCGCATGGCGCACCTATGTAGGAGTATTGCCTACCATACTTTTTTAGAAACAAAAAAAAAATGATTTATTAGGCTAAGTAAAGAATAAGATATTACCTCTGTTTCACAATAAGCGAAACATTTCCCTTACTTACAATTATTACAATAAGTGCAATCAAGCGGTGAGTGGTTAAAAAAAAGTTCACTCTTATTACAAACTAGCATTTTTGGCACGCAATGCGTGCGTGCATAGATTTTAGCATTTATTTGGGCACACATAAATATTGAAAAAGATGATAGCATTCACTTATGCTTAATCATAATTTTATGCCCAACATAATGTGGAATAAAAAAAAATGTCATTTTTGAATTGACATGTTTTTACACGTAAAACCGTAGATTTTGAACTACTGTGTTTTTTAAAACATAATTATAGTTAACTTAATTAATATGTTTAAAGGGTAGGGCGCTAATAATATTTTATAACTATTATCACTCTCTTACCATTCCTTATATGATAGAAATTGTAAACAGTAGGCAATAAGCAATATTTTATGAGTGCATAAGTTTGATATTCAGTAACATAATATGCGGTGAAAATGCAATGTTATTATTATTAATATTTAGTAACCATTTTTTGAATTGAAGATTCTCATTTTGTCAATGATCTTGAAACTTTTTAGTGTAAAGCTTTTCAACTAAATTCATTTTTTTTACTTGTGTCTTAATTAGGTAATTATTTGTTTTAATATTAGCTTGTTTAATATGGAAATAGCTTCTATCTTCTTTCTTTCCTAATATTTTTTTTTCTTAAGGATATTTTTGTATTTTGAAAGAGGGACACCATGACTATCTCCTTTACTTATATAATAGATAAATGTCACCAAAAACTAGAGCGGAGCACAATTTTTTTTGTTTCATCAGTCTACTTTATTAAAATATCATTTTAGATAATTAATTATAATTTAGATCTTAAGTCTAAGAACGACCTAAACTGTATAAAGAATAGGAATAGAATAATTTTTTATTAATCAAATTTAGAAAATAAAAAATCATAATTTATAAGGTATATCTTATAATTGTGCATAACCCTTTCAATATTCTAGATCCCCACAACCAGAAGAACAGTTAGAATAAAAATATCATCGCACTTTTGCTGAAATAAGCCAATATTTATCTTCTTTTTCACCAATCTTGCACCATCTAGTGCAACAAATCTCAAAAGAAGAAAAAAGTTCAATTCTTTTTAATTATTGTCAAATTTTTGTATCTATATTTATGAATGTGAAACTCTACAGAAAAAAAAAAAAAGAATTTATGATTTGTGCTCTTCTCAATGAAGAAATTTGTAATACGTTACTACATAAAAAAACCTATTTGAAATTTAACGAGGAGTATAATATTGGCCTTTTCACCTATCTACCTCCTAAAGTGGTCACAATAAGAATGCCAAAAAATACTGAAAAAGGAGAAGAGGAAGTAAAAAGCAAAGAATCATACGCAACTTGCCAAAAATATCTATTTTTCCATGCATGCTTTCATTTGTTACATAAGATTAGTTTTTCTATTACTTCCATCTTGATGTCTTGATGAGAACTTATATTCATAGTAATATGTATGCGCTAGTAACTGATCACCCTATTGCTCGTATTCCATAACAATTTTCTTCTCCTCTCCTTTGTTTGCATGCATTTTTTATTTTTTTGGTAAACAAGGCCAATCATTCATTCATTAGCTAATAATGTTAAACATATTACAGTTTGCATGCATTATAAATTAAACAATAGACATTTCGTTTCAAATTAGTTATCACTTTAACCAACTCCTTTTTATGTAAATTACTTAGTCACGCATATACTATATTACAATGTTTCATAAATCATTAGAAAATCGAAAGTAATATGATCGGCCACCTCAATGCATTAATGCATGTAAATGAAGCAAAGAGTATACATCACATGAAAGATGAAGGAAGCAAAATAATGATTATTAATTAGATTAATACATATGTTGCATAAATTATCGAATAAATAAGATCTCAAAGGAAGAAAAAGGTAGGTCAGAAACTTGAATGAGAAAGACATTTGGAAATGAGAGAGATATTACATTAGAATTTAGTCATACGTGCAATTACACCACCTTGCATTGCTCAAACTCATAAATGTATGTAAGTCTGTGTTGCATGCAAGGGAAGGTTCAGCTACCTCTGCTAAAACATCCACCTCAAATTATTTCATCCCGCCATTTTTATTATTATCATAATCAAGCAATTCTTCCAACAACTTATCATCCAAGCACTCAAATTCAAAAACTTCTTTGCCTCTCTCTTGCACCATATTCCTTGATGTTGATGATGATGAAGAACCTCCCCTAGAAGATGAACCACCGCGAGGCATGTTATACTCACTCGGAAAATTAAGAATAGCCAAATGACCTCTCATGTTATAAGCAGCTCGATCATATGCCCTAGCAGCTTCCTCAGCAGTATTAAACGTACCCAACCAAACTCGAGCACCATGCCTATTAGAGTCACGAATTTCAGCCGCATACTTCCCCCAAGGTCGCTTCCTTACACCTCTATACTTCACCTCTCCTCCTACATCTTTATCATCCTCCATTTTTTTTCTTCTTCTAAGCTCTACTCTAATGAGTTTGGCTTTCAAGAATATTATTTCCCTTGGTTTATTTACAATTTAGCATGTATGAATGAGTATGACCAAAGACTTAATGAGGTGACTACATGTTATATAGGGTGAGAAAAAGTGCATCTTAGGTTGGCAAAATTGGTGGTCCAAGGTTTGCCAATTGTATTATATAAGGGTCCCATAAGCTAAGATTAAAAATGTTCGCACGTTTGATAAGAACCTTTTTGTTCAAAATTGAAGACTAATGTTTATAAGTCCAATGCACCTGGATGGATGAGTGGAGGAGTCAAAGTGATGGCTTTTGAAATCAAAAAGAAGTCTTCTTTTGTGTATGTATTGGCCTCTGCTTCTAATTAACCAATAATTTCAAAAGATTGAGACAGTTTTGAAAGACTAGAGTTAGTTACTTGTGTCTTATGTCATATGTGTTCCTTGTCACACGTGTGGTTTTCTAGAATTTTGCTTGACAACCACATACTTTTTTGTGCTTGCAGCCATATTTACAAATTACAACTTCTCAAGTCCAAGTCAAATGTTGACTACTTCATACTGTCTGTGGTGCTAAACTTAATTGCTTTTGAAGATAAATTTATAAACATCCATAAAAAAAAAAATTGGTTTATTTAGGCTGGCTCCCACATTAGGGGGTTTGTCCTAGTTTTCTATTCTATATCAAAAAAAAAAAAAATGGTTTTTTAATCTTTTTTACAGCGATGGTTTATATTTTTGCCTATATTATATAGTATCAAACTGATTATGAAGTTTTAATGTACTTCAACTATATATGAGCGTTTTATGTTTTTGAAGATAATCAAACAAGATCCCAAATGACTATATTTTTCTATCATATGTTGAAAATAATTTAGAAGATTCTCTTCAATTGTGAATAGTGTCAAGATTCTAAATAGAACAAAAGAGAATGGAGGGGTATTGATTTATTTTTAACTGATTTAAGCTTATTTTTACTTATTTGAATTCTAGTAAGGGTATAATATTGTAGTAGTAATATGAATGATAATTATCTTATTTGAAACCACTTTTAGATAATAGAATTTATTTTCAATGGATATTACTAATGATTTTTTTAAAGTGAAATGGCAAGACCTTATTGAAATTTATTGACATTATTATGAAAATTTTAATTTAATAATACAAATTCGTATTTAAATATAATTAGGACTCTAATAATCAATATTTAAATTGTAATAATATTTTATAGTTATATACTTCCCTCGTTACAAAATATTTGACACGGTTTGACTTTTGAAAATTCACATACTCGCCTTTGACAGTGTTTTTTAATTTCTATGTAAGGAAAAATACAGTCTTGTGAGATTTTGTTAGATTCGTCTCTTACATTTACATTTTAAAATTCAAAGTGTAGGTTCCTAGTTGATTGTTATAATTTATAAATAGTTAGTAAAAGCAAAGCACCCTAAATAAAAATAGGTTTTTCCAAAACTATCCAATTATCCATAGTAATTTTTATACTTTTCCAAAAATTTCCCTAGTTTTCATTGTTTTCAATAGTAACTTGGCGTTAGAGAATAACTAAGCATTAGATGATATAGGCAACATTCGATCTTATTATGTATGTATTTTAAAACTTTATCAACTAAATTATATAACATTTAAAATCCTTATACATTGCACTTACCACTAAAAGCGCGTTTTAGGAGCTTTACATGAAATTCACATTCTTAATTAATATTATGGGATACGAACTTCATTCTTCAAATTCGTACATATGATTCTTAGCTATTTCTCACCTTTTTTTTTTTTTTTTTTTTTTGGCATTGTCTATGTTGCATGCACAGAAACTTCCAAAAATTGTCGACAATATTCTGTCATCCATTAAACAGAGATATGATTCTTGATGCACACAAATCTCTCTAGAAGTTCAATTTTGCCATCCTTAAGATTCTACAATGCGCAAATGAACATAAAACTACAAAGGATTAACTAGGGAATGCAAAAAGCAAAAAGTGGGATCTGATTCCATTATCATTTGTTCATATTATTATGGTGCATGGTTTTAGATGCTTGAATTTTCTTGTTAAATCATGGCAGCTGTGAGCTACTCTAATCTATGTCTAAAAAAGTTTTTATTATTTGGCCAATAAATATCTTGATGATCTGAAGAATTATACAAGTATATGAAAAAGAGGCTTCCAAAAAACACACGATCCTTTCCCTACAAAAAGCCGAGAATAAATGAAAAGAATACTCCTATAGAAAAGGGGCTTCTAGAAACAGAGTTCACGTGGATTTGTGTAATGTTTTTATTAAATCTTTCAAGAGTTGCAAAAATTCTTCGATCATGGAAGTGTAGGGATGGGCAAGGATCGGACTTGGCCCAGGTCCAGCTAGATTTTAAACCCAGATTCTTAAATTAAGGTCGAGTTTAGTGGGGTTTTGGACTCATATTGGGGGATTTTATTGGATTTTCTCTTGTCATGCAATTCTCAAAAATCTATTTTTCCTAATATTTACTAATACAAAATTAAACATACTGAGTATCTCAATAGAATCTTGCAGGGTTTAAAAGATAACAAGCTTTTTAAGTTTCACCCTAGGTGTAAAAAGTTCGATTTGACTCATGTTTGCTTTGCCGATGATTTGTTACTTTTTTCCGAGGCAGATATCCAATCAGTTTTACAAATGAATGAGAGTTTTACTCATTTTTGTTGAAGTTTCATGACAGAAAGCTAATTTAGCTAAAAGTTCAGCTTATTTTGGGGTTGTTCCTAGGGAGATTCGGGAGGAGATTATGGTGAAGGTTGGTTGGAGTAGAGGGGAATTCCCCTTCAGATACCTTGGAGTTCTCTTTTCTACCAAAAAACTTTAAGTTGTGCAATGTCAGTCACTCATCAGGAAATTCCTACAAAAGGTTGATTGTTGGTCTGCCAAAATGCTCTTGTATACTGGTAGCCTACAATTGATAAAGTTTGTGCTCATAGGGGTTGAGGCTTACTGGTGTCAGGTATTTATTTAACCACATAAGGTTATTAAGCTTATTCAAGCTGTCTGTAGAACCTTTCTCTAAACGGAAAAATAGAATCTTCTAAGAGAGCCTTTGTTGCTTGGGATAAGATGTGTTTACCCAAGTCTGCTGGTGGATTGAATCTCACTTGTATTAAGCTATGGAATTAAGCTGCGATTTGAAAATTACTCTAGAACATAGCTAAGAAGAAAGATAAATTGTGGGACAAGTGGGTACATGAATTTTATATTAAACGAAGAGACTTAGCAAGCTTAGAGTTGCCTCAACAAGCTTCTTGGTTTGTTAGGAAGATATTGGGTGCAATACAGTAGTTTCATCAGATTCCTGAAGGTCATGATATGTTATACAAAGACACTTACTCAATCGAAAGCATATATATACTCCTCTTAGGTTTGTATGACAAGGTTACATGGAAGTGAGTTATATGCAACAACCCTACACCTCCTAAATATAACTTTATCACCTGGTTAGCCATCCTTGGTAGGCTGCAACATGTGGCAAATTACAAAAAAAATAGGATTGCTATGTGACTCTAGGTGTAGTTTATGCAATGAAACAGAAGAAACCAGAGACCGGTTTCTGTTTCAATGCAGATTTGCTACTGCTGTTTGGAGGAAAATGCTTCATTGGATGGGTTATAACAAACTTCCTGAAGCATGGCCAGCTGAGTTACAGATAAGGAAAATACAAGGAAGCAAACCTAGACATATGTTCTATAGAATGGGATTCTCTATCTCATATGGAAGACAAGAAATTCTAAGAGATTTCAGAATGTGTCCATTCAAACGGATGACATTGTCAAACAAGCTCAAATTTTGATGTTTCAGAGATGTGTAGGAGTAAAGAAAATGAGTAGATATGTTTTGTAATTTGCTCCTTTTTGTTTTTTTGGTTGATGTAATTGTATGACTGAATTTAATTTTTCTCTCTTTGGTAATATTATTTTCTATTTACCAAAAAAAAAAAAAAAAGATTTTTGAGTATAGTCTGATTATTTCTTGTTTAAATAAATTCTCCAATCATAAATTACTTAAAGTCTTTAGACAGATAGTTTGACTACCAGAAAATTAATTAGCTAAATAAAAAATTACAAATGTTCATTATGACTCATAGTAGGTTAGGAGTATTTTTTAATCTCATCAATAAATTACACATAGCAGTTTATTTATTTATCACATATCTTTTCACGCAATTATTTAAGAATAAAGTAAAAATGTGTAGATTAAAAAAATATTTTATTAATGAGATATTGTTGAAATAGTGTTACCAGTAATTTTGTCTTTTCAAGCTCTTGTCAGAAAAAAAAAAAATTTAAAGCCCAATTATTAAATTGCATGCCACTTTCAGCCCATTGATGTGGACCATCTGCCGCAAGTTGCAAGAATCGCGGTCATAATCTCTCATTGACCTTTGACAGAATTGGCCCAAGTATAATTTTGTCTAAGTATTACAGTTGTCCACCATGTTACTTGAGATTTTGGGAAATCGAATGATTAACCAATTTAATGAATTTCTCAAGCACTTGAACTTATAAGCAAGTTGGTCATCAAAAAAAAAAAAAAAAAAAAAAAAAAAAAAAAACTCATATGCACTATTTGAACAACAATATTTTGTGATATGTATTATAAAAAAGTTACAAGAACTTATAAATTAATTTGAAATTACACATCACTACCAATCTAAAAAGATTTACATGGATATATTTTGTTGCATACATATCATTTAAAACTCATGGTCAAAATTTTCCTGATTTCAATTGGAATATTTGAAGTAAAACCATCATCATATATAGGAACAAAAGGAGTATTAACTTTGACTAAATATAATTTTTAATATGTAGAGATAAAATATTACTTATTAGATTAATCTCAATTTATATTTTTAACTCTTTTTTAAAATTTTAAAATTGTGTATTAGCAAGTTTGTCCATTCAATATGATACATATATTAAGATACAAATGGAGTATTAATACTCCCTTTTGCATTATTCCCGTATTCGAATTCAAACATATTCTTATATTGATCTATTAATACAAACATTGTTATGTAAAATATTATTTTAACTTGTATTAATATATCTTTTCAAAATATCAATTTTACATCCTTAATTACTTATGATAGTTTCCTCTTTTTTTAAATGGGTTTTGATTGACCATTAATATATATATATATATATGGCCGGGTAAGATCGCATGAGAAATAATGAGAATGAATCTCAACCACATAATTGGTTAGCGTTACAACACTTGTTCATTAGAGTTATATCCCCCTTCATTCCAAAAATTTTGAGCCCAAAAAAAATAAAATTTTTGAATTTTTTTTTCTAATTTTTTTTTTTTTGAGTTACATCACTTTTTCATTAGAGTTATAGCGCGTAAAATTCATTCTCATTTTTCATGTAAATACGCATTCTCATATTAACTCACTTCTATATATATATATATATTTTCAAAGGAGAATATAATACAGCCAAAGTTGTTAGCTGACATATTGTTAAGTAGAGAGAAAGTTCTAAAATATATAATTGATCATGTAAGTCAAAACATAATTAACATATTCAAGGAACTAAAAAGTGTCAAGCTTTAATCAAAAAGAAAATTAAGGATCCGCCAATTGAAGCAAATGATCCTAGAGAATCAGGTAGATTTTCTAATACATTGAACATGTATCAAATGTCTACATTTTCAGATTAATCATCTGGGTAATTGGAAAAAACTTTGAGATGAAATATCTCCATAGAAGCCAAGAAATTGAACCTTAACATAATTGCAAGATAAGTAATCTATATATACTATATTAATTCCTTGCTGTATGTGAATATTATAAGACTAGATTCAAAAGAAATATTCATCAATGATTCAATTGTAATATTTGGTACAAAATCACACACAACATAGAGGAGATTTCTTGTGATAGAATGTGAATTATGCAAGATCAAATGAGATTATTGTACGTTATAATTACATAATGTGATCAACTATTATTAAATTTTTTGTATAAATATGACTGCATCTATAGTTTTGGAATAGCAAGTGAACACACTTATAAAATATACCGCTCTTATTGTTACTCTTTATCTTTTTCTCTGGGTGTCTAAATGGTGAGTGTTGCAAATCGTACCTTATATTATGCTTCGTACCTTATAAGTTTCTCTAGACTATTTCGTTGAAGTAATAGTCCTTAAAGCCTAAAGAAATATACGTCATTACTTCATAATTTAAATAGTCTAAGGGAATATATAAATATATATATCATTTGCTACTTTTATTTAATTTCTCGTCAATCTTGTTATAGGACTATCTCTTAGTGTTCTTCATTGTTGCATATGTTGCAAATGGCTTGCTTGCTTCAAGCCATGGCGCTAGAGTTCGGGTACAAGGTAACGATTCGCCTACGTTCAATGTGTTGAATTATGGAGCCATTGGAGATGGAAAACAAGATGATACTCTGGTATAATTTCGATATTTATCTCCTACAAAATTAGTTTGCAATCTCAAGCAATTCTTCCTTGAGCCTGTTCTGCCCAACTTATTTGCAGTTCAGTTTAGTTCAACTCTGGACAATATTTTTACTCTCACATATCGATCACTATTCATTTCAGTTCATTCAGTTCAATTCAATTCAGTTCAGTTGTTTTATGCCGAAGAGAACAGGCCCTAAGTGCTTGCACGTCGCTACAATTATTTCAAAACTGTATTTTTCGCATAATTAACGTGTTATACTCCTTTTGTTTTTTTTCAGGCATTTTCAAAAGCATGGTCAGATGTATGCAATTCTAGCAATGATACTCCAACCCTAGTCGTGCCCCTAGGGAAGACATTCTTAGTAAAATCCATTCTTTTCAAGGGTCCATGCAAGTCTACAAGAATTCATGTTGAGGTAAACACTCAAAATCAAATACTCTGATTTCCTAATTTCTTACCATTTATATCCAACACTCGATTATGCCTAAAATGTACGTGCTCATTAATTATGTAAGATAACAACTTAAGTACTTCATATAATACTAATATGGTAATGTTTTATGTGGATAATGACAGGTCCAGGGGAATATTGTGGCACCTGATAGCATTGATGAGTGGGGAGAGTGTCAAAGCAATACTTGGCTTCAATTTGAATATGTTGACAATCTCATTGTAGATGGCCAAGGAGTAATTGATGGGAGAGGCTCAATTTGGTGGAACAAAGCATCCATCATTAACCATGATGCTATGATTAATGTATGATATTTTTCTATTTAATTTACCCAGAAAAAAGGAAAAATGGTTTTAAATAAGTCAACCATTATGCGTTCTTCCCATTTTAAGTCTATCTTTTGATTATCTCTTATTGAATTAGGCTTGTATGTCTATTTTCTTCTATTGAGTTTTAACCAGTTTGTGACTTGTTTAGTAGATAATTATGATACATGTTACAATGTTCCTTCTTCTAAAACAGGAGAAGGAGGCGAGGGTGGGTGTGGGACATTGTAATACGTATCATAAGTAACATACTAAACAAGTCACAAACAGGTTAAAACTCAATAGAAGAAAACCGACATACAAGCTTAACTCAATCTGGAATATTCAAAAGATACACTTAAAATGGGAAGACCGCGCAAAGGTTAACTTATTTAAAACAATTTTTCAAAAAAAAGAGTCATCTTGCTAACATTATATGTATAATTTATGTACATATAAGAAATTAAGAATCATGCAAAGCTTTCAATTAGCTAACACAGTTCATTAATTTCAGGATGGAACATCTTGCGATCGTCCCGTTGTAAGTTCTCTTTTCTAATCTGGATCACATCCTCACCCCCACCCCTCAACCCTAAACCTTTTTCAAGAATACGTACCTGTTTTGACTTTTAAGGCTGAAGTTAGAAAATCCCGACCATAAATCATCACTATAGGTACAAAAGATTGTCACGTGAGATCTGAATTGTCAAATTTATCAATTTGTATATTTCTAATTTAACCTCTATATAAATTTACCCTCTATAATTAAATATATTAATGGTTAAATGTGTGCATTTGAAGACCATAAAAGTCGAAGTAAAAATGGGTGTAAATATGTTAATCAATAAGTAAAAGTAAGATCACTCTAATGATAAGAGGGGTTGATGTTTTCAGGCATTGAGGTTCCAAAGTTGTAATGGTTTCCAATTGAGAGGCCTTACACACAAGGATAGTCCTGGAAGTCACATAACTTTATCAGGCGCCAACAACTCTACCATATCAAATGTTAACATAATTGCACCAGAAGATAGCCCCAACACTGATGGAATTGACATTTCTTCCTCAACCAATCTTCAAATCCTCCACTCCACCATTGCAACTGGTATGTTTTACTTGAGGATGATCATATGATCCCCACTTTTATATGATCATATTAGTGTGTTAAGTTAATTATAGTACATTTTATACGATGCAATATAAAATCGGTCTTCTTCTCTCACAACATGGTTTAGTTGTACCACATAAGATTTAGAGTTGTTGTAAAAGATCTCTTTTGGGTTAGAGTTTGTGTTGTTCTGAATGAGCGGCGGAATATAAATTCCAATTTTGCATTTATTTTCGGATTTTTTAACTACAAAAATACAAATTTTTTTCCATTCTCTCGTAATAATACAAACTTTTGATTATTTATTAATAATACAAACTTTACATCAAAATTCTTCCACTAGGTCAAGTTGACTTGTAACCGATAAAACAGGTCAAAAAATTACAAAATTCTCTTTCTTCTTTCTCCCTCCTCCCCCAATCCCCCCCACCCACCTGAACCACCTCAACTTGTTACCTCCTACAACAAGTTAACAATCGACATTATCTTACAGGAGGAATTTTGATCAAAAATTTGTATTATTAAAAAATAATCAAAAGTTTATATTATTGCGAGAGAACGGACAAAAGTTTGTATTATTCTTGTTAAAAATTCTTTTTTTATTATTATTTTAGCTAGATTGTTGCAATTTGAAATACAACATGATAAAAATCTCAAATATTTGTTACACTTTTTCTAATTCTTGTAAATGTAGGTGATGATTGTATTGCTATGGGCTCGCACACATCACAGATTTACATAAGTAACATCACCTGCGGACCAGGCCACGGTATAAGGTTCGTTAACTAAAAATTCCATCTTTACGGAATTCACTTAGAAAGTCAAAAAAAGACGTTTGAAACAATTTTGTTGAGAATTGTATGCTCACTTTTTTTTTTGTTGGTCCAATTTTTCTTTCCCAAATACATGGTCTAATCAACGTTGTCATTTCTAATGGCTAAAAATTGGGTCACATAAAACTTCCTCATCATGAATTAATGTGTTCCATTACCAACATGATTTTCTCTATGGGCCTTGGAATAGCCCACGTGTTTTCACCTTATGTTCAAAATTGATAAGTTCTAATATAGGTAGAAAATAGTTGAGTTCACTCATGGTACACCCTGGCGTATCATGAGCATGGTACATTCAGAGGTATTTTTGTAATAAATTAGAATTTTAGGTGCTCATCTGACACCAAATTTGTTCATATGGGCATTTTGCTCATTTACTCATTTTGCTAATTTTGTAATAAAAGTGTTTTCTCATTTTCTTAAATGAATAGAAATGTTTGCTCATTTGCTCATTTGCTCATTTGTTCATTTTGCTCGTTCGCTCATTTGGAGAAAAATAGTCTTGGGTGTACCATGAGCATGGTACACCCAGGTGTACTATAAATATTCTCGAAAATAGTTAACATGCTTATGATGTTTATTTCCTTTCCTTGAAGTTTTCTAAGCTGAATATAATAAATTTGGTATATCCAATTAATCATGTTTTCATCTTATGTTCAAATTTGATAAGTTCTGATAAAACCTGAATAGTTGTTAAATCATACTCCCTCCGTTTCATTTAAATCTACACACTTACACTATTTATACATGTCAATGTAAAACTTTGAGGACATATATCTTTAGTTTTGTATTTGTAAAAATTATAAAAAGTATATATTAATAAAATACATGTTATGATGAATCTAACAATATCCCACATGACTATATTTTCATCCCCGTATAAATCACAAATGATAGTCAAAGCGAAATTTTGTGAATAGTGTAAAATGTCAAAGTGTGTAGACTAAAATGAAACGGAGGGAGTACTAGTTTTTATGGTGAAGCGAACGCATTTAAGAGACCGTTTAATTCAACTAATTTTGTCTTATCTTATCTTATATTATATTATTTTTTCTAAAATAAGTGAAGACAAGTTGAACAACTATCTTATCTTACCTTATTTTATCTTATTTTATATGAACTTCACAAATTATTAAAAGATACGGTCTTATTTTAATATAAAAGTATACATACTCACCAAATCGATTAAACTAGTTACTGAAAGAAATCAAACTAGTCATTATTGGGTTAAATCTATTTTTAATATATGGCTTGTCATTGCCTAATTTTAATTTAAAAATAAGCGATCTCTTACAAGACTAACTCTATAAACTTATGTTATCTGATTTTTTTTATTGTATCTTATTTTATCTAAAGTAAGATAAACCATGTACTTACAAACTACAAAGCCTAAATTCTTTATCTTTTCTTAAAATAGTGTGGGGAGTTTAGGGAAGGACGGAGCGGAAGCGAAAGTAGAAGAAATACACGTGAGAAACTGTACTTTCATAAACTCATCAAATGGTGCCAGAATAAAAACATGGCAGGTATAAACTTATAATTAAAAATACTACTGATTTTCACTAATCAATATAAAAAGTGTTGATTAGTTCATTCTTAATTCATTCATCTAACTTCTCTCTTTAATTTTTGCACAATAGGGTGGATCTGGCTATGCAAGGAACATTACCTACGATGATATCATTCTCACTGATGTCAATAACCCTATTATCATTGACCAATATTATTGCTTTGGCCAATGCAAAATTCAGGTAAACTTATTAAAACTCAACCTTGCATCATCAATTTTTTGTCTAATAAGGTCAAATAAATTTCAATTAGTATCTAATAAGTTTCAATCAGGTCTAATAAGTTCCAATAAGGTTCAATCAGGTCCAATTAGGTCTAATAAGTTCAATTCAGATCCAACAAGTTCAGTTCAAATAAGTTCAATATTATTCAGTAGGTCTACTAAGTTCCAATAAGGTTCAATCAGGTCCAATAAGTTGAATCAGGTTCAATTAGGTCTAATAAGTTTAATTCAGGTCCAACAAGTTCAGTTCAAATAAGTTCAATATTATTCAGTTAAAGAGAACGTACCCTTAATGATGTATCTTATTCAATTGATTTTGAATTGACTTATAATACGAACTTGTCTTAATTATTTCTATAACATGTTGGAATTTTCTCTAAACTTATCTAAATTAAGTAAAAAGTTCGAGATAAATTAAACAAGACACTACCTTATTCTTATCGAATATCTAACTAATGTTTTCAAATTTCAATGACGAATTTCTATGATAAAATGTAGCCATTGGCGGTAGCGGTGTCGAATGTGAAATTTAGTGGCTTCCATGGAACTTCGTCAAGTAAAGCAGCAATTACTCTAAACTGTAGCCAGACTGTTCCTTGCACCAACATTCAAATGGCAGATATTGATATTGCTCCTTTTATTTCTACCATAAACATAACCTCTTTTTGCGAAAGTGCTCAAGTACAAGAAGATTCATCAGTTGTACCTCATGTGAATTGCAATAAGTAGGACTAAACGTATAAATACAGTAGCATATATATATATATATATATATATATAATATATATATATATATATATATATATATATATATATATATATAATATATATATATATATATATATATATATATTGTCAAAGTGAGAGATGTTGCAAAAGGTTGTGTAAATGCAACAAGTATATTTAGGAAGGACAAATCACAGATGTGTTTAAAAGTTTGTTCTTTGTGGAAAAAGTAATGTATTATGTATATCATTGCTTCTCTTTGAAGCAATGAAAGTTTATTTATTAGTGATCAAAATAATAATTTGTAGATTGATGATTTATTGTTCTAAATATCTGGCAAATATATATGGGTTTGCTAAATACAACACAAAAAAAAGACTAAATACAATACTTAATATTTTATAGAATTTAACCATGGTTAATTTTACTTTTTTTATAATTTTAAAAAAATATGAGATGCTTTTATTTCTTATTTATTTGTTGTACCTAATTACCCATTATAGTATAATAGTAGTACTTAAGAATTAAGATCACATAGCATATCACAATATTAGGCGGTCATCTTTTTTTCTTTTCTGAATTACAATAAACATAATAACAGCAGTTCGGTAAGTACTCAATTGTGTAATTTCGAAATTATTGTCAGACTATTCAAAGTATAATCGGAGATCATTTTTTTTCTTTTCCGAAGTAGGGGGTCATTTATCATACATCATTCCTCTACGAGAGGGTCATTTATCATAGATGACTACCCTACAAGAACACGATTTTTTTAAACAAATTACGAAAAAATGTGACACTAAATATAAAAACAATAATTAATTTTGGGACACCTAATATGAAAATAAGAATTATAGGGTAATTTTTTCAATCTAAACTTTTGACTGGGATCTGGGTCAACGGTATTGACTATTGATTGACCCAAACACAGGACACAAGCTCAATTGTCGCCAGTGGCACACTAGTTTGCATTTACTACTTTTGGACTTTTTCTTGACAGAAATTACTTGGGATTTTGGCCCCCCGATATTCATCCTGATGCTTCCTTCCAAAAAAAAAAAAAAGAAAATTTCATCCTGATGCTTGGGTTCAAAATAATTTGGGCTTATTTTAAGCTCAAAAATATAAGTTTTTGTGAATAATTAATTATTAGGTCCGGATTATGCTATGTGGTAAGGAAAATTTTCATTTATTAATATTATATATTAAGATGATAAAACTAGATATCACTTGATCTAGTGTTTAAGATTGTCGTATATAAATTTAGAGTCACGAGATCAATGTATGTGGATTAAATGGAGTAAAACGCCTTAGAAAGAGCGGTACATAGCATCGTTCCTTGTTTAGGAACGTTTTTTAATATATTTGTATTAATTGACTTATACAAAAGCTTGAATGAGACCTATGTTTCGGTTTATAAACTTCGGTTAGTATTATGTGCATCACAATAAATTTATCGATTTTTTCACCAAATACCCCTGACAAATAAATTTATTCACCAAATACCCCAACTTTTTTCAAAATTCACCAGATACCCCTAACTTTTAAAAAAATTCACCAGATACCCCAGATTTTTTAAAAAAATGACAAATAATACCCTTAATGACTAACGGCGGTTAACTCCGTTAGTCATTAGTGTTATTTGACCCTAAAAACCCTAAAGAACTCTAAAAAACCCTAAAAAACCTAACTAACTCTCTCCCCTAACCCACCACCCCCAGCCCCACCACCCAGCCCCCTCCCCTTCCCCGCCAGTCGCGCCACCTCCCTCGCCGGCAACCCCATCCCCCTCGCGTCGCCTTTCCGGCAGCCCCCTCCCCCTCCCTCACTCTCGTCGTGCCTCCCCTCCTTCCTTCCTTCGCGCTCCTCTTTCCGGCAGCCCGTTTGAGGCTCGGCCCGTTGTCCGCTACGTAGGTCACGTGCCTGTCACGGTCAAGAAATTTTATTTCCGACCCGCACCGGCACGATCCTGCGTGGGCCGGCTCGCGGGCCGAACGCTCCTTTTCTTTGTTTTTTTACCCTAAAACTGTCAAAAATACAACATAAAACATGAGTTGGCCCGCTAGCCCGTGGTCATGGGCCGGGTCGTGGACAAAATTTTAAAATTTCAAGCTCCACCCGCCACTCATGGGCATGGGCCCGACCCGACCCGGCCAGGCATTTACTCAAGCCCGGCCCATGCCCACCTCTAGTAGAAGATAAAGAAGGAGGGAGGATAACATATAATCGGTTGGCTAGTTTCGATTGATTTTCAGATTAAATCATATTAGACTTGTTTTTTATTAGAGCCTCTTTTCTGAATTCAGTATAGATTTTTCTAAACAACCCTTTATTATTTTCGTTTGTTAAAAAAAAAACCCTACTTTGATTTAGCTTTACGACTAAATTAATCTTGATAACATTTTAAGGTAGCAAGTGTTAGACTAAGATCTGGGAATGGGTCGGACCGGGCCTGTTCACGAGCTCGGCCCGCGGGTTTGGGAAAGTGACGAGACGGGACCGAACCGAGTCTGAAATTTCCAGATTTTGTTCACGGCCCGGCTCAGGCCCACGGGATCGTACCTCCTGCTGGCCTGACCCGTGGTTTATGTTGTTTTTTTTGGATTTTTGATAGTTTTAGGCTAAAAAAACAAAAGAAAAAGGAGTTTGGCCCACGAGCCATATAGGCAGCCTTATGCCGGTACAGGCCTGAAATAGAATTTTTTGACCATGACCGTGTCACGGCCCACATAGCAAATATCAGGTCGAACCAGGCCTCAAGCGGGCTCATGCTAGGTCGATCCGGCCCGCGTACTGACACGACCCATGTCCAATCTACTTGTTAGTTTCCCTAATGAAAACATCTAACCCAATCTCGTTTTTCCTTTTTGTTTTTTTACCCCTTTATAGCATCCAAAAAGAAGAAAGGCCTACCAAGTAAAGAAAATTGAATTTCCAACCAAAGTAAAGCTCAACTTCAACGACCATAAATTAGGTGGAAAAAGGTTCACGGAGCATTTAAATTGCGAAAGCACCGATTTTCCTTCTAGGCCCCATCATGGCAACTTTTTGAGGTAAAATTGGTCTATAAACGTGAGTGTAAAGTTCACAAAATCTTCTTTGGAGTTGTGGAAAGATGATTCAATCATGAAAATGAAACTTAAATATTTGCCTTCTAGTGAAGTAATAATTGATTATGATCATAAATTATAATCATGGCTGTAATCCAACAAAAATTTACTCATTGGGCCATTAGTCCTATGTCACATTGCATTCAAACCTAATACCAACAAAGATATGGTGGTAGACTAGTAGGAAGAAGATAAAGTTGGCAAGAAAAAAACAAAGATAGCAATATAATAGCACGATTGGAAATTTTGTTAGGAGGTCATTTTTGTTCCTTTAAGTTCTTTCCTTTCTATTTTCATCAATTTAATGAGTTTATTTCTCCTAAACTTTTTTCTTTTTCTATCATACATCGTTTCAGTTGTTAAATCAATAATTTCACAGTTTCTCATAATCACATTTTCTTGCCTAAAATATAATAGGATAAACTTTCACACGCTCCCTCCTCTTTGCCTTTGTGTTTGGAGTTACACTTTTTGGTATAATTAGAGAAAGAAAGAGAGATCCAAAATTATTTGTTATGGGGGAAGGGTTTGGTTGAACTAGCTAATACAATGAGATTAATGTCTTGAATTGACTACTTAGAGTCTTGTGTAGTATTTTGATGCTACAAGAAAATTATTTGCAAAAATTGTTACAAACATGTTCTTTTTATAACCTTATTGAGACTCGTATATTTGACGTCTAATAGATTGAAAATTGTTAGATGATGGTATGTAGTCAATATATTCAAAGCTTGTACTCTCGCCATTTAACGTTGTCACGATCAAAATTGCTTTTCATTGTACTGAAAATTATGTATCTTTTATGTATCTCATTATATAGTAGTTATCACAAAAGAAGGATCTCATAATATTTTTTCTCCGTCTTCATAAGATCTAATAGCAGCATTGACATATATCTGTCTAGAATCCTAATAATGAAATTCACACTAACTCTAACATAAATTTAAAAAAAATAAAAGTACAACACCTTTAAACAAAAATCTTAGAACAAAATTTTTTTCTATAACAATCTATCTAATTCTTACACCCTTCCAAATATACAAACTTGTACATCCTAAATTACACTAATCAAACAAAAAAAAAAATAAACAACCCAACATCCCCACACCCCCAAAAAAATTAATTAAAAAAATTAAATCTCATGGATCCAAATGAACTGGTTGAACAGAGCATTTTGAACCTCTTCCATAACCAAATGAAAAGATAGATCTTCTAATTTTACTACTATTACTACTACTACTACAACTAATTTCACTTTCTTGCCAATTATTCCTACCACATTGTTGAATTTCAATACAAAATTCTCTATCACTTGATAAATCCATTGAAATTGACCTTCTTATTGGTTGAATTTCAAACTCTTCATCTTTCTTTCTCATATCAATCAACTCATCTCCCATACTACAAACATGCCCAAATTTCTTCCTCCCTTTTTTCTTATCTTCTGAATCTCTACTCACCAATCTTGGTTCATCCAAATTATTCCCTTGAATTTCAATCACAACAAAATCATCATCATCATCATCTTCATCTTCATCTTCTTCATTTTCATCACTTAAATTCTCACTATTTGCACCTTTTTCTTGAGATTGAGGATGATAATTAATCATATGTTGTTGGGTATTATACAAAATCGAAGCAGGAGAAATCCCAGATCGACAAAGTGGGCAATTTGCGTTACTCTGCAACCAAACATCGATACAATCGATATGAAAAGCATGACAACAATATGGAATAACGCGTAGTTTTTCTCCTTCTTCAAACTCGCTTAAACACACCGCACATTCGTACGACGAACCATTCTCGTGTTGTTGTTGTTGTTGTTGTGATGTTAAATTTATTGTTGTTCGTTCTTCGCTCATTTTCCTGAACTCAATCACGGGTATAGACCGTATCAAGGCCTCGTCGAGCCCTTTATTGATGGCGGCATTATTGCCGCCATCGAGAGATAGATTGTGCGTAGTCGAGGATTCGAGGTCGTCATCCGGGTCTCGTACGCGGGAGAAGAAACGGTTAAAAACGTCGACTCTATGCCAGTTTAAGCAGCATTTGATGACGAAGATGTAGTAGCTGAGTAGAAGGAATGCGGTTGCTAAAATGCCGATTACGGCGATGGCTATAACGGGGAAACTGTTGTTTCCTGGGGAGTGGAGTGGTGCTGGCAGGTGGAAAACTGGCGGAGGTGGTGGTGGTGAGGGAGACATGGAAGAGTTATCGACAACGGGGAATTTTTTTGGTACAACTGTTGCACCACGTCACAATACAATCCTCTCACTGCCTCGAATAAGTAAGGATGTTGTTAGTGTTGGGGTGGGAAGGTAGGAGTTACAACTGCTATACCACGTGACAATACAACCCTCTCACAACCTCGGAAAAAGAAGGATGTTGTTGGGGCTAGGGTTGGAAAGTAGGAGTTACAACTATGTACCATGTGACAATACAACTCTCTTATAACCTATGTAGCATGGGTACTTCTTCTAGGTGACGTACCCGTACCCGCACCCGATACGATACGTATCCTGTATGGGTACGTGTACCCTTTCCTAAAATTTCAAAATCTTGCCGTTTTCTGTCCCCGTACCTGAATCCGCACCCGTACCTGTATCCGTCTATGTGCAACCTAGCTTATAACTTTATGAATAAGGATATTTTTAGGACTAGGGTGGAAATATAGGAGTTTTAAGGGGGTGTTTGGTTGGTATAATGGTAGTGTTTTACATGAATGAATTTATTGGGTGTTGAAAGTGAGGAGGAAACAGGGGAGGAGAGAGAAAGACAAGTTTAGGAGGAGGTGGGAAAAGAGGGGGTGGAAGAGGTTTATAAAAGAGTGATGGGTACGAGTGTCATGGTAGTTGGTTTGATTGTTGAAATTTCTGAGTAGCCAGCCAACCATGAGAAATTTTGGCAGAGAAAAATATTTGTTTAGTACAACTGTGGAAGTACTCAAAGTCTCAAATCTAGTCTACCACAATCTCTTTTTTACTATTAGTCCTGGTTTTTTTATTGGAAAAAACAAATCTAGTGTTTGGGTGATGAAGTATTAATGAGGTCTTATGAGTTATGAAGAGTGCTTATCCAGGTAAAAGTTCTAGAAATTAGAAAAGTTAAGGGTAAGAGATTTAGGGCTTTTTTTGGGTTACACGGAATTGAATTGGACTGAAATGAGTCAAACAACAATAAAATAAAACTGTGTGAAGAAAGTAGTTGAACTAAAACTATATCGAAAAGAATGAGGCCTTATTATCGTAGACTTTTAAATTTTGTTCGACGAATTATTTAGTAGTTGGTTAAAAATGGCGGTAATTGAACTGAAATTTATATGTAGTGAAGAAAATCATGTACATACCCATGATAGTGGTACTTTATCCTAAAGTGTTTATTTTCTTTTTTATAATTCATTCCTATCAAATACCACCTTATAAGTGGTAATGAAAATTAATCCCCTTGGAGAAAAAAAAAACACACAAACTTAGGGGTGAGATTACTTCCCAATAAAGGAAAAACACAAATTTCGGGGTTAAAAGTGTCTTCTCATGGAGATTTTAAGGGTGTTTTCCTTGTAAAGTTAGATTTAAAAATTCATTCTCATTAGCACCATTTATTACGTCTATCAAACGGGCAGTGATAGTTTATACAATAATGTGCCCAAGACTTTACTTAGTCATGAGAGGAGTCTCGAAAATCAAAACTTTATGCTTTGCATGGTTATATTGTACTCATTTTATCTCAAAATATAGTGTTTTTTTTTTACGCGGTCTACAAGATATACATTTGACTTTCAATATATTTAATTCCTTATTAGTAAAAAAAATATAAAAAATAATATTATAAAACTACACATTAAGGCGAATCTAACAGATCTCACGTATAAGTTATTTTTTTATACATACAAATAAGAATATTTGGTCAAAGATTTTAGAACTTGACTCGAAAGAGAGAAACAAGCACTCTATTATAAAAAGGAGGAAGTATCATCCAACAATTACTTTTGTTGTCCAATTAAAAAAATCCGAAGGAATTATGTTCTATAACTTGTATTACATTTATTATTAATGTCTATCTGAATTGACAAGAATCTTCCCACAATGAATGAAGAAAAAAAGATATTAAGGCTATGTTTAGTTGACCTGAAATTTTCTGATACGAACTTATCTGATCTGATCTGAACTTTATTTTTTCTGATCTGAACTGATCTGATCTGATCTGATTACAAGATCTTATCTTATAGATTTTTCTCAATGTATAAGAAAAAATATAGTCATGTGAGGTCTTGTTTGATTCGTCTCAATGTAATTTATTAATATTCAATTATTATAATTTTTACTAATATATAATAAAAGATATTTAATAGTAATAATGATTTTTAAATATAAGCATAATCCGATCTGATCTGATCTGATTTCATCTGAACTTATTTTTTCTAATCTGATTATATCTAAAATACACAAAAATAAGGTGAACTAAACATAGCCTAAGCAATTAGAGTCTAGGTATTAACGATTGACCCATGGATGATATAACAGGATTAGTCAATCCAAGTCGTATCTACTAACTAAATTTTAATTATTTCATCGAAATGTAAAATATAAATATTCAGAAAGTGTGGACTTTGTCCACTATCCATCCATGATCCATCTACATGTAATCTGTAGTATTTTCCAAACTGAAGTATTCAGAGAGTTCGGAGTAGATTTCTCGATTGTTGCGACCTTACTCTAATACTCTATCATGACTTACACTTATTTTAATAGGGAAAAACGTTGAGGTGTCGAGACATAACTGTGATGTTCATGTGTCAACATATATGATGCCAATGACAATTCACCGTCAACAAAGATGGGCATTTTCTTTGCTCTAGTGAGTAGTGACGTTCACATACGTCCATTTTTATTCAATATTAATGTGTACGTTCTCAATGTTTTAGATCAACAATTGTTGGGGAAAAAAGAAAGAATTTTGTTCAATAGCTAACTTGTGTTTGTATTATTTTTCTTTTTCTCAAGAACTAATATTTTGGACCACTTGAATTGTTGAGCATGACAATTGACAAGATAAACCCTTAAGGTTTCATGATTAGGGGACCAATATTGTGGGGGACGACAATTGTCCATTCATTTTTATAGAACGTATCATGTTTTTTCTGATTGTGGTGTTCGTAATTCTAGAATGAGGTGATCGTGAGTATGATTTTCAATTTCTTTCAAGAAAAATAAAATTCAATTTAATAGAATATTAATTAGTATAAAAAACTTTTCAAACCTTGTTTTACCATAAATTAAATTTTTTGGTCGACATATATCTACTAGACCATCAAATGTTTGTATCACATACTTTATATGTTCAATTTTTTTATCTTTAACGTTTAGTTTTTTTTCTCTGTATTTCATATACTTAAAAGCAGACTATTTTAAAATTATATCTCCCAAATTAATTGGCTCACTGTACTCTTTGTATTCAAGCAAATGATTTTCCATCTATCAATTGCAAATTGGTGATAAATGTTCTTCCTATGATGTTATAATGTTAATTCCCACTCTTTTGATATCCAATTTTACTCATTTTTTCCTAAATTCTACTATATTTTCAAGAATCTTTGTAAGAAAGAAAGTTGGCAAGGGGTGGTACCACCCTAAAATTTTGACCATCGACTAATAATTGATCCCTAGACATTCATACTAATAGCAATCCCTAGGCTTTTGTGCCTACCTTGGGTAGTTGAATTTAGAGCATTAATTTGGAGTTTCCTTGTCATTGAAGCTCATTTGCTTCAACATTTGTAATCCACTGTTTTTTTTTTTTGTGGTGGACCTTGCTTACATTGGTCCTCTTCCTTTTTCCCATGTCTTTCGGAATTCAGAGTGCATGCATGGTCCCCTTTTACTACCCTAACTCTAGTTAGTAGTTAGGCACTTATTTGAGATTGATGTATGTACACTTGTGCCTAGCTTGTGCGTAAAGTTGCGTTGTGCGAACATATTTGTAGGATTTTGGCCCCTCAACTCTCTCCTCATTCTTCGGGTTTTTAGTCCCTTAATTGTACTAATAATCTTTGTAGTGTTTGACCTAGATTACAATAGAGAGATCCATCCACATATTTGCAAGTGACCACATATTCTGCTTCTTTTCATATAGGCTCCGTTTGGTAGGACGTAAAACGTTTTACTGGAAAACTGTTTTCCTCTATTTTCAATTTTACATTGTTTTGTTGGCAAAGTGTGTAAAATCATTTTCCCTTGGGGTAAAATAACTCTCACAATAATGGGAAATCATTTTTCCTTCAAAATGAAGGGAAAACTGTTTTCCTTATCTTTCTTGTACATTCTTCTCACTACCTTCTTAATTTCCCATTCATTTCATCATTTTTCTTACATGAAACCAAACGACGGAAAACTAATTTTGGAATTGTGTTTTACATTGTAAATTATTTTCCATGAAAATCATTTTACACTGAAAATGTTTCACGCACTACCAAACAGAGCCGTAAGGTTGTTTTTTTTTTTTTTTTTATATTCTCTTCTAGAGTTTGACTAGTTTGCATCATCATTTTAGTTAGCATTAAAATTACACAATGCTTTGAGAACCATATTTTTGCTGACTGATGGGTTTTAAAATATACCGCAAGTGCACGGTGTCTGTTTAGCAGAAACTGGCAAATACGGGTCGATCCACAGGGAGAGGAGTTCTACAGATTTATATCAATTATCTAACTACTTCCAGAGAGGAAAATAATTGAGAAAATAACTAGGCTAGAATGAACTAGAACGCAGAAAAATGGGATTTTATCAAATAATTAAAAACCTAGGGCAATCGATCGGTCCACCATGCTTATACCAGTTTAATCAATATAATATAATTCAACAACACTTGGATTGAGATTCAAATAAATGAAGTAATTCGTTAATCCTTGGTCAGGCATTAACAACTCCTAGATTAACATATGCCAGTACGGTCGCTCAACATAATCAAATCTACCTATTGTAATAAGCCTCTAATGAATATGATCTTTCGATTCTAATTCTTATTAGCTAAACATAACTCATGATATTGCGCAATTACATGAATTAAGCAAGTATAACAAATCAATAGGAATTATTCTAATTCAATCCAATTATTGAAGAACATCAAACCACAATAAAAAAGGTATAAACATGGCTTCCCTCTCTAAACCCTAGAAATAGACTACTCACTCATGATGATATTAAACGCAATAAACATAATCAAAGTAAAAGAATTCATGAAATTAAACTAAGTAGAGAAGAATACCAAGTGATTGAAGAACGATGAAAAAGGAAATCGACGATCTATATAATCTTCAAATGTAAAGGTTCAACAAAACTAGAGAGAATAAACTAAGTGTTTGGCCCTAAAAAACGTAGAAAATAAGATCCGTTTAATGAAAATACTAAAAACCTATTTATACTAAATACAAAACCGGCTAAAAAAACCCGAAAAATCGCGTCCTGAGAGTCCGCCCGGTCGGGCGACGGTGATCGCAGACTTGCGACGAAGGAAAAATTCCGCCCGGTCGGGCGCGTAAGCGTTTTTCTTCGTCTGATCGCCCGGTTGACCGGGCGAAATAAAAGATGAAAAATCCCAAGTATTGAAGTTCGCCCGGTCGGGCGCGTAAGCGGTTTCTTCTTCGAACGCTGCTGGTGGCTAAGTATGAAACTTCGCCCGGTCGGGCCACGCCGCCCGGTCGACCGGGCGAAGGTGTTTCCTCGTCTTTTTTTTCGTGGAATCCAACCAAAACGCTCATTCGGTCTTCCGGATACGCCTTGGACCTTGTGTGACTGTTAGACTTCCGTGTTGCGACTTCGATAAAGGTGCAAAGTACCAAATCCGCATCAAAACCTGCAAAACACGACAAGAACTCCAAACACATCAAATTCACAAGAAAAGAGCTCGAAAGAGCTCAAATCGACTATCAAAACTAAGGGGATTAGAGTAAATAATCTATGAATAATGAACACATCACTGACAAGGGTAAGAATATTATTGTGCCCCTTTATTTAGTACAAAATTGCGAGCTAAATATCCTTACTCTTTCAATTAAGCTAAGGTGTGTTCTCTTTTAAATTTTTTGACTTAAATTAAATTATATATATAAGAAAAAAATACAATCTCAACTTCAGGGGCGAAGTCAGATTTGGTTGTGAAGGGGGGGTACGGTGTTCAAAAAGAATTCTAAACATACTTGTTGAAATCGAAGGGGACCAGTTTACCAATAAAACAAGATACAACCATTGATTACCATTGATTTTCTTCAAAGCTATATTGAGGCATGCAGGGGCCATGACCCTCTTAGGTGCCAACATAATTAACCTCGCTACTGCTCAACTTTAGATTGTTATTTAAGAATAATCGTCCCAAGTTTTAAGTAAACCTTCTCAAATTAAAGTAAAGGGTCACTATCTTATGTTGGTTAAACTATCTTAGGTTTATGGTACTATATAAGAAATACAATAGTTAAGATTATTTTGATAAAGTCTCATGAAAATTATGATTATTCTAAAATATTTTAAAGTTGAGAATATTTTTAAGAAGTGATAAGTGAAAGTACTTGGGATCATTTATATCGTTTTTGAGTAATCATTATCAAAGTTTATTGTCATTATGAACTTCAATTAAGTACTCTTTATTGTTATCTATCTAAGCTTAAAGGAAGTATAAGGACTTATTTTTCCCTATGGTGTGTTATCTAAGATGCATATAGTAGTGCCATAGCACTAGATTAAGAGGAGGTTAGTTTCCCCCTCCATGATGTTTTGGCATTTTTGTCTCGGGTCCGGTCGGGCGGAGCTCGCCCGGTCCGATCGGCGAATGTCAAAATTCATGTTTTTTGAATTTTTTTCGTTATTTTCTTGGATTCCTTTTGTAACCTTCTCTTAGTTACGTGGTTTAAGGATAGTTGTTATCCTTATAATGGTGATTTTTTTTAATCCATAATTTCTTTTCATGATGGGAGTTTTTATTCTTCATTGTCATGTATTTAATTGGATTGATTATGATCATTGGATTCCTTAGAGTCTTTTGATTTATTTGGGATGTTACTTCTCCTTCTTTAATCCTATAAATATGATTCATTTTTCTGATTTTGTAGCACATATCTTTATTCTCTCTCTTCTTCTTTTTCTTTTCTTAATTCTTCTTTTTTGGGCATAAGTTTTCGTGACTCCATACCTAAGAGTGTCATTGTGCGTTGAGAGTTGTGTAAACCTTAGAAAACGAATCGGTGATAACAATTGTTCATCCATGTTGCACCAAATCTCGTTTTCAAGGCAATGATTTGTTTACCACGACACAACAAGTTCATAATATTTGTTTCTATATTATTCTTCATTCTAGCCTTGAAAACCTTTAAATACACCACTCCATCATCATTCAACAAATTAACAACCATAATAACCACCAATTTGTACCCAAAAAATTCAAAACCTACTTATCCTCTTTTTATGTTAACACTATATAACTCTAAGAAGCACCCTTTCATATGTTTCATAGGGTTTCCACTTTCTTGATTATTAGTTATCCATTGCATGTAAACCTCACATTCATGCACCGGCTAGTTGTCTTCAACTCCCAATCTACCATCTTCATACCTAACCATATGTTAGTCTATTTGGCTAAGGAAAATGAAACATGCATAGCTAGTTCTATATATAGTATTTTAACGACATTATTAGGTTATGTAGCTTAGGCGGCACAATTAATTGGAGTATAAAATGTATAACATGAATATATACTCCCAAAGTCCTACCTACCTTAATCAAGAAATGATTAATCAAGCTTTCTAGCTTATCACCCATGCATGCATACATATAGGCATATGACTAAACTTTCGCAAGATATATACCAACTTATATATCACCCATTCTTTTCTGTTTGTTGCTATTTGCTAGTTGTTTAATTTTATGCGCATACAATGGACAATCTAATTTAATTACTATATAAACCATTCAAATTTATTTCCTACCTAAAAGTAAATGGTTTATTATTTGAAAGAGGTCACAATCAAGTTAACTAACCAAATGATTGAAATTCCTTTCAATTATTGGCATCCATACCCCCTTACATCATATGTCAAATTAGAGAGAAGAGATGTGTTGTATTATTGCTTGTTTTATATCATAAAGATTACAACCCTTTATATAGAGAAACATAACATAAATTTAACCTAACACAACTTAACCTAATGGGCTATGGCCCAATACTCCTAACACCCTCCCGCAATCGTAACGGCAGTAACACGAACGTTACGATTGGACAATCACAATTATTAGGAAAAAAAAAACTCAAATTCTTCAATTCTTCAATTCTTCAGTTTTTAAAATCTTCAAATCTTCAATTCTTCAATTTCTTCAATGAACAAACCTCGTCTCAAGGTACAAGGAGAACCCATAAACCGTGTCTCACGACACACGGAGAGCCAAAACATGTCTCACAATCTGTTTTGAAACAGATCTGAAATTGAGACCAAAGAACCAATCATTTTTTAGAAAGTTGTGATGGAATGATCATCATCACAGAAACAAAATAACAAATTTTCGATGGAATGCACATCATCGACATTTTTAAAAAGAAACTGATCTGTTTTGAAACAGATTTGAAATGAAGATTAAAGGAAACAATAATATCACCAAAGTGGTGCTTTTTTCAGATTCATTTTGAAGAGATGAATAAAAAAAAAGTAATAATAACACACCTGAATCAAAAATAAATCCTTGTGTCATGCCACCAGGAAAATGAATAAATCCCTCGCTAACAACACAGGGCTAAGTTGTTTAAAAAAAAAAAAAATTTGTTCTCAACTTTTGAATTGCAGTCGAGCAAAGAGAACACAAGTAACAAAATCAATTCTCATTTCCCACTTGATCAAAAGATAGTGATGAAAGTATTCGTGAAAAAGAAACACTAAAATCTAATAAAGTAATGTGAACGGAATGGATTAAAATAAAATCAATATTCTTGGATGATAGATTATCACTCCTACCGGTGGATTTAATTGTTTAACCCACCGGCAGGGAAAAATTTGTATACTAATGATCCCAAAATCTAACCTGCTCTTGATACCATGTCAAATTAGAGAGAAGAGATGTGTTGTATTATTGCTTGTTTTATATCATAAAGATTACAACCCTTTATATAGAGAAACATAACATAAATTTAACCTAACACAACTTAACCTAATGGGCTATGGCCCAATACTCCTAACATCATAGTTTAGTACTACAAATTTATGGTTATAACTAATAACTATGCATCTGTAGTTCTGTACTAAATTCTAAATAGTTTTTGTGCGGGCTTTTATTTTCAAAACTAGTTATTAGGCCCGGGCTATACCCTGTGTAAGAGAATTTTCATTTATTAATATTGTACTTTGATATGATAGTACTAAATACTACTTGATCTAGTGGTTAAAACTTTAGTACATGAACTTGAGGTCACAGGATCAAAACCTGTACTGTGCAATTTCTAATTTTTTTTATTGTACATGGATTACATGATCTAAAACGTCCCTAGGGAGAGTGCCACGTGGCACCGTTCCTGGTTTACGCACGCCTTTTAATATATTAGTATAGATGCAAGCTTTTTGGCTGTTCGTTGTATCTTTTTTCCTACCATAAATTCTTTCTCAATGTACATATGCATGTAATTAAGCTTCGAGATTGATGTAATTAAACTTTTTAGCGGAATCAATAAATCAAAAAAGTTGTAATTATCTTTTATTAGTTGAGGGTGAAGTTGTAAGTAGGAATTTTTTCTCTTATGGTTTTTTTTAATAAACCAATAAATTAGGGGGATTCTTTGCCTTCGTGGTCTTCGACACACGACAAGGAATTTTACACATACTTGTCGTGTGTCGAAATAGTAATGAGTCTTGATTCTCTTCGTCAAAGACTTAGTCGAAATTTTTATTTTTTTACTTTTAGATTAATTATTTCTTTCTTATTATTACACATATAAGTAGTGGACAAACTGGAAAAAAAAAGAAGAGAGAGAACAATGTAGAATTTGTAATTGCTTTTTTTTAGTTAAGGTTATAATTGTAAAAAAGGATGGATATCATGTTTTCCCCTCTTCGCTTATATAATAAAGATTATACAACCATATTCATCTTCACTCAACATTCTATTAAACAAATCCCAGTAGAATTAAGTGTGAAATTAGTTTGATGAAATGCTAAAATAATTTCCCAAACGTGTGGACTAATGCCTCATAATCAAAGATCTATGTAGATTGTAGAATCCCCAAAAGACTCTTTTTAGGCATTAACCCCACTATTTTTTATAATGAAGAAAGACAAAAATTTGCTTAGGTCAAAGATTTTGATATTAAAATTCTGACAATTGTTTAAAATTAGCTTTTAAGTGCTCTTCTTTTTTGCCCCTTGAATTCAAGCTGAACTTCTATCTTGTTTTTCAGTCAAAAAGAATAGATGTTGGCACCTGCACAATGCCCTTTCCATGCACGCACAACGGCACAAGTGTGAAAATTTCACATGATCCGTGAGGACTTTCTAGCCGGTGCATATAAGTATTCAATTTCAGAATCATCATCAATTCCTTGATGTGAAAGCTAACTGCTTAAAGTTTGTTCAACATATTCCTTGGGCCAGGGGCGAAGCCAGAACACATAAGCTAGGGGGGCCGATATAAGCTACGGGGGCCAATATAACTAATCGCAAGTTCGGAGGGCCGAGATTTTCACCACTTTTCTATAGAAATTTGACAAGGGGAGGGGGGCCATGGCCCCTGTCAAAACCCCCTGGCTTCGCCCCTGCCTTGGGCATTCAATGTAAGTTTTGCCATGTTTATTGGCTTTTGAATTTTCAATTTGGCTAAGTAGCAAAAAAAAAAAAAAAAAATTAGTTATTGATTTTTTGTTTGGTCGAAAAGTTGCCTTTTAAGCAAATAAAAAAAAAATAGTAGTTTTTTGGATTGACATTTGGCTTGTTGGCGTTAGGGATGGGGAAGGGGCGGGTCCAGTTGGACCCTAGACCCTAGACCCGAACCCTAAATTGTTTTGCAGACCCGGACCCGGACCCTAAGAGTCTGAAAAATTGACCATGATCCAGACCCTCAGGGTCTGGAGGGTCTAGAGAGTCTGGAGGCTTTAGGCCTAAATTCTTTATTTTGCCAAATTTTTAGCATTATTAATATCAATAATCATATGAAATTCGCATGAAACAAACACAAAAAATCGTATGAATCAAACACAAGAATTCGTATGAAACAAACACAAACATATAAATTGAAAAAATCGAAACAAACACAAACTTATAAACTGAAAAAAAAAACGAAACAAACATAATTCCAAACATATAAAATGAAAAAAAAAACGAAACAAACGCAAACATACAAACTGAAAAAAAGAAACAAACAAAACTTACATAAGAGTTCAGAATGGGTAATTTAGTTTATGATTTAGTCATTTAGAAAATCAATTTTTTTAAAAAAAATTAAAATGTATATATTAAATAAGTTTAGGGTCTAAGGGTCGGGTCTGGGTCCAAAATTTTAAGATCCGGACTCGGACCCTAAAAAAATCACTTGGACCCGGACCCTTAGGGTCTGAAAAAGTTGGACCCAGACCCTTAAATTAGGGCCGGGTCCAACAGGGTCCGGGTAGGGTCCTGGACCCATGCCCATCCCTAGTTGGCGTACAAACTCTTTGGGACTTTGTGACTTTGTGACTAACACATTCAGCTTGCATAGATCAAATAAAAAGGGTTGAGCAAAATTACACTGATTTGCAAAGGGGTCTCAGACACATGAGTAGAGTGAGTGACCGCTTTGGATCCTCAATTTCAAGAGGCCCCACCTATATTTTATTTTTCTTACATTTTAGGCTCTTTGAGTTTAGATGGAAAATACATTTGTTAATTTTTGCCGCTAATCTATATACTTTTTTCATATATATTTCATAGCTTATTCTAGTTTTAAGGTATGTCTAAGTTGTCTCCTTGCTAAAAATGAAAATAATATTGAAGTGTTTAAGTAAAATTCATTTTCAACCATTTTTAACAAAAAAAATTAAATAAATTATCAATGATACGGAATTAGAGATCCGTTTTATGTCCTTATAAGACTCATATTTAATGCATGATACATGACCCCTAAATTATCTGAGACGTCTCTGGTGATTTATGTATTGATGAATTGTTGATAAGGCAAATTAACACTTAATGGCAACGTACCACTATACCATAAAAAAAACAACGTTTACTATAAACAATTTCTCTTCATCTTTCTCGTAAGAGTTTTGTCTTTTGATATTTTTTTTTTTTTGTTAAAAAGACATAGCATCGCATTAGTAAGTCAAGTTAGGGCTTAAAACACCCATTACAATTCGAGATAAGTTTGTCATTATAGAAAAAGGGGGGAAGGTTTAAGTTCCCCAATACATTCAATTCACTATCGCTATTACGATAGTTTTTAGCGGGACTATCTGCTACTTGATTCTCCTCGCTCCCCACGAACACAAACCGGGCATCCCTGAACACCTGCTTGTACTCCCTAGAAACACTCAAAGCATGGGCATAGAAGTCAATATGCACTTTCTCTTGATTTAATAGTGTAACAATCTCTGACAATCCGAACAAATCATGATGTATCTGCAACTGTTAGAAACCGCCATTTTCATACCATAAATTATTGCAAGTAACTCTGACATTTTGGCATTCAAGGTATAAATTCTTTTTTGGAACCCAACCACCCAATTCCCCTCTCTCGAGCGTAAACAACCTGCTAATCCCGCAAGGACCTGGGGTGAGATGAACGATGCATAAGTGTGAAGGACCATCCAATTATGATTTATGGGGAAGGGAAGAGAAATGCAACAAGTTCTCGCAGGGGCCTAGATGAGGAGCGTTGACCAGCTTCGGAACCAAAGCGATGAATTCACGGGCCGCAGCGCACGCTCTTTTGAGAACAACTGAAGGGGGGGGGGATAGGAGTAGGGGTGATAATGAGCCTGACAAGCTCGCGAGCAGCTCGGGCTCGGCTCGGTCAAAGCTCGGCTCGTTGAAGCTCGGCTCGAGACTTAAACGAGCCGAGCCGAGCTAGGCAAAGCTCGGCTCGTAAAGCTCGTGAGCAGCTCGTTTATTATTTTATATTAAAAAAAAAAAATTATATTAAAGAAATATTTATATTAAAAATATATTTTATATTAAAAAAATTTAATACTAATTTATATTTTAATTTAGATTACAAATTATATATTTTAATTTGTGATCCAACTTCACCTCTACTCCACTAGGCACTAAAGTCCCACATTGGTTAAGAAAACAAGGATCAACCTTATTTCTTTATAAATAGCTACTACTCCTTACTTCAACTTAAAGTTTAATTTTGTATCTCCTTGGTTGGAAAACAAAAACTATACTTTATTTTCTTCATAGAGGGAATGAAGTATATTTTTAAATATTTGATTATTTAATACTTAAAATATTTGATAATTTTTTCTTTAGCAAAATATGGAGTCCCACATTGAAATTTTAACAATGCTAAGAGGGATTCCAAGTCATAAAAGCATATGTAAACAAAACAAGGGTATAATGAGTTTTTTTTTCTTAACAAAACATGGAGTCCCACATTGAAATTTTAGCAATGCTAAGAGGGATTCCAAGTTATATAAGCATATGTAGAATGAGTTTTTTTATCTTAAACAAAATATGGAGTTCCACATTGAAATGGGATAGTGAGTTTGTTTTTCTTTAACAAACCATGGAGTCCCACATTGAAATCTTAGCAATGCTAAGAGGGAAATCAACTTATAAAAGCATATGATGGGTGAGTGAACAAGCTCACCTACTCGAGCTAAGCCGAGCTCATTAGTCGAGCCTAAACGAGCTCGCGAGCCGAGCCTATACGAGCTCGCGAGCCGAGCTCGAGCCCCAAATTTCCATCACGAGCCGAGCTCGAGCTCGGCTCTCCCAAGCTCGGCGAGCTCACGAGCCGAGCCGAGCCTGGGAAATTTTAAACGAGCTCGAGCCGAGCCCGGTGCTATTCGGGCTCGGCTCGCTCGATAAGCACCCCTAGATAGGAGTACTATAAAAAAGGAACTTATTTCGGATTGTCCAGATTGTATGGCATAAGAAAGTAAAAAGTGTCTTCCAAGGGGTGCCCTGAAATGTCTCATGGCTAGCTACGTTAATGTAGAACCATACATCCTTATCGGTGGTGTCAAGGGAGGTGTCGATAGGGATCAAATCCCAAACCGCTTTAGCATGATCACAATCTCGTAAGACATGAAGGATATCCTTATCGAAAGAGTCACATAAGTTGCAAATGGGGTTGGGAACAATTTTTCTAGTGAAGAGTTGTTGGGTCGGGACTCTACCAATTTGTGTTTTGATGTTGGTTTGTTTATTTTATTGGTAATACAACTCAAGTGTCATTTCATCTTTTAATTATCTAATCGGCTTTCAGCTAATTAGCTCTTAAGTGAAATTTTCTACTAATAGTCTAGTACTAGTAATAGTTTCGGTAATCAAAGTCTTTATTACCAATGAAGTTCTATCGAAACATGTGTTAAGAGTTCTTCTATCATGTTGTCCGAAAAACAGCTTTAAGTAAAGATTCACACCCTTTATTCCCTCAATAAATAAATAGATTCATACACATTCATCATCAATTATATCACCTTGGTCACCAAGTATAACCTACGGTTTCATAAGATGGTGGTCAATAGTAGAAAATGTGTATGAAAGGGATAGAATATAAGAAATCAATGAAATTTTCCACATGGATCATTGCAGTGCACTAGGATTAAGGAAAGACTATATGGCTATTAAATACTCCATGAACTACTTTGATTCCGCGAGATTTGTTTTGCGTGCACTTCTGTTGGCTTTGTCGGTCAATTTTCTTTACTACCTCCAATTTAATTACACTGAGATGTACTACCTTCATTACCAACCAAAAAAAAAAAAACTGTATGCAGCCTTAAGAACTATATATAAGAAGTTAAAAATAGAAATAAGTTGCATTAATTGATCATTTATTACATCGATTGATGCAAAAATTTTCCATAAATTCACAACTTATTTTCATTTTAGGTAGTGTATTTATGTTTGTAAGGGTTGCATATAGCATAACAAAAAAAATTACCCCGTTCGCTTTGCCGAGATAATCAATGATATTTGCCAAAAAAAATGAGAGAAAATGTTCAAATGTATGAGATAAGAGTGTTCAAAAGTTGGAAAGAGTAAAAAGAAAACAAATATTAGATTAGAGGGAGTATTTTTTAAAAAAAATGATAGGAAGAAGTTTTTTGAATTACACTTGGACTGAGTTCCCATCCAATGACCTATTAAAGTCAAACACTTTCCGATATCCCCTCTCTCCCTTAAATATCAAGTAAATGTTTGTGATAAGAATTGAGTTATAGATTTTGTTAGAGAAGATGATAATGCTTATCACTTGAGTCAACATGGCTAATTTTCCAAAAGTCGGGTTTGTTAGTTTTTTACACATCAGTCAAACATTTTGATGTTACTTATGATACATGTTGACTTGTTTGGAGTAGAGAGAGTATATGAGTATAGATAATAGCTGAAAATGTGGGGAAATACGATAAGAAATATTATTATGTTTTAGGTAAAGTGAGATTTGTAGCCTAAAAAAGGCTTATAAAGAAAATTGTGTAGATTATGAAATTTATATATTCCATTAACGACACTGTTAAAACGGCTTTAGGCCTGTTTGACAAAGAGATTAAGGAAAATAGAGGTTTGAACTCATATTAGAGGATTAAATAGTCTATATTTTAATTTGAGTCTTTTATAAAAAGAAGTTTGAAATAACTTATTCAAACCAAAAAAACTTTTCTTGAAAAATTAGTGAAGCAACTTTCCGCCTAGATGCTTGAGAATGAGTGGGTAAAATCACGTTTATATTTTTTTAATGAAAAAGATAATTGGTCCGAAAACCAACTCCTGCCAGACTACTAGCCTGCAGGAGACACCAACTCGAATGCTGGATCAAGGATAAACAACCCATAAGACAATAGGCGTGAAGGCCCATTGCCACCACAAGTTAAAGGCCCAACATATTGTTGTGATGAGGATCGAACTTTGAGCATTTCACGGGAATTTGAGATGGTATTTCACTGAACTATTACATCTCACTCAAATCACATTTATATTCTAAAGTTCTTGAAATTACATATATATACAATAAAAAAAAGATCATTTTAGACAAATTAAGTAGCAATCAGATCTGCTACTTACCAAACTTTTTTGTACAAACAACTAAGTGACTAACATATCTAAAAAGCTAGAAATGTGATATAAATATCGACCATGTTTAGCAATAAGCGGATAATTGTAAACTAACTAGCTTTTAATTAAGCCTGGACTATGCTTTGAATAATTATGTCTTTCATTTATTAATAATTTACTTTAACTTGATAACATCAAGTATCTCTTGATTTAGTGGTTAATATTTAAGTATATATGCTTGTGATCACAAGATTAAATCTCATACAATAAACTTTCAATTTTTTTATTGTATGTGAATTACGTAGATTAAAATGATACTAGGGTCGTAAAACTCCTTATGTGGAAAATCTTTTGGGCTTTAAAAATGGCCACAATTAAAAGCCTACATGCAATAATAGAGTAATAAGGCCATACCCGAAGAATCCATTATATGGATTACATCTTACATAATACATACAAATATACAATAGCATGAAGTATCATTTGGGTCAAACGTAAACTGTCGTTATCCATTTAACGGATAAAACCTATGACAAGGCTCCACCAACTTTACACTTCTCTAGTTCTCTCTGCAATAACTCAGTTATTACTTATCAGACACTTCTCTCGTTTTTCAACTTTCCCCCAAATCGCTGATTTTTCTCAATCAAAAATTCCGAAAACCCTAGAAATATTTAACTTGCTTCAAATCCATTTGGGGAAGAAGATGAAGATTATGGTAGCAATTAAGCGCGTCGTCGATTATGCCGTCAAAGTTCGAGTTAAACCTGATAAGGTATTCTTCAACTTCCAGAAATATTTAGGTTTAATGATTTTTGAAGCTTAATTTTTATAAGAAACTGGAGGAATTAAAGAATGTAGTCAACTTCACTGGAAAATTATGAAATTAGATGATTTTGTTTTGTTTTCTGCGTAATTTGGATCAATGTGATGATCTATTATATGTTGTCTTGGTTGATAGAGTGGAGTGGAGACGAAGAATGTGAAAATGTCGATGAATCCATTTTGTGAGATAGCGTTGGAAGAGGCGCTTAAAATTAGGGAGGCTGGGTTGGCGTCGGAGGTGGTGGCAGTGAGTATGGGACCAACTCAATGTGTGGATACTCTCAGGACGAGTCTAGCTATGGGAGCTGATCGAGCTATACATGTGGAATCGTCGTCGTCTGATCATCTTTACCCGTTGAATGTTGCCAAGTTGCTTAAGGCACTTGTTGATGCCGAGAAGCCGGGGCTTTTGATACTTGGCAAACAGGTTGATTACTTGATATCAGATGTTTCTTAGTTTCTGTTTATATGTGATTGTTGCTTTTTCTGTTGAATTGCTTGATATTGTGTCGTTTAGATTTTGTCAATTGGGATTTAAGATGATTTTGAATGATATGGAACAGGGGTTGGATGTGGAGTTCGAGGTTGGTTATGTGGAAATTTTTGTTTAAGTTTGTGGAATTGTAATTCTGATTGTTGTGGGCGGCAATCAGGCATTATTATGGGAAGAGAATTCGATATAAGTAGTTAGTCGTTGGGGGTGTGTGTTCATTATTTGGGAGTTTATGATGCAAATTCTTCTGTGATGGTGGATATGTCGTTGAAGTTGTTGATATTACTAGGTTTTGTAAGAATTGATGGCTTTACATTGATCATCAACTTATCGAGCTGGGTGAAAACTATAAAGGAAATGAGTGAAAGGAGATTCTTGTGTGTGTGTTTGATTATTTCTCTTAACTCTTAGGTGGTTGCTATGGTCTTACCCTAAGGAATAAAGTCAAATAAACAGATTTATGTGCGAGATGTAATTGCGGGCGATAATATATGAGCTACAGCTCGCTGTTTATATTATGGAGTATATTTATTGGCGGAAATCAATTTGAATTTCAGATTTCTTATTGAAATGTTAGTGAAATAACATAGTTTCTTGGTTTCTGGGTTTTGTTACTGCAAAATTGTCAAAGAGGAGAGTGAATGAAATGAAAGAAACAGATCTATGCATTAAGTGTGGTTGGGCCGTTGGGGTGATGTTTATCTTAGCTTAAGTATGATATTTATTTTGGAGCAAAACTCTTCACCGCCAACTTCCAAGAATTTCGCAGGTCATTCTTTTGAAATTTTCTACTTTACTACTTCGTTTATTTTAGTTGTTCCACTTCGACTTTTTAACTTCTCACATATTTCGGTTTGACCATATTTTATAACTAATACTTCCTCCTTTCCTAAATAAGTGATAACTTGAGTGAATTGAGACTATTCACCAACTAACTTCGACTTTATTTTCTCGCTATTGTATAAAGAAAAACATAGTTAGTCTTGTTAGATTCGTCGTAATTTATACTTTCAAAATATGTACTTTTTATAATTTTACTTATGCGCAAATAAAGATATAAATAATTAAATAAGCACATTGGGTTACGTGAAAAAGTGAATGTAACACTTACTTAGGAACGAAGAAAGTATATATATTGTTATTATATATAATGTTATAAGATTTGATTGATGTATATCTTCAAAATATTTATTCTTTTTAAAAATAATTCTTACGAATAGAGAATCAAACATATAAAAAAAATCTGAATTGTAATTAGCAAATATTATATGTCAAAGTCGATCAAGTGAAAAAAATGGTGATCTTCAAAATATCTACTTTGATTGTGTCATTGCAATTTTGTCGAACTTGTTGATATCTCTGAAATGTTATCAACACTGGAGTATAATTTCATGCTGAGAAGATCATACAAACCAGAGTGGAATTATATGCTCATTACAGACATTCATATATATGGAAGGAGAATGACTTGTACGAAATAGGAAGTTTGTTACTAAATTGAATGAAATTGAAGGGCACACAACTCAAGTTAGAGTGGTTGTTGATTTTCTTCTTTATTAACTGTTTCCAGATTTTGCTTATTGGTGTGATATTCCTTATATTCTCTTCTTTAAGAATTCAAGTTGGTTACATATGGGATACGAGCATAATGATTAGATAAAAAAAAAAAGCAAACACTATTATTGGGTAACTTTTTGGTTTTAATGGAGTTAGCTATGGATTTATGGCATTGAGGTTTGATTATTGAATAGCAGTTTGCGCCTCTTTTATAGGTATGCTAAATTCTTATAATAAAGTTTCTTGATGGTACAAATGTTAGGAGACTTTGGTGACAACCTCCGCTTGGGGAAGAGTGAAACATATTTTAAACTGAATATCTACCTGATTACATGTTATGGTTTTTGTATTGTGAAGTAAAATAACTTATAAGTTGTGTTTTAGGATGGATGAATTTGGATTTTTGAGGTGTGATGGTAAATGTTGCTTTTATGAAGCGAGGATGCAAGAATAAATGGAGAAAGAATCTTTTTTTTTTTTTTTATCTTTCAGAAAGGCTATGCTTATGTTATGAGTTGCATAATTCTTGTGAAATCAATCCTACACTTTCTTTGGATTTCTGTTTAACCTTTTATTGGAGATTGGCAATTTTCGAACTTGACAATAGACATTTAGAATTTGCCATACAGAGAGTTACATAAAAGGTCCATTCAGAAAATGGGATGGCATACAGGAAGATGTTAGTCTAGAGGAATCACCGATAGAGTTACAGGATATGAGGTGGGGTGGTCTAGATGTTGAAAATGAAAATGGAGTTCAGGAAAACAATTCCAAAAGAGCAAGGATGGAAAGAAACTGAAATACTCAACAAAAAGAAGCACAAGGAAGATAAGAGGATATTTAATATTTTGTTTAGTAGTATGCACTATGCAATAAGCTTAAGCTAATATTAAGATTTTAGCTCTTTGCCATTTCAGTTTTTGTTTGAGGGTGTCAGGTTATGTAGTAGCTTACTTATGTGTTTATTACTTTTTTTTTATACTTTTATCTTTGAAAAATTTAAAGTTTAAACCCCTTAGTATGTTTATTTATCATGTTTATGTTGTTTATCTACTGTTATTGAGGTTATGAACTTTATAGATGTCTTGTAATTAATTTTAAGCTAGGTAAAAACAATGAAATATACAAAAAATGCATTAGCAAACCGAAAAATGTCCCAAAGTACCATGACCAAGAATTCGTACCAAAAAAACCCCACGATCTGAAATTCGGCAAACTAGCGAACCGCGTTCCCGTACCCGTTCCGTGATCCGCGAACTATGCGGCACTGGTTGAATTATTGGAACTTATTTTTTGTGAAGTATTTGATCCCTGATTGCTTATAGTTAGATGAACAGGAAATACGTCTCTGTTTCGTGGTCACAGCTACGGATATTTCAATACCCCTTGACCCATCAGGTGGGAATGTCTCTGTAAGAATTGGGGTAATATTGATGTTGATCTGCAAAAATGGAATTCAGAATCACACTATGGCGTCCCAAAATATGTTGGGGACACATTCCGGAATCAGGATTCTGTGAATTTAAAGGTCGTGAAACATACATTTCGCCTGCCAACACAATGTCTTAACAATGTAGGAACATTACTGGGTCAGTCTTATTAATCAAATAGGAGGCAGGAGCCACTCCGGAATTATGTAGTTAAGCATATTTGGATTTTGATGGGAAAAACCAGGATGAGCAGTCATCCAGAGTAGCTAACTTTTGCCATCAATTTGTGCTGTGTGCCTGTGTCTCGGACTAAATCATATTGCAAGCTTGGTCACTTTATCAGCTGTTGATTTTCACACTTCTATGTTCTAATTGCATGAGGTGACTGATGTAAGTTAGGAGATAGTTATGACTAGATTTGTGGTTGTGTGATTGTGTCTTGTAGGCCGTAGCTGGCTTTTATTTCCGTAGCTTAATGTGCAAGTTTCCTTGGTCTTTCTTCTCCCTTTAAAGTTTGTGTTGGATATTGAAAATATTGGGGGATAGAAAGCGTTTGGCTATATCTTAATATCTATGTTATCTATGTAGGCTATTGATGATGATTGCAACCAAACAGGACAAATGGTGGCAGGTCTGCTTAATTGGCCCCAAGGGACATTTGCATCAAAGGTATTGATAAGTGAACATATTCCTGAAGTTTACAGTTATTTTTTTAAATACTTGATGACTATTGCATTACTTCATATACATAATGTTTGATTTCTCTCTTTGGAATTCTTTTCCCTTTTCCTTTTAGAATAGGCTTGTAAAACCAAGATGGAAGCTGCAGGTTAATCATGAAATCCAGGACTTCTTTACGTTCCCCCAGAACCAAAAAATCCTTGCATACCAGTGATTTTATTGAGAGCTTGTGCTTCTTTTGGATCTTATAGTGTGAACAACCCATCAAAAATGAATTTTATGGTTCTTCTCGTCTGAACTCTGAATCATTCTGATTTGGATTGGGTTAAGTTCACATTTTCTCACTTGGGCGTTAGCACCTATGTTGATGCCCTCACTCCCTGTTACTTCCCATCTAAATACGATAATGCCGCTTGGTTTTCTGCCAGAAAGTTTTATCAGTCATGCCTACCTAGCTCTATCGGATCTCACTTAACCCAAATTCTGTTGTTGGTTTTGCTACTTTGTTCTGCTTGAATTTTACTGCATTGTCTCAATTCTTTTCTATATTTTTGCCTCGTCCTTGGATCTTTGACTTGGCTCAAAATTGATTTTGTACTTCTGAAATCTAGGTGATGCAGTGGCACTTTTACTAGTTAATTCTGACCCGAGTGTAATAATAGAATATGTTATGTTACAAAATGTGGATCTCAGAGCAATCAGTCAGACATTAGTTAGTCACATTTGATATCAGATTGTGAGAGAATTAGGAGTCTATATGTGACCGAAAAATAGTGCTATGAAAGTGCGTTGAGCCTAAGTCTAGAAAGTTGTTGAGGAGGCAATATACAAACAATAGGGACCAAACAGAGGGATATAGTAATGGAGGCTATAGTAGCTATGCTGGCAATTGGAGCATGTGATTTCCTGCAAGAAGGAAAGCATGGTGAAATGAGGCTAGTGATGTAAAAATCCAGGACAGGGAGGGACGTCAGTAGGATATGAACATTTTCAAGAAGGGAAAAGTTGAAAAGAACATGAGTACAACTGTACAAAGGGACAGGAATTCAATAAAATAAGGTTAAGCAAGGTAGTGGTGATACTACTATGAATTTCTCTGTTTCCAGTGTGAGGGATAAACTGAATGTGTGACTTTTGGTTGTTGAAAAACCTTTCTGGGTCATAACTCAAGTGGTTTGCCTCCCTAATCTGATGCTTCTTCATGTGTAATTTTTTTCCACCGTCTGTTAGCTTTAGAAGTTGAATATGGTAGTGGAGTGTTTAGGTGAGTGGAGCATTATGACGTTGTGTTCAGCCGGTCAGGGACCATGATGGTGAAGTGTTGGCCACGGGAGTCCAGCTGACTGAATTTTGTGAAGCATGCATAGCGCTCTTTGACTTGCAACATAGGTGGAATTTGGCCGTGTGGGTTACCACAGGATTATAGGTTCTTTTTCTTCTTTTTTTGAGGGGCCACCGAATTACAGTTGAGTCTAGAGATGGCAATGAGTAGGATCTGGACAGGGTCCTCTAGGATCCAAATCCGCTTTTTAGACAAGGATCCATATCCTACCCGGATCCACTAGGTAATAAGAATGAGGATCCAGATTCGTATGGATCCTATGGATCTGGGTCCTAAACGGATCCAAAACAGATCCTTTGCCTGTTGTCTTCAAACTAACCTAATTTTCACAATAATTAATGATTTTAAATAACAAAGTCATCTAATATCAACCAAAAAATATATTTAATTTTTGAAAATAACCATTGCAACTACTTACAAGTATTCAATTATCAAATTGTAGATTAGTTATCAACCCAATTTTCGAACTTAATTATCCTGTAAATTCGCACAAAAATCACACATTAATTAGAATAATAATCCGAAATTCAAGCGAAAATCCGTTTTACATGTAATCACTAATATTATAATATTATCAAAATATAATATTAAATAATAATAATATTATAAAAATGGGTAAACGATCTGCATCTGGGTAATAGTTTAGGACCCGGTCCAGATCCATTTTTTAAAGGAGGATCCAGATCCATAAGGTCCAAAATTTGAGGATCTAGATCCGTCAAAAATGTGTGGATCCACGAATCCGGGTAGGGTCCATTACCCACTGCCATCTCTAGTTGAGTCAGATTGTTTGAGCCTTTTGTAATGAACTGCAGAAATTGCCACCACTGCTTTTATTATTGACTAGATTTTGTGATGGGCAGCAAATTTGATTTATGCTTGGTGTTTAGCTTTTTTGGCAAATTAGTTTATGTATTGTTTTAATAAACCAAGAATAAAACAATTCAAGAGTAAATACAACATACAGATCATTGAACACAAATTAAACCCTTCCTAAAGCAGCAGGAATTATAACTGTCCCGTTTCGTTACATCTGTAACGGATTTTGAATTTGCCGTTCCGCGAAATCACGTTACGGAACGCCATAATAAAAATCACATACTTCTCGCCGCATTGTTCTTTCCGTAATGCGAACTCGCCGCGTTAGAATGCTTTTATCTCCGTTACATCCGTTCTTTTCAAACATTGGCCAAAATATTTTATGATTTAACTATATAGTTGATGAAACATGATATTCTGATAGATTTGATTACGTTATGTTGTAATAATGCTTAATAAACTAAAACAATGCAAATAAGGTCATAACACATTAATGTGAATTGTATAAAAAAAATTCACGTTACGTCGGCTGCGGAACGTTATATTTCCCCGTTACAAGCTATTCCCGCGCCAACGTGACCGCGACTGAGTTTTTTTCCCCCCGATTAGTATAAACCCCGTCCCGGTAACCCCCTTTCCTAAGGTTTGAGAGGGCAACTCTCGATGTGCTAAGGAAAGGAACAACATCAATAGCAAGAAAAATAACAAAAAACTAAGCTGTGAAGAAAAATAACTGAAAGCAAAAGATAGCAGAAAAAAATGTAGGTTAAAGAAGCAAGCAACCTCTCATTGCATCGTCACATCTGCAGGCAACTCTCAAGAAGATCTCCGTAACTAGAAGTTGCACGTTTAAGCTTTTATTGAAAGGCTCGATCAATTTCTGCAGCCCCATTTTATAAATGGTGTGTATAAACAGCATCAGATGATTTCTGTGCTTAGCACCAGATTCCTTAGCCTTTCTGACAGCAATATCAATGTACATTTCTGAATCACTTGGATTCTTGCTGTTAAAGTGTTAGCCCAAGACCAGCAGCAAACTGCATGAGTACTGGCATTAGACGAATGAGTGATTCATAGTCTCAAATGCTCGGTCTTTACTGTAGCTAGATAGTAGTATATACTAACCTTCTGATTGCAACGAATGATTTTTGTCAAAAATATGCTAGGTTGTGTTATGAATTTGGCATATTCTGATTTATGTACGTATATAGCTCAGCATTTAATTTCCCTCCTATTTGACTAAAAGAACATGGCCCTTGTTCAACTTGATGCTTTTATTTTAGTAGGTTGTGCTGGACAAGGAAAACCAAACAGCAACAGTTGACAGAGAGGTGGATGGTGGTATTGAGACGCTATGTTTAGACTTACCAGCAGTTATAACGTGAGCATCTGATCCTGCATTTCCTTTTATTCACTGTTTAACTTGGCATGTGGATAGATCATAAAATGGTAGAAGAAGTTAGGTGCTGCTCAAGAATTATAATGCGCATCATTCTCTGCAGCAGCAAAGGCAGACAATGAACTTGACTTACTTGAGCGGTGAGCCTATAAAGTTGGTGGGCAGGGTTCTGGACGACTGGACTAATTAGTCAAAACCTGTTGGTATAGAGTGGGCCTCTCAGATGCTTTTGTTTCTCCATGATACAGAAAGCCAATATGTTAAAATTGACCTTGTCTATTGCTTTTGCCAATGGGCAAAGATAGCAAGGCTTACCTGAGATTTTGCCATCATGCCATCTTTGATTTTGAAGAGTGACCGTCACAATTATGTGCATAAGTTTTACTTTGTTAACTCAAACAACTATCCTGGTTTATTAACATCTTGTGTTTAATGTTATTTTTTTAACCTGCTTTGAAACTGCATATGGCATATTTTCTCGAATCACTTACCTGATTGAGTATCTTCTTAAAAGAACAGTTAAATTTTAGCAGTGAACTTTTTTCCTTGTCACATGTGTCAGTTTAGGTGCTCGTTGATATATGTACGTATCTTGATCTGATTCGATAATGACTGTCCTTTTTCGCTGCAGTACTGATTTAAGATTGAACCAGCCCAGATATGCTACACTACCCAATATAATGAAGGCAAAATCAAAGCCTATAAAGAAAGTGACTCCTGAGGAGCTGAATGTGCATATAAGATCTGATTTAGACGTGGTCGAAGTTTCTGAACCTCCAAAGAGGAAAGCAGGGGTCATATTGTCTTCTGTGGATGAGCTGATAGACAAGCTTAAAAATGAAGCTCGTGTCATATGATACCACAGTGAACCACATATGTGGCTGAGATTCCCAAAGTTGTACATGTTATCGCTTTGACAGTTAATGGTCCACTTGAAACTGAGAATGAATATCTGGGCAGATAACTCCATTTTGTATGTATGTATACTTTCTTAACAAAGTCGCATGTTGGCTCTTGTATATTTATTTCTGAATTAAGTTACTAATGAAAACAATTATATACTTTTCACTCTTTAAATACTCTTATGTTTTAGTGTTTTACTATGTTTACACTTAACAATCAAGCAATATAATGTACTATATAAAAAAAATGAGCTGATCAACTGACAACTGGTGATCTTGCGCTATTAATCTCTGTAGGCCATTTGCCCAGTCTTCGATCTCTTGGGATGTTAAACTCAGCCTAGTATGAAGACCAGTACTTTAGGGAATTACAGAAAAATCTTATGAGATTATTTGGTAAAGTAAAAAGCAACAATGAGATTTTTACACTATTTATTCACCACCTTGCCTATCTATTGTGAAATTTACATACAGGAAAAATATAGTCATGTGGGGTCTTGTTATATTTGTCTCTGATATATACGTTCAAAATATCAAAATTTTATAATTTTTACTAAAAAGTAATTTAAGATATTAATAGTTGAAGTTATATATTGACAAGCGTGAAAACTCAATTGTTGCAATAGAAAAAGAAAGGAGGAAGTATTTAGGTATAATTCTAGGCTAGTAGGAGACTATATAATAGCCAAAACTAATTGATTTATGCATTTTTTTGGCCATAAATATAAGGTTTTTTGTCCAAAATAAATGAAGCATTGTTTGTTGTGAAACCTATCTATTTTGTTAATCCATGAATTTATCGTGGACCAAACAATTGAAGGTCAAGCATATGAGCTTCAAATTCTAATGATAAATTATATGTCCATTACGGTAAATGATGTCTGTTGATAATAGTCGCAAATTATATGAACTTTTATCACAACTTTTTTGCGCTAATTAAGAATGAAATTTAAGTATTATATGTACTCATTGATAATTTGATGCGTATATTTTTGCCTTGTTAAGAACGAAGTATTAAACAAACAAAAGAACTCGATCTCGTGAAGCAAGATTAAAACAAATTTCATTGAGAAGGTAAAGTCTCTATTATTGTTGCCAAGCTAGTTGAGATGTACATGTACTTAGTTAACAAAAAACTTAGTCAACCAATATTTACTTCAATTCGTTAAATGTACTAGAAGTGTTTCATGTATAAACTAGTTCGAATAATATATTCCCTCCGTTCTTTTATGTTCGTATTTGTTTGTATTACAAAGGGGTAAGTGTTTGATATTGAGAGACCAAGTTATAAGAGCCTTTACATGAAGTTTCCCTTGAATATGTTCCCATCCGATGTACCATATAGTGTCTAGTACTGTACTAGCACGTTATTCCTTCATCTGACATAAAATCTAAGTCTAAATATGATGATAACAAACCTAAAAAATATTCTAATCAAAGTTTTATCCTAAGAGTATTGCAAGTTGATTATTATTTTCCCTGATGATGGATCTAATGTGGTTACAATTACTTTTTTATTCAAAGGATAAGATTCCAAAATATTTGTTCATATTTAACTTTAATACAAGATGCACATCATCCATCATCTTTTACAATTTCTTATGTGTGCTCCCATCATAAAGAAGAATCAAACAGGCATATTCTAAAAAAAATTAAAGGAAAGGTAAATTTATTTTGTCGCCATTCAATTGTCTATATACTACTCTTATGGACAAGTTTTTTTGATGCATCCTCCAAATTCTCAATTAGTTGTCTTGTTCTTTGGTAAGATTGTAAAAAGAGAGATTAAAAAGATTGATGGTAAAAAAATGTTAGTGAGGAGCTGCATATTCGTTATCATTATATAGACATAGAGCGTGTATGAATGATTTTTTTATGTTTTTTTAAATGCAACATTTTTTATGAATGAAGGTTTTATAGTAATTGTAACTTTTTTTTATTTATGAATATTATTTATCTTTTATCATATGAGTAGAGAGATGGTAGTGGGTAATGGACCCTACCCGCATCCGTGGATCCAGATCCATTTTTGACGGATCTGGATCCTCAAATTTCGGACCCTATGGATCCGGGTAGGATCTGGATCCTCCTTGAAAAAAAAAGGATCTGGACCGGGACCTAAATTATTACCCAGATTCAGATCCGTTTACCCATTTTTACAATATTATTATAATTTAATATTATATTTTGATAATATTAGTTAGTACATGTAAAACCGGTTTTCGCTTGAATTTCGGATTATTATTTTAATTAATGTGTGATTTTTGTGCGAATTTATAGGATAATTAAGTTCGAAAATTGGGTTGATAACTATCTATATATAGTTTGATAATTGAATACTTATAAGTAGTTGCAAATTTGCAATGGTTATTTTTCAAAAATTAAATGCATTTTTTGGGTGATATTATATAACTTTATCATTTAAAATCTTTAACTATTGTGAAAATTAGGTTAGTTTGAAGACAATAAGCAAGGATCCGTTTTGGACCCGTTTAGGGCCCGGATCCATAGGATCCATACGGATCTGGATTCTCATTTTTATTATCCAGTAGATCCGGGTAGGATATGGATCCTTGCCTAAAAAATGGATTTGGATCTGGATCCTAGAGGACCCTGTCCAGATCCTACCCATTGGCATCTCTACATATGAGTGTAAAAGTGATGTTTCAATGGAATGGAAAAAGTAGATAGTAGAGGAACACAAATTAGTAGGCTAAGTGTGTTGTTTGGGATAAGATTTTGATTCAAATTCAACATAATTATACATTTGACAAGACAACTGTTTGTGGGGTAGAGATAAGAAGAACTGCTTATGCGATCCGAATTCCATATATGTCAACCTGACTCAATTACACAGTGTCCTTTGAAAGTGGGCGTAAGGCGATAAATCTCTACCCTAAAGTGCTTGAGTGGAGTTTGATCTTAGTCCAACAACATTATGATTTTGAAGAAACTTCTACCATTAGGCCATATAATTATTGGCCATGTTTGTCAATTTGCGAATACTCCATTGATAGTTGTTAGCTTATTATATTAGCTGGTTTGACTAGTTAATGTATTAACTAGTTTGTATAAAGGTGGTTAACTTAGTAGCTAATTGCTACTTAATTGTTTACAATGACTAATAATGACATGTGCCTAATTCATTCTTGTACCTTTTTTTTTATATTTATAAATGCAATTTTCAAGAATTTTAGGACCTAAATAATGTAGCTTGCGCAACTCATTCCCAAACCTTTAATGTCAAAATGCTCATTCCCTCAATTTTTTATAAAAAGAGCTTTTTGGACCCATTTAGCTATTTCAAACTTCTATTTACCAAATACTCAAATTAAAGGATTGATGAGTTCAAATCTCTAATTGTTTTTTCAAACCTCTCCTTACCAAAGAGCGCCTTTATATTTTGAGTATTCTTTTAGTAAGATAAGGAAAAATACTTATTAGAGTACTAGATTAAAACTCAACTTAAATCAATTCGGTGCAATTACACAGACAAAGGACCAAGATAAGCTTGACCTAATGGTAAGAAAAGAACCTTTCAGTCTTAAGGTTGGGGGTTTGATCCCTACTAGGGACACTTGGGTAAGGGTTTTCCTTTACCATCTCCATAATCTTAAAGTGTCTGCCCCTAAATCCAGACCGGATTAACTTGCGAAAAGTTGCGATCTGGCAAGACCCTTCATCTTAACATGAGATTCCGGTAGAAGCCTATTTATAAAAAATTACACAAATAAAGGCCATGTTTGGTAAATGGCTTTTTCATTGGCTTTTGGCTTTACAATTTGGGAAAACAGCCAAAAAAAGTGTTTGGTAATTGGCTTTTTGGTTGGCTGAAAAGTTGACTTTTAAGCCATAATAAAAAAGTTGTCTGGAGCCGTTTTTTGGATTGACTTTTGGCTTGTTGGCCCACAAACTCTCTAATAAACAACCAACAACCACAATTAATTTTGCCAAACACTTTTGCAAACAATTGGCTTAAACATCCAACTTAAAAAGCCAATACATACAACCAATGCTTCCAGGCAGTCAAACAAGCCAACTAAACTAGCCAAGACTCAAGAGCCAGCAGCCAACAACCAACAACCAACAACTAACAACCAACAGCCGATTGCCAAATAACCCCAAAAGCGTTTTTAAAGAAGTAAGTATATTCTCCTCTACCAAAACATTCTTAACAAAGTTTAATCCCATCAAATACCCTACAATTATGAGATATAAACTTTTACCTCTAGCCTAGACTAAACAAGCAAGTTGTTACCAACTTACCAGTTACCATTATGATTTATGAAGTACTATTATCATTGTGGATTAAGCAAATACTATTTGTAGTATCATCTGCTAAATATAAAAAATTACATAGTGCTTACCCCACTTGTCGTTGAAATCATCTTCCAATCAAAATCCTTCCACGTGTTAGATGCCTAATGGCTTCACATTTCTTTCTTCCATATCTCTAATTCATCCCCCTCTTCTTCTTCTATCTGTCATTTTTCTCTGCTTTTCCCTGATTAGGAACATTATTACTTGATATATTCACTAAACTTTTCCTAAATTCTTGAGTGAATAATTCAATTTCTTTCTTACCCATATCATAAAAATGGGTTCTTTTGATGATACTGCATGGGATTTACCTCTTGATTATTTCATTGATGATGTTGCATCCCCTAATTTTTCTTGGGTTGATCCCAGGTAATTTCCTTCAATTTTTTTCATGAATACCCATTATTTATTTTTTTGAAATTGCCAAAGATTTTCTCTTTTTATCAATTTTTATCTTTATTCAGTTTCAATTTTAGTTAAATAGGTTCTTCCTGTTAATAATTGGTTAAATGCATGTATTTTTTTGATTTTTCCATTGTCCTACTTTGTTGGAGAAGAATTGAAGTAGTGAATTTTAAGCTTTATGATTTATACTTGTGTCAAAAAGTTCATTTGATTACTTCTGGTAATAATGATGGTATTTTAAGTTTTAAATTATGCTTGTTGTATATGATGGAAATTTAAGTATGATCAAATTATTTGCTGTTTTCATCCCATTATTATCTAGTAGTAGTATTTTGAAGATATAAATTCAAGCTTTTTAACATGTATTATAGAGAATTACATCATAGTTGTTTAATTGTTTGAACTTTTGAAGTTCTAGGTATAGCAAAAAGTTGCAGCTTGGCAAACATCATGTTTTCTTTGAAATTGTCTATTTTTGATGTATGGTTCTCAGACTACTGCATATATGAGTGTAATTTAGATCCTACACACGGGAACATGATGCGAGTACAAACAATTCAAAGTAAATGAACAAACAACTTATAATCAAAGAACATATCTTATAGAAACATACAATTCATAGTAGAAGAACATATGGTAAATGGATAGTATAGTATGATAAAAGAAAATGAAAAGATCACTACTGAGAGCATATTACATATCATAGTCTCGCGTGTATAATCTAAGCGTTGATGTATGTAGGTCCTTCGAGTTGCTAACTTAAATTTAGAATTCGATAGTAGAGAGGTTTGGAGATGGATATGCACACCAGGAATTTAAGTCTTGCACATTAAATTCTTCTTAGAGTCTAGCTATTTGCAGTGTTTTTTGTAAGTTTGAGTAGAAAATTTATTTGTGCTTAATTCATGGTGGTATGATCTTAATTTAGATAAATTTTCCTTGCAGTTCCAACCTCGAAATTGACTTTTCACGGGCAAGTAGTATGATACAAGAACAAGAATCTGATAGACAACTCCCCAGGAAAAGGTGTTACTTTGATCTACTGAATAAGTTTTAGTTTTGTTCTAAAGTGATTAAGATTATATTTGAACTAAATTTTTTGGATAAAAGATCTTAATATGTGGTATTTCTTTGCAGTTCTTGCTTTGAAATTGACTTTTCACAGACTAGTAGTGTTCTACAAGAACAAGAATCTGAACTGGAGTGCCCCAAGAAAAGGTGTTACTTTACTTGACTATATATTGTTTATATTATTACGAATTATATGTTATTGCTCCTTCCTGTTTATACTGTAGAATTTGCCCAGAATCAACAAATTGTGTAGACTGTATAAGTATCTTCTTATTTTTTGCAGGGGACGTTCAGCTGTGTCTAGCAAACCAAAGTCTAAAGCATGCCGTGAGAGGGAGCGACGGGAAAAGTTGAATGACAGGCATGGATTCTGCTAATGCGTTTATTTTCTCTATGGTTTTAGAAGTTCATGTTGTTAATTGCTGTGGAATAGCTTATATCCATGTCTGAGATAGCAGTTCCGCCTGTGTTTTTCTTCTTTGAATTTCGTTTCCTATTATCTTAGTTTTCTTTTCTTTTTTGGTTTACAAATCTAATTTTTTATACATCCTGATGCAGCTTTTTAAACTTAAGCTCTGTCCTGGAACCTGGAAGAGCTGTCAAAACTGATAAGTTGGCTATATTATCTGATGCTATAAGAGTTGTGAAGCAGCTAAGGACCGAAGCTGAGGAGCATAAAGAGGAGAACAAAAAACTACAAGAGGAAATCGAAAGTTTAAAGGTGAGCTCTTCTTAATTAAGCCTTTATTACTCGAAGTTTCTTGAGGAGCTCTGAGTTGTTTTTCTGCCTTTTGGAAATAGATTTGTGACATACTGGACCTACACTGTTTACTTGGGATTTCTATTGTGGATCTTTTCGAGTCAATCACATATCTTCTGAGATTTAGGACTGTAATTCTTATTCAATTTCGATCTCTACTTGCATAACTGTGTTTGGAGAATTGCATCTGGAAATCTTACTTTGTCAGTCTCTTCAAAAGTTTATAAAATGAAGATGAAGTTGCAAAAAGGGGGTTAGAAGACTCTTGTTTTACTTCCAGTCAATCATGTATCTGCTGAGATCTATGACTTGTTTTATCTTGCAAAATAAGAATGCCTCATGGTTCTTTCGCTTTTGTTTTTGTTATCATTATAGATACCTCACTTGTGACTATGTTTCGTGCTCTTTACTTTTTAGAAGCTCTTTTGCTATTTTGTTCTTATCTTTATCTTCTTACTACAGGCTGAAAAGAACGAACTTCGTGATGAGAAATCAACATTAAAGGCTGAAAAAGAAAAGATGGAGCAGCATTTTAAAGCTATGTCTGTTCCTGGTTCTGGGATGATTCCTCCTTATCCACCTGCCTATCAAGCTGGACCAAATAAAATGGCCGTTTACCCAAGCTATGGTATGTTTCCTATGTGGCATTATCTACCACCAGCAACTCGTGATACTTCTCATGATCATGAACTCAGGCCTCCTGCTGCTTAAGAGTATGTGCAGGTTTTCTTCTATACAAGAATTCTGTGCCATTCATCTCAAGTTTTGTCTTTCCTTTTACGTTCTTTAATGTATATAATGTTCGTGAACTCGTCTCTTCTTATTTCTTAGATTCAGTAGCCAGAGACTCATGGCTTAAAGCCATAGAATGTTGCTAGACTATTATGTAAGTACGCTAATGAAGACTCCTATTATTTACTTGCTGCCTTTTTTCTCTAACTTCTAAATCGGACTCTGCTATTGTTTTTCTCTCTTATGTTGTCGAGATGCATCATTATTAAAGCGATTATGTATGATTTGAAACCCCCTTTTTTCTTTTGCACACACAACTGAATGAAGTTTCTTGGACTATGAAAAACCATGTCATAGCAAAAGTCAATGTTTTTTTTTTCTTTTTCAAGGTTTGAAAGTCTGAAAATAACTGATTCAGGAAGAGTTGTGGAGGAAATCATGTGAGGTCAAAGGCTGTAATTGTCTTTGAAAGTTGACTTTTGCATATAGTAATATAGCATAATCTGTTGAAGGGAAACAAAAGAATCTGTTATTGTGTATTAAGTTTCAAGGGGAAGGCATGATTCATGACTTTGTGATTATAATATATACTATCAATGGTACTTCTACAATCTGAACTATCCAACCAGTTCTTTATAGTTTTATATCCTATAGTTTTATTATAGTAGGGGATGCAAATTTTTTCCTGTTACAAACCCCTTGTTTGCAATGGTATATGACAGCAGCACTTGCCCATGAAGTCATGTTTGTGAGAATCTTAAGTCATTTGAGATTAATAGGATCACGACGTTTAGATCCTGAATACGAAGAACAATTAACAATGTTCGAGAACATTTTTTTTTGAAAATTTAAGAGGTGATTGGTCTGGCGTTTATCAAATTAAACTTCAAATATGAAAGTTGATGCTGTTCTTATAGAGTTTTCGCATCAACAAATCCGAAATCTCAGCTAAGGTTATAATCACGAATCATTGTACTGTGGAAATCCAACTTTCATGGGAGTTTTAAATCTTTTAAACCAAACATAGCCTTTGTGAAAGATAGAAGCTGAAGTCATTAGCTTAAGATGATTATTCAGAATTCTGACAAGCATTTATATGTAAAAGTTCGTCAGTTAATCGCCATAGCTCGCTGATCTTAGTAGACAAGTGTTTGAACTGTTTTACTTTGTCGAATAACAGAGCTTTCATGGACGCTCTATATGAATGGAAGCAGACTCATAGGTTTAGATCACATTCTTTTAACGTCATGATCTTTCTACATGAACTGCTAACCAAAGCAGTAATAATTTTTACAGAATATTACTAGGAATAATTGCTTAAGATTAAGTCCAAGACAAGGGCTAATGCCAATGAACCTTTGATTACAGAACCAGATTACTAGATAAAACAGCTTAAATATGTGAGCAGGAGCATTGGTTCTACCTCCTGCATTATTTACAGCCTCTTCTGTCAGCTCGTACAGACGTACCTAAGGCTCTGTTGTCACCTCTGCTCCGTCTGCTGTAGTAAATGTCGCCTCTGATTTACGATCTTTCGAGTTTCCATAGTTTAGATAGAGCCCTGCTAAGTTCGTTCGTGCTTCTTCTTTGCCCCAAATTAAGAGGTACATACCAATGATCACAATACCTCCCCCCATTATGCTGACCATATACACATGAATCATAAACTGTTAATCTTTTTCGCATGAAGTATAATTTGTGTCAGACTTAGTTACTATATGTGAAGTTGTTTTGATGATTATTGGTCTATAATAAGTGTCAAGTGCTATACCCTTGGCAGAATGTGTAGAATCTGACAAATTTACTTGAGGTCATGGTCAAATGAAAAAGTTGGTTACTCATAATTTTCAGTTTACCTCAAGTTATATGTAGGATTCTCGACACTCTAATATGGATACTGCCATACTGGCATATGTTTGTAGACACTTCAAATAATGGAAATAATTTCATAAAAATAGCCAAGTCAGACACTTGGACACATATAATTATCCAATACGAGTATCCGTGTCAAGTATAGTAGGAGTGTAGGTTGCAACCGAATTCCTGGAATGTAGTGTTACTCCGACACCTTCATTTACCTTAAAAACGGGGTGTCGTGTCATGTCCGACATGACACTTCGATACTCCATTTTAAACTAAAAACTTGACTTTTTTCTACAAAATAGCCGAGTCAGACACTTGGACACCCGTATCCGAGTTGACACTCAATCCGTGTCTGAGTAACATAGTTGGAGAGTATAGTTTACCTTCCAACGTAAAGCTTTTCACCAAGGACAAAATATGCTAGTAAGGCAACAAGGATTGTTGAAAGAGGATTGAACATGGTCACAAAAACAGGTCCTTTTTCTTCTGTGCACCACAACTGAAGGGAGACTATCAAACCTGAACAAACCACTCCCTGCCATTTATGTGATAGTATGAGTTGAATTTCGGAAAATAATAATCTTAGTTACTTATTTAACGAGTATCAACAACAATGGCTTACAGCATAAACGGTAGACAAGAGGTCGATGTTGAAACCAATTGCCCAAGCTGCTGGCTTGCGCTGCACAAATGCAGTGAAAATGGCCGACTGTGCAGCACCAAGGAAACTCATCCATGTTGTCAGTGACAGATATGCAGGATATCGTTTTAGAGTGAAGGCCTATATTTATCAATTAACATGGATTTTTAATGATCAGTGTTCTTGACTAACATATGGGATTATCAACTTAGGCATTAACAGTTAGCAGATGTATAGTTGGGTTCGGCAAAAGTAGTAGTTAATAGCTGTTATGTTACGCGTTAGTTTTTCACTTGCGATTAGAGATCTTGAACAATTAGCGTTGGGTAAAACTAGCTATTGGATTAGTAAAGAGCAAAACAAATTATGTTCTACCTTAAAGAACTAGTCCAGAGTCCACAACTACGTAAAAATGTATTTATCTCCTAATTTTTTTACTTTATTTAGTTTTTCCAAAGCGCTAACTCAACAACTAAAAGCTACTTTCAACACTATACTAATTTTCACTTTTACTAGAGTTTCAACTCCTTTGAATTTGATCAATCATTTTTTCTATCGCTGTCGTTGTCGTTACCAATACTGCAAAATACGTGGGTGTTGGGTAATTTAGTAGTTAGTAGTTTCGCTCATAAAGCAAAGAAAGGAGTGGAAAGCAACTGGTAGTAGCTAGATTCCACAACAAATTGTGGATCTCAAGCTTCTCTCCCTCCTCGCCTTCGGCATGGTATCCCAACTTAACTTAGGGCCCCATCATGTATACTCCCTCTATCCATTGTTGTGTGCTCCATGTGGGTTTAGCACAAGTTTTAATATTTGGGTGATTGATGTTGGTGATATGGACAAGTGAAAAAGCGAGACCATGTATAATTGATGCGACAGTAAAGTAATGAGATCTATGACCGAATAAAGAAACAAACTATTCTTTTGGAGGAGTCCAAATAAGAGATTGGTGCATACTATAAAGGACGGAGGGAGCACTTGAAAAAAGAACTGTGGTCACCTAAGATAGAGACGTATGTGGACCCATCATGTACCTAATACCTAACAACAACCAAAAACTTGGAGTGTAGGTTTTAAGTCCAAAAACCTGCATGATATACCATATGGACCACGAAATGCAGCTAGCTGCAGTTAGAATTGAACCTATCAACCATTTCTCATTTTTAGTTGCACTTCCTTGAATATGTAACAGAGGATTCCAAATGTTTGTTATGACAGATCCCTTGTACAATGTCATGGCCATAACACCTCCCAAGGAAATTAGGGTTCCAAGAAGTTTTGCTGCCCCTCGAGGGTTCCAAACGTCAAGAACTTCCATCCTACATACATTTTCCATTAATAGTTCTTCAGAAACTAGATAAAAGACTTTGCTATCTAGGGAAAAGCTATATGCAGTCCTAAGGGCTGTATATAAGAAGCTAAAAATGAAAATAAGTTGCATCAATCGATCATTTATTACATCGATTGATGCAAATTTTTTCCATAAATTCACAACTTATTTCCATTTCAAATAGTGTATTTATGTCTTATATGCAACCCTAAGGACTGCATATATCATAACCCTATTTACAATACAAGGATTTAAACTTTACTCACTTAAGTGCAACTGCAATCACAAAGGTTAAGGATGCAATTGTATTGATCATTGAGGCAACAAAGGTGGGTGAAGTATACTTCAAGCTAGCAAAATACATGTTTAGCGTCAATCCTACCCTGCCAAAATAAAAAACGCATAGATGGAAGACATTTATTAGATATCATAAGATATAGTATCATGTTTATGAAGGAATTGTCACTTATAAAGTGTGGATTATCATGTATATTGAATGCCTTCTAGTAGGTCGTTGACCTATTGTTACTACTTTGGTACACAAGTACATGTCAAACGTGTCCTCCTGAACTATTTTATGAAAAACATCCATAATTTTGGTCGAAATCAAAGTATTGAAGTATGGATACTCATGAATGAGTGCCAAACACAGGTATTTGACATAAAATAAAGAGTTCTGTTAACATAACACATAATACGAAAGCATGAGAAGTGTTGTTACTGACAAGCATGCTTTTAAGGGTGCAGTGGGAATACGTTAGGATACTACTAATTAGACATTTACGAGTTGTTATATGATACTCCCTCCGTCCTAAAATATAGTTTCCATTTCATTTTGCACAGTCTCCAAGATGTATCTTTGACCTATGCTTCTATTTTTTATTAGTAAAAAAATATAAAAAGTTGATATTACGAATCTATACATTGAAACGAATCTAACAAGACCCCTCATGAATATATTTTTTTGTATACATTTTTAAGAATATTTGGTCAAAGTTTTTAAAATTTGACTCCCAAAATAGAAATGGGAACTATATTTTGGGACGGAGGGAGTAGAAATTTGCTCGTTACTCTCATAATATTTCTGTGGGCTTACCCTAAGAGGGAGAGCACAAATATTTCTGCCATAAGAGCAACTGTCAACTTTGGCCTTGAATTTCTGCATGGAAGATTACATAGGCATATGTAAAGATGTTAACATAATAAGTGCATGGTACAAAAAAGATCAATGTACGTATGATATGTTCAATAACATTGTAAAGATTATGAACCTTTCTAGAAAATAAGCAAAAGGAAACATCACAACCCCAGCAACAACATGGCGGTAAGTTATGTAAACATAAGGATTCATCCCATGATTGAAGGATGCTTCAGTGATAAAATACAGTAAAGTCCAGCCTATTTGTGATAGGATCATGAACATATGTGGTTTGTAAATGCTCCAAATGTTACTACTATTATTCATAGTCATCATTTGATTTCTCCTATTGTTTTTTCGAGTTTCGAAGCTCGAATTTCTTCGCTATTTAAGGTAGTGAAAAGGTTGATATAAACTTCATATGATTCTTATTGCATGTCATTTCATTGTTAGCATCTTGTTCTAGCTTCTCAAATTCATGATAAGAAGAAAAATGTGTGGAGCATCTTATGTTAAGTTATGTATCATAGGTAGAAATATAGCTATATAGGAAAATTGCTGGCGAATATGATAGCATTTTAAGGTTGCAATTTCCAGGAGTTTTTATGTTGGACCATTCTTTTTATTAGTAGAATTTATGCATATGCTTGGTAACCCCAAAGTAGCAACAATTAGCATCTCATCTTTGTAGAGAACACCTGATAAAAGATACGTAAGATGTCTTATACTCTTATCTATAAACTAGGCAATTTTTGTTACAAATTGATGCTAAATCTCGTACATGCTATCGTCAGTTTGTGCATTGTGGATCCCCGAATTTGAGTAAGATGTTTAGTTTCTAATAAAGTATTTTATGTACTTTGTTTATGAGGTGAGAAAGCTCTCCCCACGAGAGGAATGCCTAATTCATCAGTATCGAATATTGAATTGTCGGCTGTAAGAATAAGTCACCCTTTGTGCAGGTATGACGACTTCACCTATACAAAGTAAGCATGTTTTGGTATGATCCAAGAGAGTGAATTTGATTGAGATTCGCTAACATGTCCTTAAAAAAATACTGAAACGTCATTGATCAATTTTTACAAAGGGATCAGATTAAACTAATCCAACTAATTTACAGTTCCATGAATGAAACTAAACTAAATTCGATCGACTCACTTTGGCACGAAATGGGATAACTCCACCCGATTCATGATCACATCTACTAACTAGTTAATGAAGTACACAAATGCTTCCCAACCCCAACAAATCTAACCAAATTTTTGTGACGTTACTTTGTCCTATAAATAAACTAAACAAATATTTGTGGATGTCGAGACATCATAATATCTGTTCTCCTAATGGACAGCAACAACGAGACTTCCGCCTAGGACAAAACAAGGGGTCAGATGCATATGACTTTACTTCTAAATTAACACAAACACCATTTTCAGTTAATACTTGTATTAAAATGGGAGATTGATACATTACACACATCGACTAGACTATCCACTAGAAATAAATTAGGACTGTGAAAAACCGATCCAGCCCGTTATTGAATCCGAACCTGACCTAAAAATAATTCTAAAAAGTTGTGTTAAAGTTGTGAAAAATTTGAAAATACTAAATTGTAGAACCCATTTATTGTTGAAAACTAATAAATTTTAATAAAAATTTAATAGTAATAAATATGAAAGATTATATGGGTAACCCAGTTAATAAATAGACCAGGTCAAGGTTGAGTTATTCAACCTGTTTAATAAACGGATTTGGTTTGGGTTGTGACATGTTCAATTCATTTATTATCAACCAAACCCGAACACGATCCGACCTGATCTGTTAATCAACCCTGCCTAAAATAAACAATTAGAAATAAACAATTCTGCCGAATTGGACTTTACTCATTATTAATGTCGATCTCGAGTAGGTAGATTGCTTTAGTAGTTACACAAAGTTTTTTCCATCAAAACGCCATGTCCATCTCTTAACTGTAACAATTTTGAAGTATTTCACCCATTTTTTAAAATTACAATCAAATTCTCAACAATGGGCAATGAAATTGGGTATACCTTTCAGGTTTACAGCTATGATCATTGATCAGCTGAGAGGAACTATACAGTATCACACTGAAACAACATACAAAAATGGAAGGGAAAAAACAAAGAATATGAGAACCAATGTATCCCTCTCTGTACTTTTTCTTTTGTTTGATTGGTAACAACTCTATACTTTGATCCCATTTGGTTTGTATATACAATGTAAAATGTACACCATTTCGTCGTAAAAATTTCAGCTGCAAGAAACTATTCTCTAGCCTGCTGCAAGAAGCCAGAACATGATTAGAGATGAAGTGAAGACTGCTAGCCAGCTTAGAAAGGCAAAAGCAACAGCAATCTGGTATTTGAAGCATTCTGCCACAATAGTACAACCTCCGATGTCGTGAAAATATAAGACCGTTATTCCTGCAGACGCAGAAGCTGCTGCAAGGGACAATGTAGCCGTCACCTGGTAGCAACACATCACCCATTGTTAGAGACTCAGAGTTATGCTTTACAAAACCTTGGTCTTAACTTTTAAAGGATGCAACTTATATGATTCCTCTGTTTCATAATGATTGTCCTGCTTTCTACTACTTTTTTCGAGGGGTTTCTTGCTTTCTACTTTACTCTTCTCGAATTAAATGTCTAATATAATTAGAGCTAGCAATTTGTGACACAACATGACCGAAACTGACACGACACGAACACTGAAGGTAATAAGAGAAGTCGAACCCCACAAGATATGACACGAAATCAACTCGAACCCTACCTCATTTGATCAATTTGTCATATTATGTATTTATCATACATTCTGCATAGGCCATACTTGGTAGACAGATAATTTTATAATGTTTGTAAAAGATCAAACAAAACTAACATGAGACCAAACATGAACACTACCCGTTTACCCAAATTGCCAGCTCTACTGATCACAAAGCCGATATGTGAGTAAAGAAGGGTGCAGGCAGGGAAGTAAATTTGAATCTTTGGCTATGTTTCTCAGTAATCTATTGCCTGACACATTTTGTGTTTCATCATGCCAACCGGAGGGGTCAGCCTTGAGGTTAGTATGCAAATTCAGAAAGTATAAAGTTGTAAACGAATGAAGGCCTTACCCAATCACCGATTACAAAAAGGCTGACAAGTATTGGATTATGGAGTACTCTCTTCTTTGCAAGGGCATACGCATCCATCAACGCAAGGCCAAAGCTCCATATTACTTGCAAACCCATGGAAGCAATGAGATAGCTGCAAAGGCAATATGTGTTTCAGACATTTATCCCAAACACCTTCAAACATAAGAATGAAGATATTAGAACTAGCACTAAACTATCTTAAAAGGCTAATGCTTATAGAAATTTATTAGCTATACCAAGACGCTTCCTGAAAGCTTCTATCAGAAGAACTGAAATAATTATAATCAATCTTCTGATATAATGGATGGAAACTACGAGAATAAAAGGAGCCTTGTAAAGCAAAAGGAGTAGGAGAGGGAAAAACTGAGACTAACAAGTAACAATATGCAAAAAGTTTAATTATCACTTATCAGCAAGCTAAACATACAGTCATAATCTTTCGCTTGTACAAGTTTTTCAATTCTTTGTTGAATAGATGCAGTTTTATCTTGTGCAGATTTTTTTTCCCATTAACATAACATAAGGTTTTTCTAGGGGATATAAAATAAGGTCTATGGATTATTAGGGAAAAAAAGTTGTTTTATTAATTTGGATTTCTCAAATCAGATCCAAATCAGCAAGTCCCCATATTGGATCAGACTTGGTGAAAATTCATATTGGATTTGAAGTCAAAATCCAACACTGATTTGAATATCGAATTGGATTGAACTTAGGTTAAATCTAAGCCAAGAGCCAAACCTACACCCTTAATTTTCGACACGTTTAAGCTAACGAGTAAAGTGACCAGATGTTTTCATGATTTAGTCCGCACCGTTGTCAATATAAAATCCGAATGAAGGCTCCAGAAGACCATCCTCAATTTACTCCTTGCACTCCTTATCATTCTATTATAGTGTTTTAGCTTGTAAACAAACGAGTAACGACGAAATCACAGTACTATTCGCAAAATAACAAAAGAAGGTTGATCCAGCAGGTGATTGCTAGATATGGAACTAACAAATCTGATTAAAACCCTCTTTGCCAGTCTTAGGTACTAATGATGAACATAAGCAAGCATCTCAAATTATTTTTACAGCTAAGAAGAACCATGCTTTAGACTTTATGTTTGATAGCCACTAATATTTGGTTTAAAGAGATAAATAGAATCTTAAATATCAGGATATAAGAATTCTATGAGCACGGCATAGAAGGTGATGAGAGACTCATGTCCTGAACTGAAAAGGCGAAAAAGAATCAATCAATGTGATAAATGGGAACCATGGAAAGTTGGAAACCATTGGAGATGAAGTCATCCTAAGAATAGGCTAAGAATAAAACTCTCAAGACCATTGAAAGAAGAACCTAAAGAGAGGGATTTGATGTGTTTGAAACTACAGCCAAAAGAACAAATACTATGCTTGCGAATTTGCAAGTAAGCTAGCTATCTAACACTTCCGAATCTTAGACAAACACGCATAAGAAGTGTTTGTTTCTTGTTTTGTGCTTCCTCAAATTCTTAATAGTTGCAGCACTTTGATTTTCACGTTATCTAACACATAATTCTTATCATAAATTCATAATATTTTTAATTATCTACTTGTAGAAATTATAAAAAGCCGTTACCACCAACCCAACAACATTTTACCTAATCTTACTTGTTCTTGTCCTTATATTAGGGTCAACGTCAATATATGAATAGTGCAAAAGTCAAAGTATTACAACTATCGAGAAGATGTATAAGTCTTTTCAGTTTTCACTCATCTGAGATGGAAACTCTACATGACATACTACCTCCGTTTCATATTAATAGTTACACTTACACTTTTCACGCATGCCGATGCACTACTTTGAGCCTTTATATCTCTAACTTTGTATTTGTAAAAAATATAAAAAGTCGATACTCTAAAACTACATATCGAGACGAATCAAACAAGACCCCACATGATTATATTTTCTCTTAACCATAACTCACAAATGATGGTCAAAGGGAAATTTGTGAATAGTGTCAAAAGTGAAAGTGTAAGTATTAATATGAAACGGAAGTAGTATAAAGTATTGGAATATGAATATGATTCTTCACAATGCTAAATATGGAAACTTCTCTAATAATGTATTCTCTTATGTACTCCATAAAAACTCAAAATTCTTAATGCAAACACTTACATACCCCAAAAACACACAAAAGCTAGAGAATAAAACGCTAATTAAAGCATCAAAATGTATCACTTAAGTAGATAATTTTAATAAATAATACTTCATCTATGACAAAATCAAAATTTTAAATCTTCCCACTAAAAAAATCAAATACAGCAGAAAAAATACTTAAATTATGAAATAAATACCAGAAAGCAGTAAAATTGAAGAAGCTAGAAGTTGTTGCCATAGAAGCAATGGAACCTGCAGCAAACATAAATTGAGCAATTCTTAGAGCAAGCCCAGTTAAAGTGCCTGGTGTTCCTGCAAAATCCTTCATTTTCTTCAATTTTTCAACCCAAAACAAACAATTTCTCATCTACCCATTAAAAAAGTTCACATCTTTAACACAATTTCAATCATTGATCCAGTAAAAACCAATGGTGAAAATGTGAAATTTAGCAAATTTGAGAGGAAACAGAACAAAAACAGAGCAACCCAGATACCAGAATTGAAGAGATTGATGTGGGAAATTAAGAATTAGAGATGTAAGTTGATGAAATAATTGAGAAATTGGAAGAAGAAATGATGAGATTGATGATAAAAAAGGGTGTAAGATAAGTAATTACGAAAGGGTGTTTTGTGAGTTACTCTACCTTGGCTGAAAATCAAGAGTCAAAGCCATCATTTTGATTTTTATGATCATTATAAGTTGCTTCAGTTCGTCTACACAAATGGAAAATTTTTGACTCACGCGCCATTCTCCATGGTGGGAATTTTGGGTGCTAAGTTGTGGAGTAGTTGTTGCGTCATTTGTTGGTAAAAAGTTAAAAACCTACTACAAAGTTTCGAAATAAAAAATATAGGAGTACAAAGTACAAAGTGTGGTTTTAGAGTATTTCGCGGGAATATACCAAGGTAATAAGGCATTTTGTAGGAATATATTTTACTAAATTTTTTTTGTGTACCAATCTAAATTTATGTTTTGTTGAAAGGTACCAAAAACATTCTTTTCGGCAAAAAATTCAAATTTTCGGCCTTTGACTTGCTACTAACATCTATTTTGAAATAAGTACAACAACTTGACTTTCACGTTTGTCAGCGCACAACTTTGACAATTAATATTTCTAATTATGTTTTTGTAAAAGTTATAAAAATTGATATTATGAAAATATTAATTACACAACATTTTGTATGTTTTTTATTTTATTTTTATACATTAGTAAAATATACCGTTATTTTATTTATTTTTTGAAAAAAATATACAGTCAAATTGAAGTGTGTAAATAATACAAAAGTTAAAATCTTACATTTAAAAAAAACGGAGAAAATATATACTTTCTCCGTTTTTTTTTACTTGCAACACTTTTCTAAAAGGGAATTAATTAATTTTTTTTTTTGATAAGGAAAACAAACTTAGGCAAACCCCACTTCGTCAGGGGGCTAATCTAAAACGTCCTTTCAGATGATGGAAAAATCGATACAATAAGGGGGGAACTAATAAAGGTGAGATGGATAACTATAGCCTTTATTAGCCATAAAATCCGCCGCTTGATTGGCTTTTCGGAAGCAATGATGAATTTGTTAGATAGCGTTAATTACTTGCAACACTTTCTACTTTTGCTTTTCCTTTCTCTCTATCTCTCTCCAATTACATGGGACCCTCTATTTTTTTCCAGTCTACCTCTCTCCTACCCAAATTTTGTATTGGAGTTGATAGAAAAAAAAAGTGCGACAAGTAAAAAAATAGAGATAATAGTTAATAATAATATGATATGGTCATCTCTCTCTATATGAGTTTTGTGCAACTCAGTTAAGCGTGGGTTAAATACTTTATTCCCACCAGTCTCCTGACCCCACATCAGTCATTGCTCCCCTCAGGGAGCCCGATACCCCCAGGCCCAAGGCCCAACTAAATTATAGTGTGACAAGCCCACTAGCGTTCCCACCTATTCAGTTTGGGTCTCTTCCCTTTGACTAGCCAGATTCTTCCATTTGGTCCACTACTTCTCAGCCCATGACGATGAAAAATGATTTAATTTATAAGGGATAGTCAAACGACATTTACCATCAATTCAATCAATGAACTAGTTATTAGGCCCGGCCTATGCCCCGGATCAGAAAATTTTTATTTATTAATATTGTACTTTGATATGATAGCACTAAATACAACTTGGTCTAGTGGTTAAATCTTTAGTACATGAGCTTGAGGTCACGGGATCAAAACCTATACTATGCAATTTTTAATTTTTTTTATTGTACATGGATTACATGAACTAAAACTCCCTAGGGAGAGCGCCACGTGGCACCGTTCCTGATTTACGCACGCCTTTTAATATATTAGTATAGATTTGTTCTCATTCGACTTAACTTTCGCTGATGCATCCTGATGACTACTTATTAGTTATTACCTATCATAAATAATTTTATTTTATAAGTGAGATATGTGACTTTTATATATTTCAAAGATAAATATGAAAGAATAGAAATCAAGGGTTCTATTCTATTTATGCTCTTTACAACAAATTAAAGTGTCCATACTATCAGATAACTTAACTCAGAATAGGCGTTTTTACCAAAGCATTTTTATCAATGTAAAATTGAATTTATTAAATGAAACTGTTACATAATTGCACCTACAATAGAAATCAAAACTAACCAGAAATACATAACAATCTTGATCAAATAAAAATCTAAATCAGCAAAACCATGTTGATAAGATTAAACACTTCAATAAACCTTCATGAATTCATAAAGAAAATCATTCATAGATTATTATACATATCCCTCGTAATATATAATCGCCATCTTCATGCCATTCATCCAAGTTTGAAATAATCAACTCCAAGTTCATCAAGGGATTTGGAGAAGAAGTATGTCAGGAGCTCCTCAATTGTAAATTCCCTATAAATAGGTGGATTTTCTTCTGATGTTAACTCCTTAATTGGACCATATACTTTCTTAGATGAGAAAAAACCTGTGAAAAATAAGGGTATGGAAATCCTTGGTCCAACACTTTTGGCAATCACTCTATGGTAGGCACTTTTCAACATGTTGTTAGATACAATCTGTAAGATGAAAATTATTATTAGGATAATGCATTACAATGTAAAGCTAAAAATCTACCTAACCATATAAAATAAGAAAAATTAACAATAAAGGTCTGAACTTTGGGCGATAATTTTTAAAAGGTTTGAACTATTGATTAACCTGTGTAGGTCCCAACTTTTGGGGTCTTAACTTTTAGCGGGCCTCGGTGACTTAAAACTGACGATTTTTTTCAAAATCTCACCTAGTTCCTACTTCCCTCCCTCAATTAACCCTTTTGGTGTGACGACCCAAGTTTTACAAGTTATGACTTATTAAGCCAGTTTCAAGTCACTAAGGCCCGCTAAAAGTTAATACCCTAAAGTTGGGACCTACATAGGTTAATCAATAGTTCAGACCTTTTAGAAATTATCACCAAAAGTTGAGACCTCTATCGTCAATTTTTCCTATAAAATATCAGTTTACACTTAATAAAGCGTTTCGATCCATGTCATCAACATACATTAAAAAATTAGAATCATGTTTCGTATAAGATTCGACCATATGACCTCAAGTTAACATAGTAAAGTTTTAACCAATGAACTACGCAACATCAGATGCTACTCGTTTGACATGAAAAAATTAATAACTCAGTGCATCGTCGGGGCCTAATAACTCGTTAGTAATTAGAAAAAGAGAAAAGATATAAAACCTGAAGTGCATCTCCAATGTTAACAATCAAGGCGCCATCGATAGGCTCAATATTAACCCATTGATTTTCATGAAGAACTTGGAGACCGCCGATTTGATCTTGCAGAAGTATTGTGATGAATGAGATATCCGCATGTCCATCAACTCCTAGGCTCCGTTTGGTAGGGCGTAAAATATTTTCAGTGTAAAATGATTTTCATGGAAAACAATTTACAATGGAAAACACAATTCCAAAATTAGTTTTCCGTTGTTTGGTTCGATGTAAAAAAATGATGAAATGAAAGGAAAATGAAAGGGAAAGTAAGGAGGTAGTGAGAGAAGTGTACAAGAGAGAGAAGGAAAATAGTTTTCCCTTTATTTTGAAAGGAAAATGGTTTTCCATCATTGGGAGAGTAATTTTACCCCAAGGGAAAATGGTTTTACACTCTTTTGCCAACCAAACAATGTAAAACTGAAAATAGAGGAAAACAGTTTTCCGGGAAAACGTTTTACGCCCTACCAAACGGAGCCCTAATGTCAGTTGTGGTTGTGGACATGCTGGGTAGTAGTGGCAAGTTAAGGACCAACCTTTACTACTTTCAAGTTCTGCAAGATATTGTGGTTTGAGTCCAAGACCCATTGATAGCAACATAAGTATGTGGTCACCAAGCTTAAGTATATGCTTGACATACTCTAATATTACATCCCTGAAACAAGTAACATTTACCGGTACATTTCACCAAGCGGAAAATCACCACGTGATCAATAACAACATAGAATTGTACTTCCTCCGTTTCATAATAAGTGAACCACTTCTCTCTTTTATGTGAGAGCTTTTTTAAAAAAAGTGTTTCACTTATTATGGAACGGAGGAACCGAGGAAGTACTAATTACAATATATGGCTAGAAGCCTAGAACAAATAATGCATTTTAGAACCTAGTTTCTCTCTAGCCGCCCTCTCTTCTCCTTCTTAATCAATTACTACGGGCTGCCATGGATGATTTCATCCATGGTTAGTTCCCTTTTCTTTTCTTGCTTTTAGTTCTTAGTTTATTTTATATTTTGTTGAATAAATTAGTCTTTATTATGAGAGTTTCTCGAGCCCTAATATGGGGAATTTTAGTCTTAGGTAAGGAAAAATCTTCTCATTGGTTGAAGTTCAAGACTATCACCATGAAAGTATTAGAAACTCGAATACAGTCAGCATGACTCGATTAACTATGTCAGAATGAAAGACTTCCTCGTCAATAGCTGCTTGATTCAACAAATACAAGGGGACCGCACTATATTGCTCGATTGAGTTCATTGTAGTTTTCGGAAGACGAATTTGATTTGATCTTGTTCAATTATATCTTGTTTTTCTTTATTAATATCTATTGTGGATGTTGTTTAACCTTTAATTAATGAAATTTCTCTTTAAACAAAATTACAATATATTGACAACAATCTAATAAGGTACATAGATAAATGTTTAATAAGGTACCGATGTAATAAGGTGGGTAAAGTTACCTAAAACACAGAGCACCTCATTTTAGAGGGCCGCAAGTTCTAAATGTTCATTGTTTGTTTTGACCACAAATGACCTAAGATGTACTTTTTTTTTTCTGTATTTAAAAATTAGTCTTAGTATGAATATTGTTATAGTTTTAACTTGATATAATTTTTATAATTCATCACAGATAGGGGTATAAGTAGATTGAACTTGATTAAACTCTGCCAAATCCAAATTCAGTCTAAAGTATTTGGATTCGAGAAATTGAGTCCAAGCCCGATCCAAATATTTTTTGAGTCCAGTCCAGTCTTGTACGATAATTTTTTGTTGAGTCTGAATCCAGTCCAGTCCAGTCCGATTGTTATATTATTTTGTTCCCCGATTTAGATTCAATGTTTCACAATGTTTTCTCATAATTGAATTTGAAAAATTAAGCTCATTATATCCATTCCATAAAATAAATCACATACATCTTTTATATTATATATATATATATATATATATATATATATATATATATATATATATATATATATATATATATATTAAATATATATTATATATAAAAATATTTTTGGATTGTATTGGACTTCTTGGACTCCAAAAGGATGAGTCTAAATCCAGTCCGAAAATATTTAAACTCGAAAATTTGAGTTCGAGTCCAGTCCAAAAAAAAAATTCAGTCCAATTTAATGCAACAAATTTGGACTGAAATGAATTGGACTCTAAATTTTTCGCAATCCGCTTACAACCCTAGCAAGAGGGCGTTCAACATATTAAAGATGGCTCGGTCTATTAGAAACAACGTAAAAAGAACTTACTTGCATATTGAAGGCAGCTCTTCAGGATCAAATACACCAGCACTATGTATTGTGTTTAGAGACAAACTATCCCTCCAATTAGCAGCCTTTGATTTATACAAGTCATGGTTGGAAACATACGCAACCTTCTTTGAATGAAAATCACGACTATAAATCTCCTTCTTAGCTTCAACATCTTGTTCATGAAACATCCTAGTTCCTTCAATCATGTTTTCCAACAATTCCAAGGGAATCCCATGATTTACCACTTGAAAAAATCCCCAATTTTGTGATGCCTTAACCATTTCTTTTACAATCTTAGTTTGATCACTACTTTCAGTAGCAACTTTAGCAAGATCTATGATGGGCACACTTATGTTTTTAGGACAAGTACACAAATCTTTTAAACGATCCTCCACTGGTCGTACAAATATGCTAGGAATACTACTTGTTCCTGCATCCACCAGCCCTTTCACCCCGGTTTTTCGTTCGTCGAACGCCTTAAGATTGAGGAGACGATCGTTAGTTATTTGTGTTTCATCCATGGTATTTAGAATGATGTTCAATAATTCTAGTAGACTTTTGTTTTGATGATGAAAATTATCAGATGTAAATGGAGTTCATTGGTTGATTAGGATATAAACAAATTTGTCTAAAGACTCCTGTATATTGGTAGAACTAGTTATTAGGCCCGGGCGATGCCCTGGGGAAAATTTTCATTTATTAATATTATAATTTAAGATGATAACACTAATTATTATTTGGTCGAGTGGTTATAATTAAGATTTTAGGGTATGTTTTTGAGGTTTTGGGATTAAACCTTACATTATGCAATTTCTAATTTTTTTTTATTGTTGTGGATTATATGGAGTAAAATGGCTTAGGCACGCCTTTTAATATATTAGTATAGATAAGTATCATTTTAGCTGCCGTATGAGTTATGACGTTGATGACTAAGGAAATTTGATTAAGAAAAGCAATTAAACATGATTAAAGGAAAAGAAATTGGCGGGCCAATGGAAGCATTATTAGCTATAAACAAATGTATCATTAATTAATTGGTAGAATTAGTATCATTTTAAGATAAAAGGATTAAGACCTAAAGAAAGGGAAAGGGGGAAGAAAACATAGATTTTTAGTTTTATTCTTAGGATTTTATACTTATATTCTTGAGATAACTATGTTATTGTTACGATAGATTTAAAATCTATCTATCTGAAAGTGTTTACCTATACATATATATCGTCTAGAAGTGTTTATTTGAAAGTGTTTATTCTTAAAAAATATCGTTCATCGAACGCCTTGAGATCGTTGGTACGACCATAATTAGTTTGTATTCCGTTCATGCTGCTTAGATTGAAATGGAGAAATAGAGTTCATTGACTTAATGAGGAGTAATAAGTACAAAGACTTTGGATTGGACTTTATATTGGTAGATATAAGATATAAATATATAAGTGCAAGTTGAGATCATGCATTTTGGCTTCCGCACCTCATTGATGGTTTAAGAATTAGCATATTTGATAAATAAATCCACTGAACGTGATCATAAGTCCAAAAAAAAATGACAAAAGTGGATACATTATCGACTACAAACAAATGGCTTGGAGAAATGGAATTTGTATACTTATAAAACGTAAGTAGTTATGTGATATGAGAGAGATACAGAGAAGATACTATCAAATAAGAAAATGTTGCGATTAATATAAAATTTACAAATAAGGGAAACGTTTCAATTAAGTAAAAATAGAGGAAGTATATACTTCTGTCACAAGTCACATGTTGTGGCCTGTGAAGCTCTTTTTCTTCCCTTTTCGCTTTAGAGCGAGTGAACATATATATATATATATATATATATATATAGGGACGAGATCACATGAGAATGCTCCTTACATGAGAAATGAGAATAAATCTCAACCACACGATTGGATTAGAGTTACAACACTTGTTCATGTTATACCTCCCTAAAAAATTTTGAGCCCAAAAAAAAAAATTTTTTTTGAACTTTTTTTTTTCTTATATTCATTTTTTGGAGTTACATTACTTTTTTGTTAGAGTTACATCATCACTTATTCATAAGAGTTATATCGAATAAACTTCATTCTCATTTCTCACATAAGTATGCATTCTCATAGGAACTCATTTCTACATACATACATATATATATATATATATATATATATATACTCCCTTCGTTAGTATCTATTCACTTACCTCATATGCAACATTTTACATATTCCATCATTCCATGCACCTTATAAGACAAGTTATGATGACATATAATAACACTTACATAAAACTTATCATGTATAAATCATCAAACATCCTATCTAAATTCTAGCCATTGATCTTAAAATGATCAAGTCCTGGCTGATCGAGTGGTCTAGAGATGAAGTGCGTGAGGAACTCTTCAAGAGTGAATTCTCTGTAAATAGCAAGATGTTTTTCTGATAATAACTCCTTGATCGGGCCATATAACTTTGGAGAGGAGAATAGGCCTTTGAAAAAGAAAGCAATCGAAATTCTTGGCCCAATAGTATTTGCAATCACTCTGTGATATACACTTTTTAACCTGTCGTTGGATATCATCTGTTTAAAGAAAATGCAACTAATTATTACTCCTTCAGCTTTATATATTGATGTGGCATATTTAGCAACATGCATATTTGAGCAATTATACATTGAAAAATCAATTAATGAAAAATACAAAATATTTATAATTTGAATATATACATTCAGACAAATTCAATCTAATCAATCTAATATATACACATTTATAATCTGATTATGTCTAAATAGGGTTGGTCCGGTCTAAGTAGGGTTGATGACGTCCAATAAGAGTATAAACTTAAGGTAAATATCTAACACGTTCAGTTATCATATCAATTGGGGTGAAGTATAAAAGGCTAACTGTGTAAAAACGTGAATAGTGTAAAAAATCACAATGGTAGAAGTAAAAAAAATCAAGCGAGTCCTAAAGTAAGTAGGATTAGAATTAAGTCAAGCTCAAAATTATTAGTGCGAGTTTCAGCTTAGAGAGTTTAGTCAAGACTCAACCGATTTATTCACCAAATCACATATTTACTATAACACGATTACCAATATAATCTTCTGAAATACTTCCTTTGTTCTTAAAACAATAATATTTTGACTTTTATGTTTGTCAACTCATAGCGTTGATTATAAATATGTATTTAAATATTTATATGTAGAACAATATAAGAAGTTTATATTTGGAAATGTCCGATCATTGAGCAACAATTTATAAAATAACATTAGTTGAAATTATCGGTAAAAGTGGGATATGTCAATAGTACGTATAAAATAAAATTATTGTAATTTTTGAAGAATAATATGAGAAGATTTGGTCAATAAGTAATGAGGGAAAAAGGATGAATAAGTAATGAAAGATCAAACCTGAAGTGCATCTCCAATGTTAACAATCAATGCACCATGTACAGGCTTAACATTAACCCACTGATTTTTGTAAAGAACTTGAAGTCCACCAATATGATCTTGCAAAAGTACTGTAATGAAGGATGCATCTGAATGTTTGCTTGTGCCTAATGTTAATTCTGGCTCTGGACATGCTGGATAATAGTGGCAAACTAAATTCCAAGCTTTTGTGCTTTCCAAATTTTTTAGATGATTTGCTTTTAGTCCAAGACCTATTGATAACAGCATGAGTATGATATCACCGAATTTAGTGACATGGTCAATATAATCCAACATCACGTCCCTGCAAAAAGATTCATCATGAATATGGATAGGTGTAACATCATAACTAGCTAGTATATATGTTGAACTAAGGATGTCTTGGCCTAATAGTTATGATTTAGATGCCGCGATTCTGTGAATGATATGTCGCAGGTTCGAATTCCCCTCCTCTTTTTTGTACTATCTTCGTAGCTCATATAGATGAACAAAAACTAGTATGTTGAAAAGCGTTTGTCTCGTGCCAAACTGTCTATTCAAACATTTTCTTCCTACTAGTTAATACAAGAATAAACATCTTTTTTAAAAAAAAAACTTTTTTTTGAGTCCTTTTTATTTCCTTCAACCATTCATCTTTTAAAGATAGTTCTATGGATGTATAACTATCTAACTTTTATCATCTATTTTAAGTAATTTTCTTACTTTCTATGAATTAATTGATAATATGAAATATGAATGTATGATTTCTCTAGAGATTTGTGTTCCTAGAAACAGTTTCTAGGCAAGTGATTCCTCTGTACAAAAAATAGTTTATGTAAAAGTCTTATTTTTGGATGTAAAGAGCCACAAAGTATTATAATGTGATTAAATTTCAATAAGAGGTCTTAGATGCCACTTTTATATAATTTTTCCAATCAAATTAGTATTGCAGTTTATACTTCCTTCGTCTTTAAATGCACACAACATGTTCATTTTCACACACAAATGCAATATTCATACTATTAAAATTATTAATTACCCGTTACTAGTACTTATAAAATTGATTTTTTAGAATACATTTCGAGACTAATTCATAAATATACTATATGAAAGCATTTGTATTTATATATTAGCTTTGAAATACCGTCAAAGTTAATATTACAAGATTACATATTTTTCAATATTGCATGTATTTAGAAACGAATGTAGTATAAATATAGTAATAGGATTGATCTCTAATGTCCAATCAATCTTTACAATCCAAATTGAAGGTTATGGAAGAAAGCTAAAAAATGAGTTACAATTACAACTTAAAAATGCATGCATAGTTAATCGATATTTAGCTAAATAGTGATCAGCCTTGACTTTACGTGACCGAACAACGGAAACAGTTATGTGGGCCGAACATATATTTTTTTGTAGATGGCCTAATTTCTATACACGGCCTTCGTTGGCCAACAATGTCTTATTTGACGATTTGGGCCATGCTGTTAGTTCATACCACTCTTAAGGGTTGTTTTGTGTGTGAGGATGAAATGTGAATATTAGGGAGTGAGATTTTTTGTAACGAGTAATTTATTAAATTATTGTCATTAATTTATTCGGTATGAAAAGTATATGTTGAAACTTCATATATGTTGTGTATATGTGAGTTGTTCCACACGGAAGATAAAGTAACATAGTATAAAGTAGATCGATGAATTACTCCTAATATTGTTGATTAATTTTGTATGGAACCTCTTTTGGACTTATATGTAGACCGAACTCTCCTCCTCCTAATAATCGAGATCTATTTTCACTTCTATCAAAATTTTCAATATACATAATTTAGCAAACATTAACTACAATTAGCAAAATATGAGTTTGGCATGCATTCATAATTTAGCTTACCAAACTAGCATTTTACCCCGGGTAATATCCCGGGTTAGTTATAAATATTAAATATATTTGATGTTATCAATTTTTTGTAATATTCAATCTACTACAAAATTGAAAAATAAACGTTATGGCATGATAAGTTGTTCAAAAAAAATTTATGAAAAATTGGTTATAAAAATAATAATTTCAGTGTGATTCGTGTAAACAAATGTTATTACTTAAAAAAAAGGGTTAAAGTCTTAAAGATCAAAAAGTTTATCTACATGTTTTTATAATTACATATAACTATGAGACTTCATTATGTTTTACTTCAAAACTTTAAGCATTGAAATTGTATCAAATTTATGGTTAAACTCCGACATTTCATTTCAAGGGTCGTGGGTTGACGTTATTTTTATCCAAGTTTTTCAGACGCAATTGAGTTTTATTCACAATTTGCTTTGATACCATACTTTAATTACTCCAAATAATACTACATCCGTCCAAAATTATTTGCTACATTTGCTTTATCACAAAGACCAAGGAAGGAGTGGGGACCATTGCCATAACAAGAATTAACAAAAAAGCAAATAGGTAAATTGTGGGATCTATGTACTATATATAAAAATATTTACAAAAATCAAGGAAGGAGTGATGACAAATTTGTAAATAAAGTGTGGGACCTATGTATTATATATGGAAATAGTTGCAAATGTAGCAAATAAATTGGGACACACCTAAATGGCAAAATGTAGCAAATAAATTGGGACGGAGGTAGTACTAACAAAATATCAAATTAGAACTATAACAAAGATTTAATAGAAAAAAAAATCCTCACTTGCATATAGAAGGCAGTTCTTGAGGATCAAGTTCACCAGTCTTAACAGTATTGACAGACAAACTATCCCTCCAAATTGCAGCCTTTGATTTATAAAAATCATAATTAGAATTAAAGGTAACTGTCTTTGATGAATCTCGACTATAAAACCTCTTTTTCTTCTCATCATCTTGTTCATGAAACATTTTACTCTTTTCAATCATCATATCTAGCAAATCCAAAGGAATCCCATGATTTTCCCCATTCTTCTGATGCACAAATAATTTGTTTTACAATCTTTGATGTTTCTTCATCATCACTTTCATTAACATGACCAAAATTTATAATGGGCACACTTAAATTTTCAAGACAAGTATCTAAATCTTTGGAACGATCATCAATTGGTCTAACAAATATGTTAGGAACAATCTTTGTTTCTTCATCTACAAGCCCTTTAACCCCTGTTTTTCGCTTGTCGAACGCCTTAAGATCATTTGTTCGATCATAACTTTGTTGGGTTTCATTGATGCTACCTTGGATGCTCATGTTTTGTTACAAATTCTTGTGTTTATTAATTTGTAATGAAAAAACAGACTGAAAAAAAGGGTAGATGGAGATGTGTATGGACATATGGTGTTCTGTATTTAGACACTAATCGACTTGATAAGTCATAAAGTTTAGTTCTTTCCCTTTTTTTTTTTATGGGGGTAGGTGATTAAGATACTAAAATAAAGGTGGCTATGAAAAATTCCAAACCTCTCACAAATAAAATAGTATTTTTTAATAAAGTTACGTTTTTTTTTACATATTACACTTTTTAAATTACGGACTCTTAGGGCCTGTTCTCCCCAGCTTATTTTCAGTTCAGTTCAATTCAATTCAGTTCAGTGCAGTTCAATTCAGTTCAATTCAGTTCAGATCAGTTCAATTCAGATCAGATCAGTTCAATTCAGTTCAATTCAGTCCAGTTCAGTTCAGCTCTTGACAATACTTTTACTCTCACATATCACTATTCATTTCAGTTCAGTTCAGTTCAGTTCAATTCAATTCAGTTCAGTTCAGTTCAAATCAGTTCAGTTCAATTCAGTCCAGCTGTTTTATGCCGAAGAGAACATGCCCTTAGACAATTTTTGGAGAGGAGAGAGAATGATAGATAGAGGGAAAGAAAACAAAAGGGTCCTATATTAACATGTGATAGGAGACCGATAAAGAGAAGTTATTACTCAAAATAAGAGTGTAATATCTAATTTAAAACTTACTAAAATAAAAAGTGTAACATGTTAAAAAAAACGGAGGAAGTAGAAATAGGTAAGTATAAGAGTAATTTACTGTTATGTAATAAAAACAAAAACCTCTCAAACTTGTATGTCATGCTTTTCTCTCTTTTCTTCTCTGTTCTTCTCCTCTTAGATAGGGCCTACATATGAGATTATTCATAATATCACATCATCATTTAAGCATGTAACTAGTTTTAGGTTTCGATTATGCATGTATAATGACATTTTACATTTATTAATATTTTACTTTAAATTTATAGCACTAAATATGACTTGGTTTAGTGGTTAAGATTTTAATATATGAGCTTGAAATAATGGGATCAAATCTTATGCAAAATATTTTCTAGTTTTTTTAATTGTATGTGAATTACATGGATTAAAAAAATCCTAATAGAGAATGCCACGTGACATCTTTCTTTGTTTAGAAACACCTTTTAATAATATATTAATATATAGAAAAAACTAGTCATATTTAAATAATGATGAACAAACAATTTAAAAAGACAACGAAACATTAATTTAGAAAAAACATATCAACAAAACTTTTAAAAAATTATGAATGTTTGTTCAAAGCAAAATTTATGTAGCACCGATGAATAACTAATTGAGAAAAAATGTTAATATAACATATACGCTGAACAAAATTTATGTAGCAACTATGAATAATTAATTGAGAAAAAACGTTAATATAACATATATGTGTAGTGCGTAAAAAATGCTAGTGGTTTCTAGTTGAAACTCTAGTACCAATTTTTTTTAAGGCTATTACCAATTTTTAAGATAATAAAAAGGAGGTTAACCGCGTTAAATAATCTTCAATAGGAAGCACCGTTATAAACTTTCCTCATAAGCGCGTAACAACTGTTAGAACTTTAACCGCCTGAAGTTCCTAATATAAGCATACAAGTATTTCATTGAAGAAATTAAAATGCTTTACAAACTGCTAAACCCTAATGAAAAAATTCTCCTTCATTTTCTCCTAAGATTTCTTCTTTAGAGAATTCAGCTACAACCAAAATTCTCCAAACATTATAATGGAAATTGCTTTGAATTGATTTACTATGTCATCAAATTAAGCATACAAAATTAGTCCCAAAAATATATCCTTTGCAATTTCTCTCACATTAATTGATTATTATTTAGGGACTTATTGCGTTGGATTTAATTTGGGTGTGATTGTTAAGATATTGGAGTTGGAAGAACAAATTTCTATTCATGTGGCAGGGCATCAAAGGGAAGGTAAATTTCTAGGGCTTGCGTAATTAAAGGGTTAATATTGTTTTTCATATGGTTGATTAGGGTTTTTATTTTCGATCAAATCGTTGGTCTGAAAGTTTGTATTTTTAATCACGTTTGAAGGAAGTTTGTTTATTTGTATAAGGCCTGAGATGATTTTTGCACCACTAAAAGCTGAATTTATCTTTATCTCTCTTAATCGGGAATGTGAACAGCTTGAGAGTGCAATGCCAGAATCCGATAAAAAGTTCATAACATCCAACATTACATTCGATAAATTGAAAAGGAATAGCCTATAGTTAGAATTAGAATTTTTTTGTTTACTTTGAACGAACAACTAATAGAATTGGATCTTCAGTGCAGTTGCTTACTTTGTATATGGCCTTAACCGCCCTTGGATTATGTGATGTGATGCATCTCCATGGCATTACAACTTGTAATATTGAAATCGAGGCTCACCAAGGGGACGAGAGTAGAAATGTGTGTTATATGGATTGAGAGTAAATTCTTGATATATAGCAGGATTATCTTCAGATAGCAACTGTTTGATTGGTCCATATAATTTTGGAGATGATAAAAGACCTTTAAGGAAAAGTGCTACTGATACTCTTGGTCCAACTTGATTCGCCATTACTCTGTGGTACACACTCTTAATCTTGTCATTTGACATCATCTGCATAAACACAAGCTTATTAAGGTATTAATCTAAAACTCACAACTACTCTCTTCATCCATTTTTAATTAATACTCCCTTCAGTCTTTATTAGTTTACTCGTTTTTTTTATATAAATTTTGAGGAGAAACAATATTCTGGGACATACAAGGAAAGATCATTTATTATTTTATGTGTGTGTGATGGAAATTTAGTGGTCTCATTTCAAAAATAGAAACAAAAGAAATGGACAAACTAATAAGGGCATGTTCTCCCCAACTTATTTTCAGTTCAATTCAGTTCAATTCAGTTCATATCAGTTCAGTTCAGTTCAGACCAGTTCAGTTCAGCTCTTGACAATACTTTTACTCTCACATATCACTATTCATTTCATTTCAGTTCAGTTCAGTTCAGTTCAACTGTTTTATGCCGAAAAGAATAAGCCCTAAGGGACATCACAAAAAGAAATACGAGTAAACTAATAAAGGCAGGAGATAATATTACTCTAATTATTTCAAAATATTTCCTTCATACACAAGTTGAAAAACTGTTTAGTAAAAGGAAAAATTTATAATATTACTTTCACATTGTAGATCAACATGTACATAAAAAAATGTTAACCAATCAAAATTTAAATATTTTGGATAACAAAAATATGACAATTAATTTAGCAATAAATCTTGTATAACACCACCTTATAATAAGATTATTGTAAAACTATTTGACTTTGTTCCTTAAAAACGTCACTTTGTAAGTCAAAGGGGTTACTTTTAGATGATGAATTACCTTGTAACTAAAAAGGATACTCGTACTGTAAATGACCCATTTAGAACAACAAGTTACCCTCATCTTACCATAAATCATGATATATAAGACGGTTTTATATGCGAATTCATATATAGAACAAAAAGGAGTATAAGAAAAGAAACCTGAAGAATATCACCAATATTGACAACAAGGGCTCCTGGAATAGGCTGAACATCGACCCATTGATCTTCATATAAGACTTGAAGACCACCAATTTGGTCTTGCAAAAGTAAAGTGAGAAATGTTGGGTCAGAGTGTTTGCTTATTCCTAGTGTCAAATCTGGAGCAGGGCAAACAGGATAGTAGTGATTTACTGCAGTCCATCCTTTGCTACAATCCATTTCTTTTAGATAATCTGGCTTCAATCCAAGAGCAACAGATAGTAACTCTAGTAAAACATCACTTAGCTTTAGTACTTGGTTATAGTATTCCAACATCACATCCCTGCAACAATAAATACGATTCCATGTTTTAAGTAACACGTAATAATTTACGAGTGAATTTTATCTAACTTAGTTGATAAAGTCTTATGGGGGTGATATTCAAGACCTAAGATCGAAATTCGTTTATATCATTGCGCTTAGTCGTACTCTAATATAAAGAAAAAAACATATTTATTTACTAAAATTAATTCGTTGATCTGAATGACGTCAATTCTTTGTTTATGATCAATAATAAAAAAACGAATGGTAGACTTCACCCGTGAAACGGTAAATGACTAAGAACATTTAGAAATTTCAAATCTCAATTATATAATGATCAGAATTTGCTTTAGAGGAGCATTATTTGTTTCTATTAAAGAATCATTTGTTACATTTAAAATTATATTATAGATATCACGTTTCTTCTCGTTAAAAATTACTTTTCTAAAACACAGTGAACCTTTTTTTTTTCCATAAAAAATACATAATTTATTAAGAAATTGAAGAAGTATAAGTTTGAGCAAATAATACAAAATTATAAACCTTTTACCCCAAAGTAATTTACCACAATATAAAAATATAAAGAGAAATTAAAGAGTGGGTGAGTAGATGTACAACAAACTATAAAGACAAAGTACGTAGCCATACAATAATTGTAAAAAAAAAGAAAAGAAAGACAAAGTAGTCTTACAATAATTGTAAAAAAAAGGGTGCTTGTCAAATAGTAAATTACAACTCAAAAAAGAAATTACGATAATTAATTTAGGACGGAGAGAGTAATATATATGCAAAAGATAAAGAAGTACTTACATATTTCAACTACTTTTTTCGTTTCATTTTAGTTGTAACACTTTTAAAATCACAGATTCTCATGCAATTTTTGGAGGGGAGAAAGATAGAAAAAGAAAACAAAAGCGTCCCATATGATAGGAGAGAGATAAAGATAAATTATTTACCCAAAATGGAAGTGTAATATCTAATTTGAAACTTTTTAAAATAGAAAGTGTCGTAACTAAATTGAAACATGGGAAATATAAAAAAAGAAAAATTGACAATAAAGGTCTGAACTTTGGGTGATAATTTTTAAAAGGTCTGAACTATTGATTAACCTGTGTAGGTCCCAACTTTAGGGGATCTTAACTTTTAGCGGCCTCGACGACTTAAAACTGAAGATTTTTTTTTAAAATCTCACCTAGTTCCTACATCCCTCCCTCAATTAATCCTTCTGATGTGACCCAAGTTTTACAGTTGATGACCTATTAAGCCAGTTTTAAGTCACTAAGGCCCGCTAAAAGTTAAAACCCCCTAAAGTTGGGACCTACACAGGTAAATCAATAATTCAGACCTTTTAAAAATTATCACCCAAAGTTCAAACCTCTATTGTCAATTTTTCCTATAAAAAAAGGGTAAGAAAGGCACCTGCATATTTCTGGTAACTCCTTGGGATCAAGATGACCAGAGTATGTGGTATCAACTGCTAAAGTATCCCTCCAATTTGCGGCGCGTGAAACATAGAGATCAAAATTGGATTGATACAACACTTGATTTGTTCTATCACGGGTATATAACTTCTTCTTTACCTCATCATCTTGTTCATGAAACATCCGAATTCCCTGCAACATATTATTAAGCACTTCCATAGAAATTCCATGATTAACAACTTGAAAAAATCCCCATTTTTCTGACGCATCAAGGACTTGTTTGACGATTTCTTCGTAACCATTTTTGTTACCAATCTCCTCCAAATTTATCACTGGAACTTGAAGCTTAACACAAGGTCTCTTGAGGTCTTCTTCGAGCTCGTGACATGGTCGAATGAACATCTTAGGTACAATTTTTGTACCTGAATCTACCAATCCTTTCACCCCTGTCTTTGTATCATCAAAAGCCTTCACCTCTTTCATGCGATCGTATTCGGGTTGAGCGCCACCGGTGTATCCGTCCATGCTAATTGTTCCCATCTTTCAGCTTGTAGATGAGCTAGATAATGGAGTCTCCTAGAAACTATATTGTCTATATTGCTTCAAAGTACACCAGAATGCTGAAAGATAAATGAGCTTGATCAATATGTAATTTGTCTATGAGTGAGTGCGCATCTTTACGTTATCTACTAATTACTAGTGGGGGACTAAAAGATGCACTGATATTTTTTATAATACTTTACCATCTCAAGAATAGAGTTGGCAATTATTGGATGCTATCGAAAGGAATGGGAAGAAGAAGAACCGCCTTTTCATAAGGCAACATATCCGTGTTATTTTTAACATGTCGTGTTGATTTGTACATTTGGAGGAAGTAGCTGAAACAAAATTTTGTTGCTTGTTTGAAATTGGAGACATGTTTGTGTTGGTCTGCTCTTGTCAGGAGTAATTTTGAGATGGCCGGTTACACGATTCAGTTTAGTTTAGTTTAGTTCAGTTCAATTCAATTCAATTCAATTCAACTGTTTTATGTCGAAAAGAACAGACCCTTAGGCATTTCTCGACAATGAGCTTCCCCTTGTGAGTTTGGAGGGGCATACTCGTATAGATAAGAGGAGATCCACATGCCACATATTCCAATGGTGTTCAGAAAATCATGTTGATTTAGCATACAAGTGGAGTAGTGGACAAATACTTGAGGATGATGAATAATATTGATAATAGGATAAAATAAAATATTTATGTAATGGTATATAAAAAACATATAAAATATTTATTTTGATCATATATAATTCCTCTATTTTTAAATAAGTGTTATACTAGCTTTTTCACTTAACGAAATGGACTTCTTTGATCAATAGTATCTATAATTACGTACGCGTATAAATCATAAAAAGTTAACATATATTATAAAACATATACTAAAACAAATGTAATAAGATCCCATTTTACTATAATTTTCTATATAAAATAGCGAGAAAATAAAGTCAAAGTAAGTTGATCAATATTGCCAATTTACTCATCATAACGACTTATTTAGAAACAGAAAAAGTATTACATATACTTAAAAGGGAAAATATAGCCATAACTCATAAGTATATTCTTTCTATTCTTCATCTCCATGATTTTGTAACTTGTAGTATTCAAATGGAGGCTCATCAAGGGGCCTAGAGAAGAAATGTGTTTGAAATGCACTGAGAGTGAACTCGCGATATATAGCTGGATTATCTTCGGATATCAACTCTTTAATTGGGCCATACAATCTTGGAGATGATAGAAGACCTTTAAGGAAAAATGCTACTGAAACTCTTGGTCCAACTTGATTAGCCATCACTCTGTGGTACACACTCTTGATCTTGTCATTAGACATTATCTGCATTACAACAAAAGCTAATTTACTAAAAGTTCAATAATGCAAAAATTAAAATATTTACTAGCTAGATCTCTGCATGACTCCATCCATCGTATATCAATAGGCTTCCTTTTTTCTCAAAAGATTTACTTCATAATATATTAACGCACGTAGAAAGAAAAAAGATGAAGTTTTTCCATACAAGAGTTGTACCATGTGCCAATAAAATCCTCTTACAAACTAGGAAATATAAAGATTTTTGAGGATTTTATGAAAGATAAGAATAACTTTTAAAAGATTTCGATTGATTGAGAAGGATTTGGTTGCACTGGTTAGGATTTAAAATAATTTTAGGTGATGTTTTATGTATATTCGGCATGTACAACCCCCACCCAAACCCCTGCTCCCCAAGGCCTGCTACCTGTACAGCCCAATCACCCCTCGCAGCCCCCACCCCCACCCCCACACCCACAACACCCTTCCGCAACCCCCACCTCATCATCGCCTCCTTTCTTCCTCCTCCTCCTCATGACCTCGTCCCTTCTTCTCCTTCCTCCTTCCTTTCCCTTCATAGGAGCCAACACCCCCGCGCCTCCTTTCTTCTTTGTCTCCTCTTCCTCCTTTTCTTCTCCTTCCTCCTCCTTCCTTCTTACAAGTCACATCACACCATTTTCTTTCGAAATTTTTTTCACTGTTTACATGGAGCTATATAGAAATTTCGGTTCCACAATGGTGAAACTGACCATTTTTTTCGGTGAATAAAAAAACTTCAGTTCCCTCCATGGTGAAACCGAAAAATTGGTTCGATTTTTGCAAAAAAATTATGCAATTTTATGTTTTGAGGTAAAAAGAGATACAAAAAATATGTATAAAATTCAGGCGGTAAATAGCATTACTTTTTTGATGGAGTATTGCCAGTTACTATTTACTACTATTGCTCAGGACATCTAAAAGTTTTAAGTAAAAATCAATATATTTATTTCAATTAGTAAAAAAAACCCTTCCTAATCAGCAAAACACAATAAGAAATAAACTAGAGATTAGCGAAATTCCCAAATCAGAAAAATTAGTTTTAATTTGTAAAATTCTGTTTTAATTGATAAAAATAATTCCAGCTCGACAAAAATAAGATGAAGTGAACATGATATTAATTCTATACTACTATAGTCTATAAGTCTTAAAGAAACCTGAAGAATATCGCCAATGTTAACAACAAGGGCTCCAGGAATAGGCTGAACATCGACCCATTGATCTTGATGAAGGACTTGAAGACCACCAATTTGGTCTTGCAAAAGTATAGTGAGGAATGATGGGTCAGTGTGTTTGCTTGTTCCTAATGTCAAATCTGGAGCAGGACAAGCAGGATAGTAGTGGAAAACTTCATTCCATCCTTTGGTGCATTCTGTTTCTTTCAAATAATCTGGCTTCACTCCAAGAGCTACAGATATTAACTCCAGTAAAACATCACTTAGATTAAGTATTTTTTTTTTTTTTTTTTTTTGGGTAAAAGGAACGTCATATTTAAACATAAGTAATCAAAAGATACATAATCACTCAGCCACGGTCATCATGGACCATGACTGGTGGTGATAAATGGCAGTTGCTAGCATCATGCTGCATAATAGTTTTACAGACCGGGGGAGGGGAGATGAAAAATTCTAGAGTGTTGATATTTGATGTCCTCCCTCTTGCAAATTTTGCTAATGCATCAGCTATCTTGTTTGATTCTCTACCTTCATGGATCAACTTTAGTCCTTCGGTACCTTGGAGCAACTCCCTACACATATCAATAACATTAGAATTATTACTCTTTATGTTGCTGGACCTTCGTATCTCCGTGACAGCATTTTTGCAGTCCGAGATAACAATAACATCATTCCAGTTCTTGTCCTTTGCCCAACGGAGGCTCATGAGAATAGCGCGTGACTCAGCTTCTTGGGCATCCATGCAGTGAGTACGCAAAGTGATGCCACCAATCCAAATACCCAGAGAGTTCCTGCAAACTGCTGCTAAACAAGTTTTCTTTGATTTAAAAAGGAAGGAGCTATCAGTATTAATTTTCATAAAACCCGGGGGAGGGGGTTGCCATAGTGAAGGGTTCTCAGACGAATGGGACAAGGTGACCGAGGGGCCGGATTGAGAGAGCAGGAGGGCTTGATGGGCTTTGTGGGTTTGAGGGGTACGAGGTGGTTCGGCAGTGGTGTTAGGAGCTTTACCCACCTTAGGTTGGCTCTTTGAGAAGAACCATTCGGTGGCGGCCCAACTAGCATTTTTTAAAGAAGTGGAACAGGTTATGTTTTTCCTGTTTAAGACCCATGAGTTTCTCCTTAGCCATATTGCCCAAAGAGTGAAAGTGAACCCAACATTTGAGGGGACAAGACTAACGATTCCCCCAGATGAAACGTTATGGTCTTTCAAATAGTTTGTTTTTAGCCAATCATTGAAGTTGATTTCATTAATAACCTTGAAGTCTACCTTCCTCCAAATTTCAGAGGCTCTATGACAGTTTCTTAGGATATGATCCATGTTTTCATCAACATCCGGGCAGAAGGGGCAGTTTCTAGGATGTCCATTTATTCGATAATTTATGTTTACATTGGTAGGCATTCTATTCCAGGCGGTTTGCTAAACAAAAAAATGGTGTTTCGGTAGTCCGGGCCCTTTCCATATCCATTCCCATGAGTCTTCTTCATTTTTCTTAGGTGAAATGGACTCCAAGGCTTTCTTTGAACTAAACTTTCCTAAGTGAGTCCACAAGGAAAAGGTGTTATCGGTTTTGTTTGACAAGGTAATCGAATTTATCCTATCCTTAATCTCCTGGGTGAGGGGAATGGAAGAAAGATTGGAGATACTACTAGAGTTAAGGTTTTGGACTTTTAAAGAGAGGTCATACTCCGTTAGTGGTCCAGCTATCATCGATCTTAGGCACTCCCCGTTTAGCCATTTGTCGTTCCACAGGTTAATACAAGTCCCATCTCCCACCTCCCAGGCCAGACTGTGTACATAGCTATCCCAACCTATCCCGATACTCTTCCAAAGGTGAGATCCCTTCTTAAAGTTAAGAGGTTCTTTCTTTTTGTTGAAATACTTTTCTTTGATGATGTTTGAAGCCCATAATAAATTATTATCAAGTTTCCAGCAAAGACGAGCCAGGCTAATCTTATTAATTGAGTCATGAGAGGCCAGCCCCAGGCCCCCCTCTTTTTTCGGGGAGCAAATGTATTTCCAAGCAACCCATGTAATTCTTTTCCTATTCTCGTTGCTATTCCAGAAAAAATTACTACAGATGGAATCTAGCTTATGTTTAATGCCGGCATGAAAATCAAGCAAGTGCATGTAGTATCTGGGTATGGCATGAAGGGTGGCGCTTATTAAAACAGTTCTCCCGGCTTTATTAAGACATTTTGATTTCCAAGAGGCAAGCTTTTTTGTTATCTTGTCAATAATGAAACTCAACTTATTCTTTGAAGGTTTTTTGTGACAAAGAGGGAAACCCAAATAGGTGCCAAGGTCATTTGTGCTTGCAATGTTTAGTTCTTGTTCAAAGTCATCCTTGATATCTAGGTTTGTATTAGGTGAAAAGTAAAGCATACTCTTTGAATCATTTGATTTTTGCCCCGAAATTTTGAAGAAATTTTGAAGAATCTGGCTCAAGGAAGAAAGGGTGGACATGTTAGCTTCACCGAACAAAAGGATGTCATCAGCGAAGAAAAGATGGGAGATTTCTGTTCCCCCCCGTCTGACTTGAAACGGACTCCATTCCTTGGAAGTACACGCTTCATGGATAGTGCTTGACAAATATTCCAGGCACATGATAAATAGGTAAGGGGACAAAGGGTCTCCTTGTCTAATACCTCTAGTCGGATTAAAGCTATCCGTCCGGTTTCCATTAACCTGAACGCAGGACTCTCCTGCCGATACACAGCTCATAATTAATTTTATAGAGTTATAGGAAAAATTTAGCCTTTTAAGGCAATGTTCAATAAAAGGCCACTCCAGTCTGTCATAGGCTTTCTCAAGGTCAATTTTAAGAGCAAAAAGACCCTTTCTCCCCTTTTTCTTATTCATTGAGTGAAGAATTTCCGAGGCTACAATGAAATTTTCTTCCGCACCCCTGCCCGATATGAAACTGTTTTGGTTAGGAGAGATGATGTTATGAAGAAGAGGCCTAATTCTTTGGACGATTATTTTAGTAACTATCTTATAGGAAGTGTTAACTAAGCTTATTGGTTTGAAATTGTTTAGTCTAAGAGGGTTTTCGATTTTTGGGATTAGCGCGATAAGAGTCGAATTTTGGGACTTGGGAACAGTAAGATCTCTGAAGATGCTAGAAGCACAATTCAGGCAGTCTTCTTTTATGGAGTCCCAGAAATGATGATAGAAGAGAGCATGAAAGCCATCATCTCCTGCCGCTTTCGTACTTCCAATGGAAAATACAGCCTCTTTTACTTCAGCTAAAGTAGGCGTCAAGCTGCAGTTAATGGCCTCACGCGAAATGATTTGGGGAGCCTCCCCACATCCTTCAGATGAGAAAAGACTTTTATAATGGGACAGGATGGTTTTGCTAATTTCCTGAAGGTTAGTGATGGAGTTACCCGCTTCATCTTTGAGCATAAGAATTCTGTTTGCTTTCCTCCTAAAAATGGTCGAGAGATGAAAGAAATGGGTGTTTCGGTCACCAAGCATTAGCCAGTTTGTTCTAGAACGAATTTGCCAATACTCCTCCTCTTGGTCTAAAACTAAATTAAGCTCATTGTTTAGATTAGTTTCAAGGTCAAAAAGGAAAGGATTATTTGGGTCAGCCTCAAAAGCTCTTTGGGCCCCCACCAGCCGAGCCTGAAGTATCTTTTTCTTTTTAAAAATATTGTCGTCCTTAAGGACCCAACAAGGAATTTCCCTACTAAGGTCAGCAAGTTTGTTTTGGAGATTGTTGATTTTTGCGGCCCACTGATCCCTTACCCAAGGATCAAAAGGTGGATTTTGGAGCCACATGGGTTCGAATTTGAAAAACTTTTTTGTGGTGTTTAATTCGGTTTTTTTGAGGGTGATTAAGAGAGGGTTATGATCAGAGGATAATCTAGGTAAGTTATTTACAACTGTATTTGGAAAAGAAAGAGCCCATTTTTCGCAACCCCATCCCCTATCTAATCTTTCAAAAATAGGATAGCTCCTCCTTTTATTAAACCAAGTGTATTTGCTGCCTATAAAGCCCAGATCATGCAATCCACATAATTCCATAGTTTCCTTATATTTTCGCATTTTGTATTCTTTAGGAGGATTACCTCCGAATTTTTCGTGATGATGAATGATTTCGTTGAAATCGCCAGTTACTAGCCAAGGGATGTTAATATTTTTGCTCATATTAACAAGATTCTCCCACATTTCTAGTCTACCTTTATATTTAGTATTGGCATATAAAACAGAAATAAAAAAGGAGGGATAGTTTTGGACCTGAATTACACCATGGATTGCTCTAGGCTCTTTTGTTATGGTGGTGAAGGAGTGGAGACCCTCATTCCATAACATAAGAATTCCTCCCGAGTACCCTTGCGGCTCCACAGTTTCAAAAGAGTTGAAAGGCAAGCTACTAATAATTTCCTCAATGCTGTCTCGAGCCACCCTTGTCTCAGTGATTATAATGATCATAGGGTCATGATCCCGAATTAACTGTCTTATGTTCCTTTTGAAACCTTGACGAGCCACCCCTCTAGCATTCCATAGAAGAACTGACATTCCCGGGTTTAGTGATGGAAGGTTTAATAACTCCGTGAGTATATCCGGGTAAGTCTGGTGATCTAGCGTCACCATTCTTTCCGCTTTCGAACTGAACAAAATTTCTCCGTTCACCTTCATTTTGACACCTGCCATTATGCCCCCATCTATCTTCGAGAATCCCCACGCCAATTTTAGGGTTATTTGGGTGCATACCTTTGTGAGATGAATCCATTTGACGTTGTCGGTTTCGCTTCCCGCTTGCACCATTAGCCAATTCTTGGTAATTGATAGGGCTTTTCGCTCTCGTGGAAGTACGGGTACGGGGTCGGAGAGAAATTGCAACTCCCATGGAATTGCTTCTGCTGAAAATTCGTCTATTGTCTTCCTCATCCACCAACTTAGGTAATATTCCCACCACTTCTGATATTTTCGTTATGTCTGCTAAACACGGTAGATGTGCTGGAACTAGCCTCCCCGGTTCTTCCGGATACACCATCATCATATTCTGAAGGAACGGAGGAGTTGCAAGAGGTTTTAGAATAATTTCTTTCAGGACCCGTGGATACACTCGGGACCAGTTCCCCATCATATCCATTCGATAGTAATAGTAGTTGTTTGCCCAGACTTCTGGGAAAGTTAGGTGAGGTCGAGACCTCGTTATGATGCTCGTGGCCTTTGTTAGAATTACGTGAACCGGGTGAGGTAATTTTGGGGGAAAAGGGGTAAGGGCTGGGTCGCTGTCCTCCATGGAAGGTGAGGAGGAAGCCATGGTCTTTTTTGTTTATTTTTTCTATGAGGGTGAAGAGAGAGGTTGGGTTAAATTTTTCTGATGAGATAGGAGCCTCTGGGAAGTTGCGTAGGTAAAGAGGTGAGTTGAGGTTTACAGAAAAATCCCGCTTTCCTGAGGGAAATCTAGCCATTGGAGATTTTTTTTGTGGCGGTTGGGGATTGATGGAAGTGACTGGGTTCAGATCATTGGGAAGTCTCTCCCTACTCTGCTCTATAATACTTAGAGCATAGGTGTCATTTAAGGCTAAGAAAGGATTTTGTTTTTCTTTTGGAACCGTTTTAAGGGAGGGGTTTTCTTTTTGGATCCAAACTTTATGAGGGAAGCCCAGGCCCACCGAGCCTCCTTTTCCATTCCTTTTTTTGGCCTGAAGCCAGTTTGCATCCTCATTGGGAACTTCGCTATTTCTTGTCTGCTTATTCCCCGGCATTACGTTTTCGGTAGATGGACTTTCTTTGGCGACGTAATTCATGCAGTTTCTTTCATGGTGATTGACACGATTGCATGCTTCGCATAAAACCGGCCATTCCTTGTAGGTAATGGCTTGTTTGAATCTACCCAGCCAAATGAACTCCTTTCTTCTGATTGAGATATCCATAATAATAAGGATCCGGACATAACGCAATTTGTTATCATCTATTGGCCTCATATCAATTTTAATGAACGTACCCAAACAACTACCAATTTTTTTAAGGATTGATTCACACATGAATTCAACAGGAAGCTCATGCAATTCTACCCAAATGGGAAGACAGTGGGCCTTTGCCGACGATGCTTGATACCCCGGGGTCCACTTCACGGTGGAGAGAAAAATTCCATTTAGGAACCAAGGACCACCCGAGATGATTCTATTCTGCTCTTCTGCCGAAGGTAACTTGGTGATGAAGAAACCCCTGCCAATAGGACTGGTTGAGCAAGAGGGAGAGGTTTTCCAAAGTTTTTTCAAAGAGGAGGCAACAAATTCGGATGAAAAGGATTTGCCACAAGGTTTTGAGATAATGGAGTATGCCCAAGGGGAGCATAGGGATTGGTAGTCCTCTTTGGACAGAGGGAGGAAAGAGTCACTAGACTCGTCAAACTCAGGTGGAGGAGAGGCTCCATCTAGCGTCGGACCCACAGAAAAGGCGGAGAGAACCAAGGAGTCTCTGAACGATTTCGGAGAAGAGTTAGTAGCTGGCCTTTCAGGCTCTTTGAAACCTGAGGAAACCTGCACAAGGGGGGAACAACCAAGGGTGTTAGTCAGAAGGGGAGGGGGGTCAGGTGGTTTGTTTTTTGAGAGGTTTAGGGAGGGTTTTTGGGGAAGGGGGAGAGGGGAGGGGGAAACCATTTATTTAGAGCTATGAATTGAACAACAACATTACTTAGATTAAGTATTTGGTTGGAGTATTCCAACACTACATCCCTGCAAACAACGAACGGACAATTTGATTTTGGGTGATACAAGAGTAATACTTCATCCGTTTTCAAATACATGTAAAACTTTTGATGCACTACTTTAACCGCGCTAATATGTTAAATTATCAATTAGTAAATCTTATACCAAATTGATATTTTGAAAGTAAGTTTTGGGATTCTCGAACGATATATTATATGATAGCATTTGTATTTATATACTCTATCCGTTTTCTTTTGTTGTTCCTATTTGAAATCGGGTAAAAAAAAAACCAATGCAACTAAAAAATGGGAAAAATTTTATTATTTTAAATAAAATTAAATTAACTAAAAAAATAAAGATTCTAAACCTTTGAATTATTCTATGTTAGACAACCAATGATACAAAAGTTTGACAGGGTAAAGGAATAAAGTGATTACAAATTAATGTGAATACATTTATTGTCCTTTGAGTTAATCTGACAATCAATGAGATAAAAGTTTGAGGGGGTAAAAAAAATAAAAAATGACTAATCAATAGTACAAACACATTTATTGTAATTTAAAACTAATGGAAATATAATTCATTAATTATACTACATATGAAAATATTCAAAATAGGAACAATAAAGTATTGAAATTTTCCATTGCAATATACTCCCTCTGTTTTTTTTTTTTTTATCTTTCTCACTTTCCATTTACACATCTTCCAATGCACATCTTTGAACTTAAATATCTTTCATCATATATTAGTAAAAATTATAACAATTGAATATTAATAATGTACTAATTGAGACGAATCAAACAAGATCCCACATGACTATATTTTTTCTTATAAATTGAAAAAAATTGAGAAGATTCTCTCTATGTATGAATAGTGTCAAGATTCTAAGTGAGAACGATAAAAAAAAACAGAGGGAGTACATGTTTAATAAAAGAAATCAAAGGGAGTATCAATTTTGAAATGCAATCAAAGTTAGTATTTGAATAGCGTAAAATTTTCAATATTGCATGTAATTAGAAACGGATGTAATAATATATAGGAAAACTTTGTAAGTATAATTCTACTTATGGTAAGCCTTTTCATAATAACTTCAAAAATAGATTATAATCAAATAACCCCAATTATTGGTAATGCATCTTCAAAATGATCTCAAGTGATTGATAATTGTTCTTTTTTCAAGTGTTGTTCTATCCAATTAACTCCTCACTCATCTCCTAGAGCTATAGAGCTGAAACTATTATGAGAGGATAAACATAGATCGGATTTAAAATCAAGAAATCACTCTACAATTTCAAATGTACTAAATTAGAACCTACTCCCTCCGTCCCAAAATATAGTTCTCATTTCTATTTTAGGAGTCAAATTTTAAAAACTTTGACCAAATATTCTTACTAATGTATACAAAAAAAACATATTCATGAAGGTTCTTGTTAGATTCGTCTCGATGTGTAAATTCGTCATATCAATTTTTTATATTTTTTACTAATAAGAAATAAAAGATATGGTAGGTTAAAGGTACGTCTTGGAGACTGTGCAAAATGAAATGGGAACTTCTATTTTGGGACGGAGGGAGTATTTTATTATTCTTTAGTGAGGTCTAAATATCAACATGGTATAATATTTAAGAACAGGAGTATAAAATCGATCCCCAAATAAAAAACATAATGTATAAGCAGAGAAATAACATGATACCTGCATATTTCTGGTAACTCTTTTGGATCAAGATGACCAGAATTTGTGGTATTAACTGATAAAGTATCCCTCCAATTTGCGAACCGTGAAAAATAGAGGTCATAATTTGATGAATACACAACCACTTTTTCACTGTCACGACTATAAAACTTCTTCTTTACCTCAGCATCTTGTTCATGAAACATCCGAATCCCCTGCAACATATTATTAAGCACTTCCATAGATATTCCATGATTAACAACTTGAAAAAATCCCCATTTTTCTGATGCATCAAGGACTTGTTTGACGATTTCTTCGTAACCATTTTTGTTACCAATCCCCTCCAAGTTTATCACTGGAACTTGGAGCTTAACACTAGGTGTCTTGAGTTCTTCTTCGAGCTCGTGACATGGTCGAATGAACATCTTAGGTAGCTCTTTTGCACCTGAATCTACCAATCCTTTAACTCCTGTCTTTGTATCATCAAAAGCCTTCACCTCTTTCATGCGATCGTATTCGAGTTGGACGCCACTTGTGTATCCGTCCATGCTAATTGTTCCCATCTTTCAGCTTTGTATTGAACTAGATATGGATTCTCCTAGAAACTAAGTTGCTTCTAGTACACCAGAATAGTGAAAGACAAATGAATTTCTATATAATGAAGATTTTTCAGATTCTTTATTACCAAATACCTCCGAATAATTTTTTCTTTACTAAATAATACTCAATTTTTTAAAATTTACTATATACCTCTTAATTTATTTTTAAATAAATCTACTATTGTCTTCCCTCAAAAAAAAAAGATCTACTATTGTCAACGACTATGATCCAGACTCCAGAGCTACCCCTTTGTGAGATTGGGAAGGAATAGTCTTATTGATAAGGAGAGATCCAAGCACATACACCACATATTCCAACCCCTTTGTTGATACTTGATAGGCCTACTTTTATTTAGTCCTTGCTGACCAAATATAATAACGGTCATAAGTATATATTCTAACATTAGTTCCATATTACGGCGCATTTTTATGTAATATTAGAGCATTTGCGTTGTATTTATGCATATTTAGGTCCCTTTTTATAAGTTACAGTGCTTTCATGGGTTGTTTGATGTTTTGATGTAGTTTCATGGAATTTGGACTCATTTTTAAGGACATGATGATTAAGGCACTTGTATTACCATCAAAACGATATATCATATATATGCTCAAAACGGATTGGAATGGAAGAAGACACAAAGGACTTCATGTACTTGTGCGAAATATGACACCTCTGCACCATTATATCTATAACTTTTGATAAAACAACAATAATGAGGTGATTCTAATTGGGTTGGAAATTAGACTCGAAGAGCTTCCCAACAATATATTACATGAACCAAACGAAGCTCCGTGTTAAAAGTTATATCTGTTCGAAGTTGAGTTGAGGAATCTGACGATTACAAGGCAACACGACCGTGTCACTCTGATTTCTTCAAGAGCTTATTTTCGTATATTACATTTTATGGTTACAGGTCAACACGTCCGTGTCATTATTGATACGTTCGTGTTTGTCTGCTCCATGACGCGTTTTGTTAGGGATACTTATGAGTGGGAGATGTCTTTATCAGCTAGAGTAATTCCTTCACCCCCAACTTACATTACATCACCTCCTTATTGTTCTAATTGTCACTCTAATTCTCATGATATTTTTTCTTGCGATGTGATTTTAGTGAATGATATCACCCCTTCACCTCAATATGAATTTGATTACTATACTCAAAATTCTCATCCTCAACCGTATATTTATGATGATGATGATGATGTGGGTTGGATAGAAAATGAGTGTTATGGGATTGATGTTCAAAGTATAGGAAAAATCAATGTGATGGATATTTTGGAGAAGGAAGAACTCTTGGTTGAAAAACCTTTTTTTGGAAAAGTCTATAGATGAGAGTGATGTGATTTATGAGTCTTTATCGATTCCACCTCGTGTCAAATTTGGAGCAGGGCAAACAGGATAGTAGTGATTTACTGCAGTCCATCCTTTGCTACAATCCATTTCTTTTGGATAACCTGGCTTGAGTCCAAGAGCAACAGATAGGAACTCTACTAAAACATCACTTAGCTTTAGTACTCGGTTATAGTATTCCAACATCACATCCCTGCAACAATAAATGGACAATTTGATTTTAGCAACGATCATATAGGATACAAGAATATGGGTGATATAGGAGTAATACAAATATACAAAAATATATGCTCGTAGTGTTTTTGTATGATATACAATGTGGACAAAATACAATTCCATGATTTAAGTAGCACGTAATAATTTACGAGTGAATTTCATCTAGCTTAGTAGATAAAGTCTTGTGGGGGTGGTATCCAAGACCTAAGATCGAAATCCGTCTATATCATTGCGCTTAGTCGTTCTCGAATATAAAGAAAAAAGATTATTTGTCAAAAATCACCTTTTAGAAAAAAATTGGGCACGCAACCACCTTTTTGGTTATTTTTTTGTTGTTGGAAGCCACCGCTTGTTGGAATCCAGTGGTTGACCTCGATTTTCCGACGTTGACCATCATAGGACCCACTTTCACGCATTGTCTGCCTTTCTTATGCTAGCATCTTCTAATTTATTTTTTTGAAATTTCAGAGCAAGTCAGGAGGAAGGGAGAAAGAGGAAGAAGAAGAAGGGGTGGGAAGGATGGGGGGTTTCCGAGAGATGCGAGGGGGGGGGGGTTGCCAGAGGATACGAGGGGGATGGGGGATGTGGGGAGGGGGTAGCCCGGGGATGGGGGGGAGGGGGATCGCCGGGGAATGCGAGGGGGGAGAGGGGCTTGGGAGGGTGGGGATGTCGTGGGAGGGGGTTGCGGAGGGTTGGGGCTGCGCGTGGGATAGAGTTGGGAGGGTAGGGTTGGGCGGCGACGGCTAGGGAGGCCTTGGGTTGGGAGTGGTGGCAGCATGGGAGAAGGTCGTATGGTGGTGGTGGCGGCAGCAATGGTGGCTTAGCTTGGTGGTGGTGATTTTCGCAGAAGAAGGACGATAAAGGAGGAATAATGGTGAAAATCTGGAAAAAAAATAGTTTCTATGATGGTCAATGCCAGAAAACTTGGGTCAACGACTGGATTTCGGCAAGTGGTAGCTTCCCACAAATAAAACAAAAAAGGTGGTTGTGTGCCTACTTTTTTTTAAAGGTGGTTTCTCACAAAAAAATGGTTATAAAAGGTGATTTCTTACAATTTTCCAATGAAAAAACATATTTATTTACTAAAATTAATTCGTTGATCAGGATGATGTCAATTCTTTGTTTACGATCAATAACAAAAAAAACGAATGGTAGACTTCAACCGTGAAACAGTAAATGACTAAGAACATACATTTAGAAATTTCAAATCTCAATTATAATTAATGATCATAATTTGCTTTAGAGGAGCATTATTTGTTTCTATTAAAAATAATTTCTTACATTTAAAATTATATTATAGGTATCACGTTTCTTCTCATTAAAAATTATATTATGGAGTCTCCTAGAAACTATATTGTTTCAAATTACACCGGAATACTGAAAGACAAATAAGCTTTATCAATATGTAATTTGTGAGTGCGCGCCTTTATGTTGTCTATATTTTGTATAATTTTTTACTATTTCAAGAATAGAGTTATTGGCAACTATTGGATGCTATCGAAAGAAATGGGAAGAACCGCCTTTTCATAAGACAACATATCCGTGTCACTTTTAATATGTCTGCTTTGATTTGTATAGTTGGAGGTAGTAGATGAAACAAAATTTTGTTGCTTGTTTGAAATTGGAGCTACGTTTGTGTTGATTTGCTTTTGTCAGGACCAATTTTGAGATGGTCAGTTACACAATTTTCTTTATTTTTTTTTTTTTTGCTTTCATATAAATTAATACCCCCTACTAATTTTCGCGTCGTTTATTTACAAAAGTCGTTAACCCTAAACACATATTCTCTAAGTTTTGAGAAGCTCTGGAGAAATTTGGATCCAGGTGCACTAATGCATCGAGTCATAGATCTTTGTATTTACCTTGGAAAATGAACGCCATCAAGAATTTGCACAATTTGTTTATACGGTAGTGACTCTTTTACTATGACACAATTTGTTCTTGAGATTTATGGTTTAATCTTTTTATTTTTATAGTATTATTTCCTACAACAATTACGTGAGCAATATATGTAGATAAATATATTTTATATATTTCTTGAGTCAGTTCGCAACTTCGCATGATTAATTTGCAACAAAAACTTTTAAAACATGCATTTTTTGCAAAAAGAGCCACAAACTTAATTTTTTTGCAAGATGAAATCAATTTTCATTTTCCGCTATGGTTTTTGAAGTGCATAATGGTGTCTATCTTCCTTTAACCCCCTATTTTCATTAACTACAACACCACCCAAATGCATCTCAAAAACCATAACGGAAAATGGACATAGTTTTATCTTGCAAAAAAAATTAAGTTTGTGTTTGTTTTTGCAAAAGTGCTTAAAAGGTTTTTTTAGGCAACTTTTCCTCAAATTAAAACCATTTTCTTTATAACATTCATATTTTTTTATACAAAATGTTATAATTTGTTACGCAATATTAATAGTTTTGTATACATGGAAAGTATATTATTCATCTTGCTCAAAAGAATTTAGGCATTTCTCGACAATGAGCTGCCCCTTTGTGAGTTTGGAGGGGGGGGGGCATACTCGTATTTAGGGATGGGCAAGGGTAGGGTCTGGGTCGGGTCCAGCTGGACCCTGGACCCGGATCCTAAATTTTTTTTGCAGACCCAAACCCAGACCCGGACCCTAAGGGTCTGAAAAAATTGGACCTGACCCAGACCCTTAGGGTCTGGAGGGTCTAGAAGGTCTGGAAGGTACCCAAGCCTAAATTTTTTATTTTGCCAAATTTTCAGCATTATTAATATCATTAATCATCTGAAATTCGCATGAAACAAACACAAAAAATCGCATAAAACAAACATAAGAATTCAGATGAAACAAACACAAACATATAAATTGAAAAAAACGAAACAAACACAAACTTATAAACTGAAAAAAAAACGAAACAAACACAATTCACAAACATATAAATTGAAAAAACACGAAACAAAAACACAAACATACAAAGTGAAAAAAACAAAACAAACACAACTTACCTAAGAGTTCAGAATGGGTGTTTTAGTGTTATAGTTAGGTTTTAGTCTTTTAGAAAATCAGCATCTGTTTTTTTTAAAAAAAAAGTTAAAATGTATATATTAAATAAGTTTAGGGGTCTAAGGGTCGGGTCTGGGTCCAAAATTTTAAGACCCGGACCCTAAATAAATCACTTGGACCCAGACCCGGACCCGGACCCTTAGGATTTGAAATAGTTGGACCGAGACCATTAAATTAGGATCGGGTCTAACAGGCTCCAGGTAGGGTCCTGGACCCATGCTCATCCCTACTCGTATTCCAATGGTGTTCAGAAAATCATGTTTATTTAGCATACAAGTGGAGTAGTGGACAAATATTTGATGATGATGAATAATATTGATAATAGGATAAAATAAAATATTTATGTAATTGTATATAAAACACATATAAAATATTTACTTTGATCATATATAATTCCTTATTTCTAAATAAGTGTTACACTAATTTTTTCACTTGATGGAGTGAGGCAATGAGCTTCTTTGATCATTAGTATATATAATTACGTACGCGTATAAGTCATAAAAAGTTAACATATATTATAAAAACATATACTAAAACAAATGTAATAAGATTCCATTTTACTATAATTTTCTATATATAATAATGAGAAAATAAAGTCAAAGTTAGTTGGCCAATATTGCCAATTTACTCATCATAACAACTTATTTAGAAACAGAAAAAAGTATTGCATATACTTAAAAGGGAAAATATAGCCATAAGTATATTCTTTCTATTCTTCATGTCCATGATTTTGTAACTTGTAGTATTCAAATGGAGGCTCATCAAGGGGCCTAGAGAAGAAATGTGTTTGAAATGCACTGAGAGTGAACTCGCGATATATAGCTAGATTATCTTCGGATATCAACTCTTTAATTGGGCCATACAATCTTGGAGATGATAGAAGACCTTTAAAGAAAAATGCTGCTGAAACTCTTGGTCCAACTTGATTAGCCCTCATTCTGTGGTACACACTCTTGATCTTGTCATTAGACATTATCTGCATTACAACAAAAGCTAATTTACTAAAAGTTCAATAATGCAAAAATTAAAATATTTACCAGCTAGATCTCTCCATGAGTCCATCCATCATATATCAACAGGTTCCTTTTTTCTCAAAATATTTATTTCATAATATATTAACACACGTAGTAAGAAAAAAGATGAAGTTTTTCTATACAACAATTGTACCATGTGCCAATAAAATCCTCTCACAAACTAGGAAAATATAGAGATTTTTGAGGATTTATAAAAGATAAAAATAACTTTTAAAAGATTTCGATTGGTTGAGAAGGATTTGGTTACACTGTTTAGGATTAAAATAATTTTAAGTGATGTTTTTTGTATATTCGGCATGTACAGCCCCCACCCAACCCCTTGCTCCCCAAGCCCCTGCTCCCTAACGCCTGCTACCTGTACAACCCAATCACCCCCCGTAGCCCACCCCCATAACACCCTCCCGCAACCCGCAGCTCTGCAGGCCCGACCTTTTTTTTCTTCCTCCTCCTCGTCCCTTCCTCTCCTTCCTCCTTCCTTGCCCTTCATCGGAGCCCGACCATTTTTTTCGGTGAATAGAAAAACTTTAGTTCCCTCCATCGTGGAATCGGAAAAATTGGTTCGGTTCTTGCTAAAAAAATTATTCAATTTTATGTTTTTGAGGTAAAAAGAAATATAAAATACGTATAAAAATTCGGGCAGTATTTATTAGTAAATACGAATGAAATAGCAAGACCTTTCAAACTGATGGAGTGTTGCCCGTTACTATTTACTACTATTGCTCAGGACATCTAAAAATGATAATCTAAAAATGATAAGTAAATCAATATATTTATTTCAATTAGTAAAAAAAAAACCTTCCTAATCAGCAAAACACAATAAGAAATAAACAAGAGATTAGCGAAATTCCCAACTCAGAAAAATTAGTTTTAATTTGTAAAATTATGTTTTAATTGATGAAAATAATTCCAATTCGACAAAAATAAGATGAAGCGAACAGGACATTAGTAGTACACTACTATAGTCTATGAGTCTAAAAGGAAAGAAACCTGAAGAATATCGCCAATATTAACAACAAGGGCTCCGGGAATAGGCTGAACATCGACCCATTGATTTTGATGAAGGACTTGAAGACCACCGATTTGGTCTTGCAAAAGTATAGTGAGGAATGATGGGTCAGTGTGTTTGCTTGTTCCTAATGTCAAATCTGGAGCAGGGCAAGCAGGATAGTAGTGGAAAACTGCGGTCCATCCTTTGGTGCATTCTAGTTCTTTCAAATAATGTGGCTTCAGTCCAAGAGCTACAGATATTAACTCCAGTAAAACATCACTTAGATTAAGTACTTGGTTGGAGTATTCCAACAATACATCCCTGCAAACAACGAACGAACAATTTGATTGTTATTGTAAACTAATAGCAATGTATGGCATATTATTGTAATTATACCGCACAACACCAACTCTGTATATAAGGCAACATATGGAGACTTCAAAATAGAAAAAAGGAAGAAAAAAAAAGAAAAGTGAACTACCTGCTAATCGTATCACTATCTCTATTATATATGAAAAATTTTATATGCTTTTACATGCATATAAAACTAGTACTTTCCCCTAAAAAAAACTAATACTTTTATATGGTAAATCTAAGGAAATCTTCTTATAATTAAAAAAAATTATTTTGGAAAAGCATGTTAGAGGATAATAGACAAGGGGAAGCTATGGTGTCCCTTCAAAAAAAGACTTTTTCCTCATTCGTAGCCCTCTTAAATTTAAAATATGTATATCAAATCAAAGGAAGTTGAAAGTAGGTAAAATAAACTTTCGTAAAACTATGTGTATTAAAAGAAAAAAAAAAGTTTGATTGAAGAACAATTAACATAACTAAAGCAATTTTCTAATCAATTACACAACCAAAGACATAAAATTTTAATTTTACGTCAACTTTGAAGTGCAGTAACAATATACCAACATCCATTAACAAGTAATAAAAATAACAAGAAATTAAAATAACTTCTTCATCAAGTAATTTTTATAGGTATTATATTATAGGTATCACGGTTCTTCTCATTAAAAATTACTTTTTCCAAAATACGGTGATCCTTTTTTTATTCATAAAAAAAAATCACTTATTAAGAAATTGAAGAAGTAAAAGTTTGAGCAAATAATACAAAATTATAAACCTTATGTCCCAAAGTAATTTCCATAATATAAAAACTAGGGGTGTTCATGGGTGGTTAACCGTACCGAAATAAAATTTCGAGACGATAACCAGGAATATTGGTTCGTCATATTTGCGAACCGTAATCGTAACCGTTCAAACCGGTAACCGCATAAACGGTTAACCGATTTTTCGGTACGGTTTTCCGGTTAACCATTAACCGTTACTCAAGTTTTATCAAATAAGTTTACTTATTTTATATATTAGATTTTAATTTTTTCTCAACCTAAATAATATACCATTAATACCAAAATTATCTATAAAAGACAATCATCGTTAAAAACATTCCACACCATAAAATATTACGATATAATGAAATACATATTTCAAAGTTCTAAGAAAAAACAAGCACAAAGACATTAAACTATTACATGTTGAGCACACTGCCACACACTTCACAGTGAGAACTGAGAAGTTAAAAAAAAAAACAGCAGTACATGAAAAAACAGCAGCATTACAAATAAAAACAGCAGCAAGTTTCAACTTATTGCTTACATGCTTAGAGGCTTAGCTGAAGAGTCTTCATTATTTTGGACTTGGGCTAACTAAGTAACTAACCAATATTTTCGAATTTGGGCTTACTTTCCTCTAGTTCTCTACTCCTCTTAGACTCTAATTCTCTTAGCCTTAACCCTTAGGTAAGTTACTAGTGACAAGAAGTGAAGTCACAGACTACATGTCTACACTTTATAATTAATGTCTTTAATAAAAAAAATTAATTAATATAATTATTATAAAAAATTAAATAATAATAATAAATAAATTTATCCGGTTTTTCGGTTAACCGTTTTATAAAAAATCATAACCGTAACCGTACTGTTTAACCGTTATTTTTACCGATTCGGTAACCGAACCGTTCAATCCTAAATTTTCCGGTTCGGTAACCACCCATTTAAACCGGTTTTTCGGGTTTTGATTTCGATTTCGGTTTTTTTGAACACCAAAAGAGAAATTAGATGTCCCAAAGTAGATGTACAACAAACTATAAAGACAAAGTAGCCATATAACAACTCTAAAAAACAAAAAAAAAAAGTAGCCATACAATAATTGTAAAAAAAAAAAGGAGCTTGTCAAATAGTAAATTCAGACAACTAAAAAAAATTGCGACAATCAAATAGAAAGTGTCATAATTAAATTGAAACGAAGGAAGTATAAAAACAGGATAAGAAAGGCACCTGCATATTTCTGGTAACTCCTTGGGATCAAGATGACCAGAGTGTGTGGTATCAACTGCTAAAGTATCCCTCCAATTTGCGGCGCGTGAAACATAGAGATCAAAATTGGATTGATACAACACTTGATTTGTTCTATCACGGGAATATAACTTCTTTACCTCATCATCTTGTTCATGAAACATCCGAATTCCCTGCAGCATATTATTAAGCACTTCCATAGAAATTCCATGATTAACAACTTGAAAAAATCCCCATTTTTCTGATGCATCAAGGACTTGTTTGACGATTTCTTCGTAACCATTTTGTTACCAATCCCCTTCAAATTTATCACTGGAACTTGGAGCTTAACACAAGGTGTCTTGAGGTCTTCTTCGAGCTCGTGACATGGTCGAACGAACATCTTAGGTACAGTTTTTGTACCTGAATCTACCAATCCTTTCACCCCTGTCTTTGTATCATCAAAAGCCTTCACCTCTTTCAAGCGATCGTATTCGGGTTGAACGCCACCGGTGTATCCGTCCATGCTAATTGTTCCCATGTTTCAGATTTGTAGATGAGCTAGATAATGGAGTCTCCTAGAAGCTATATTGCTTCAAAGTACACCAGAATACTGAAAGACAAATGAGCTTGATCAATATGTAATTTGTGGATGAGTGAATGCGCACCTTTACGTTATCTACTAATTACTAATGGGGGACTAAAAACGTGCACTAAATATTTTGTATAATATTTTACCATCTCAAGAATAGAGTTGACAATTATTAGATGATGCTATCGAAAGGAATGGAACGAACCGCCTTTTCATAAGGGAACATATTCGTGTCACTTTTAACATATATGTGTTGATTTTTACATTTGGAAGAAGTAGCTGAAATAAAATTTTGTTGCTTGTTTGTTTGAAATTGGTGACACGTTTGTGTTGGTATGCTCTTATCAGGAGTAATTTTGAGATGACCAGTTACACAATTTTCTTTATTCTATTTTCTCTTTTTTTTTGCTTCCATAAAAATTAATACCCCTACTAATTTCCGTGTCATTTATTCACAAAAGTTAATTCTAAACACATATTTTATCTGTCGTTCGCTCTAAGTTTTGAGAAGTTCTGGAGAAATTTGGATCCAGATGCATAGAGGCACTGTCATAGATCTTTATATTGACCTTGGAAAACAAATGTCATCAATAATTCGTACGTACTGGAGGCGGTGAAAGTTTGTTTCTAAGGTAGTGGCTCTTTTACTACCACAAAATTTGTTCTTGAGATTTAAGGTTTAATCTTTTATATTTTTGTAGTATTATTTCCTACAACAATTAGGTGATCAATATATATGTAGATAATTATATTATATATATTTTTGAGTCAGTTCGCAACCTCGCATGATTAATTTGCAATAAAAAATCTTTTAAAACATTTTTTGCAAAAAAACAATCACAAAACTTAATTTTTTTTAAGATGAAACCTATTTCCATTTTCTGTTGTAGTTTTTGAGGTGCACAGTGATGACCTTTCTATCTTCCTTTAACCTTCTATTTTCATCAACTACATCACCTCACCCTAGATGAATCTCAAAAACCATTGCGGAAGAAAAAAACTTTATGCAAGTTATTTATAGATGATTAAATATGGCGTGGAAGGGATATTATTAATTCTTTCTCAAAAGAACTTAATAGGCATTTCTCGACAATGAGCTTCCCCTTTGTGAGTTTGGAGGGGCATACTCGTATAGATAAGTCATAAGAGGAGGTCCACATGCCACATATTCCAATAGTGTTCAGAAAATCATGTTGATATAGCATACAAGTGGAGTAGTGGACAAATACTTAATGATGATGAATAATATTGATAATAGGATAAAATAAAATATTTATGTAATTGTATATAAAACACATATAACATATTTACTTTGATCAGATATAATTCCTCTATTTTTAAATATAAGTGTTATACTAACTTTTTCACTTGATGAAATAGACTTCTTTGATCATTAGTATATATAATTACGTACGCGTATAAGTCATAAAAAGTTAACATATATTATAAAAACATATACTAAAACAAATGTAATAAGATTTCATTTTACTATAATTTTCTATATATAATAATGAGAAAATAAAGTCAAAGTTAGTTGACCAATATTGCCATTTTACTCATCATAACAACTTATTTAGAAACAGAAAAAAGTATTGCATATACTTAAAAGGGAAAATATAGCCATAAGTATATTCTTTCTATTCTTCATGTCCATGATTTTGTAACTTGTAGTATTCAAATGGAGGCTCATCAAGGGGCCTAGAGAAGAAATGTGTTTGAAATGCACTCAGAGTGAACTCGCGATATATAGCTGGATTATCTTCGGATATCAACTCTTTAATTGGGCCATACAATCTTGGAGATGATAGAAGACCTTTAAAGAAAAATGCTGCTGAAACTCTTGGTCCAACTTGATTAGCCCTCACTCTGTGGTACACACTCTTGATCTTGTCATTAGACATTATCTGCATTATAACAAAAGCTAATTTACTAAAAGTTCAATAATGCAAAAATTAAAATATTTACCAGCTAGATCTCTCCATGAGTCCATCCATCATATATCAACAGGTTCCTTTTTTCTCAAAATATTTATTTCATAATATATTAACACACGTAGTAAGAAAAAAGATGAAGTTTTTCTATACAACAATTGTACCATATATGTGCCAATAAAATCCTCTCACAAACTAGGAAAATATAGAGATTTTTGAGGATTTATAAAAGATAAAAATAACTTTTAAAAGATTTCGATTGGTTGAGAAGGATTTGGTTACACTGTTTAGGATTAAAATAATTTTAAGTGATGTTTTTTTGTATATTCGGCATGTACAACCCCCACCGAACCCCTTGCTCCCCAAGCCCCTGCTCCCTAACGCATGCTACCTGTACAACCCAATCACCCCCCGCAGCCCACCCCCATAACACCCTCCCGCAACCCCCACCTCTGCAGGCCCGACCATCTTTTTCTTCCTGGCCTCCTCCTCGTCCCTTCCTCTCCTTCCTCCTTCCTTGCCCTTCATCAGAGCCCGACCTTTTTTTTCGGTGAATAAAAAAACATTAGTTCCCTCCATTGTGGAACCGGAAAAATTGGTTCGGTTCTTGCTAAAAAATTATTCAATTTTATGTTTTTGAGGTAAAAAGCAATATAAAATACGTATAAAAATCCGGGCAGTATTTATTATTAAATACGAACGAAATAGCAAGACCTTTCAGACTGATGGAGTATTGTCCGTTACTATTTACTACTATTGCTCAGGACATCTAAAAATGATAATCTAAAAATGATAAGTAAATCAATAAGTATTAATCAATATATTTATTTCAATTAGTAAAAAAAAACCCTTCCTAATCAGCAAAACACAATAAGAAATAAACTAGAGATTAGCGAAATTCCCAACTCAAAAAAATTAGTTTTAATTTGTAAAATTCTGTTTTAATTGATGAAAATAATTCCAGTTCGACAAAAATAAGATGAAGCGAACAGGACATTAGTAGTACACTACTATAGTCTATGAGTCTAAAAGGAAAGAAACCTGAAGAATATCGCCAATATTAACAACAAGGGCTCCGGGAATAGGCTGAACATCGACCCATTGATTTTGATGAAGGACTTGAAGACCACCAATTTGGTCTTGCAAAAGTATAGTGAGGAATGATGGGTCAGTGTGTTTGCTTGCTCCTAATGTCAAATCTGGAGCAGGGCAAGCAGGATAGTAGTGGAAAACTGCGGTCCATCCTTTGGTGCATTCTGTTTCTTTCAAATAATGTGGCTTCAGTCCAAGAGCTACAGATATTAACTCCAGTAAAACATCACTTAGATTAAGTACTTGGTTGGAGTATTCCAACATTACATCCCTGCAAACAACGAACGAACAATTTGATTTTGGTGATATAAGAGTAATACTTCCTTCGTTTTAAATACATGTTGACTTTCAGTACATTCAATGCATTATTCTGACTGTTTATATCTTTAATTATCGATTAGTAAAACGTATAATAAATTGATATTTTAAAAATAAGTTTTGAGATTCGTTGAATAATATATTATATGATAGTATTTGTATTTATATATATTTCCTTCGTTCTGTTTAAATTGAAATGTTTACTTTTTCATGCAACCAACACGCTTCTTTAATCTTTAATATCTTTAGTTGTGCACACGTAAAAAGTATAAAAAACTTATAATTCGATAGTATGCATCGAGACGAATCTAACAAGATCTCACTTGATTATGTTTTATCTTTATATAATGGCGATAAATTGGAGTCAAAATTGATCAATAGATGATATCATTTCACCCAATGTTTCATTTAAAATAAAACGGAGGAAGTATTAATTTTTGAAAAGCGGTCAAAATTAGTATTCGAATAGTGTAAAATTTTCAATGTTTCATGTATTTAGAAATCGAGGTAGTAATATATAGAAATACTTCGTAAGTATATATAATTCTAATTATGGCAAGCCTTTTCATAATAACTTTAACAATAGATTATAATCAAATAACCCCAATTATTGGGGATGCCTCTTTAAAATGATCTCAAGTGATCGATAATTTGTTGTTTTTTTTTTCAAGTGTTGTTCTATCCAATTAACCCCTGACTCATCGCCTAGAGCTATAGAGCTTGACAACTTGTTATTTGACCACACCTTTTTAATCAATTTTGTGAAGTCCCCCAATCAATCTAACAAGCCACCATTTGTATTCGAGATTATTATGATTTATGCATAGCTGAAACTATTATAATATGATAAACATAGATCGGACTTAAATCAAGAAATCACTCTACAATTTCAAATGTATAAGCAGATAAATAACAAGATACCTGCATATTTCTGGTAACTCTTTTGGATCAAGATGACCAGAATTTGTGTTATTAACTGATAAAGTATCCCTCCAATTGGCGAACCGTGAAAAATAGAGGTCATAATTTGATGAATACAAAACTCGTTTTCCTCTTTCACGAGTATAAAACTTCTTCTTTACCTCAGCATCTTGTTCATGAAACATCCGAATCCCCTGCAACATATTATTAAGCACTTCCATAGAAATTCCATGATTAACAACTTGAAAAAATCCCCATTTTTCTGATGCATCAAGGACTTGTTTGACGATTTCTTCGTAACCATTTTTGTTACCAATCCCCTCCAAATTTATCACTGGAACTTGGAGCTTAACACTAGGTGTCTTGAGTTCTTCTTCGAGCTCGTGACATGGTCTAATGAACATCTTAGGTAGCTTTTTTGCACCTGAATCTACCAATCCTTTAACTCCTGTCTTTGTATCATCAAAAGCCTTCACCTCTTTCATGCGATCGTATTCGGGTTGGACGCCACTTGTGCATCCGTCCATGCTAATTGTTCCCATCTTTCAGCTTTGTAGATGAACTAGATATTGATTCTCCTAGAAACTAAGTTGTTGCTTCTAGTACACCAGAATAGTGAAAGACAAATGAATTTCTATATGATGAATATTGTCAACGACTATGATCCAGAGCTACCCCTTTGTGAGGTTGGGAAGTGATGGTCTTATTGATAAGGGGAGATCCAAGAACATATACCACATATTCCAACCACTTTGTGTATGTTGATACTTGATAGGCCTACTTCTATTTATTAATGTCCTAGCTGACCAAAAATAATGACGGTATGGGTAGTACCCGACGTATATGGACGGACATAGATACATCTCCGCGAGCAATATACCTAGACGCAACCTAATGTATAAGACGGTTGACATTAGGTCCATGAGTGGTCCCATAGCATTATTGGTAGTTACCTAATAGGAAAAAAATAGAGCAATGAATATTTCCCTAAGATAGGCTCATCATTGTTAAATTTACAAACAATACGAAATGGGCTTGGGTGACCGAACAAGGAGGAGGAGAGATTTGGTCCACTTTACAAGTCCAAAGGAGATACCATATTAAAACCAAGAGAAAGTATAAGCGCATACCCGGTATGGGCCAACAGTGTCCATACCGGGGTATGTTAGTAATTTTGCTAGAAAAAGACAAAAAAAGTTGACTTAATGACAATTTAGACAACTCTGATCATGTAGGAGAGAAATCAGATCAACTATTATATGAATCAGATCAACTACAATGTGAATCAGATCATGAATATATGTAAGTAAAAAATCCAAAAAAAAAATAAAAAAAAAATAAAAAAAAGGAAAAGTTGTATTTATTTACAACTTTACCCCGGTATTTACAAATACCGGATATGCTCTTATCAGCGCTCCTAAAACCAATGGGTGATAGTAGGAGTAACTCGTCTACCTTATAAAGTGTAACAATCTCTCCTCTTTCTCCGATGTGTGACACTCACAAGTGCACTTTCATGGGTTTATCACAACCATACATGTGGAGAATGATTAGACATCCTAGTTACGATACAACTATAAATAGCTATTTGTAACTATTATGCAGGTATATTCTGAGTACACATATTTTCTCTCTCTACACTAAATCTACTCTCTCTAAACCTTACTACATCTTGAAGCAATTGCAACAATCTAATGCAATAGTTGCCCATAATGCAGCATTCTAGTGCAACGATCTATTGCAACGACATATGCTAGTGTAACAACTCATTGCAACGATCACTTATACTAAGCCGTAACATTATAGTGTCAAATGCAACAACCATTAAATATATTGCAATGCTTTTTGGATAATGGTTGCAATGGGATGTATGATTTTGCATTAATCTAATAGCTAATACAACAGTGGTGTGATTCTTTTATATATGTAAGTGGTGTACGACCTTTTGCTTTAACCCTAAAAAAACATCAATCTTGTCCTCCACGATCCCCATTTCCTCCATCCTATTTGTTTGGTTTCCCTCCTTGTTTACCCAAAAGTTCCAAGCCCTTAAACTTTTGTCCTCTCTCACATCATATATAGATACATCGGTCTCCCCAAATCTCCAAAACCCCAAAAGAGTTAATCGAACACCTCAGGATTTCTCGCTAGAATGTTCTCTCCGTTTTTTTTTATTTCGTACGTGTTTAGCAACAAGAATCATACAACAATTGAAACATAAATCCAAGGCAGAAATGTTCGATTAAATGAAAGGTTTTTAATTTTCAAATAGTTACTTTTTGAGAAAAGAAACTCAAGGATTTGTTCGACAATTTCAAAAAAATGAATATTTGTTAAGACTAATTTTATATTAAGTTATGATTTCTGTTATGAGAAGTTAGTTATACTAACAAAGTTAGTTACAGCTTATAGTTGGTGTATAAATATCAGATAGCACATTCATAAGCTACTGATTTTTCTTTCTGTCAACTTCTTATTACCTTCTTTTGATTGAATGAAGATAAATACATTCTCTCATCTTCTCCCTTCTATATTTTACTATATATTATACGCTATAAGATTTGGTTAATGGGAACAAGCATGTCAACAAGCTTGGCAGTAGTGGGAGTTGTCTATAACAAAAGCTAAAGCAATTGCGCTTGGCCCTTGGGTTAAAAATGGCGATAATTCAATGTGATGAAAAAGATAGTGGTGGAGTGTGATAATCTTCAGGTTATTAATTTGGTTAATGAAAAGAAAGGAGATCGTTCGTGCTTGGGTATGATTGTTCGTAAGATTCGAGCTATTTCTAGGTGGTTCGATTTAATTAATTAGCTTTAATCATGTCTCTAAAGAGGTCAATATAGTAGCTCATGCTATGGCTCAACTTAATTCACTTGAGATTAATACAAGAGTGTGGATAAGTGGTTGCCGAAGCATGGTAGATGATGTAGTAGCTTCTGATTTTTGCCTCAGGTTGTGACTCATCTTAACCTTATTGTTGTTTCTTGATCCTATGTATACTTAGAATATATTTTATCCAACTTAATTTTGCCTAAACTTGTCTGATATATCTTTAATTAACTTTTCTAAAACTATTTAGACTTTTCAACTTTTCAAACACTTCTTGACTTTTCTTACTTTTTCTGAAAATAAGTAAATGTAAGTTGAATAGAATAAACTCTTAGTATGTTTTCAACAACGAATCCATATATTTTCTTTTTCAAGCTTTTATTGGTGAAAACAAACTTGCAAGATTGCAAAACCTATCATCAAAGGGAAAATACAACAATGCGGAGAAGCATACAAGAAATTGACGGCCAAAGGCATATTGTGGCTTGGTTAGCTTCTTTAACCAGCCACAACTAGCAGTGGTCGAGACTTGAAACTCGAGACACAAGTGCTTGTTCCTAGAACCTCCCTCTCCTATGTTGTAACTTGTAACTGTTGAGGATTGATTCAAATTCTATGACTGTTAATTTCTTATCAGTTACAAAGGTTTCTAATTCTAAAGTTATTAATGGGAGACTTTCCAATTCTTGGCTAAGTCAGTTATGTTTTTCTAAGTCTTATAAAAGGTCACTGTTGTAATGAGTTTAAGTGAGTGAATAAAAACAACTCTCCCATATTCCTTGCTTTCCTATTTTTTTGGTTTATCATGTGGTATCAGATGCTTGGGTGAGATTCCCTTACATAAAAAAAAAAGAAAAAGACCAAACCACGTGCAATCCAAAAGAGGAAAGTAAGAGAGAGAGTGAAAAGCTTTATTTTGAGATAAACCCCTCCACATCTCCTTCTTTCCTAAGAACCAAAACCCACAAGCGTTTCCACACAAAAATGGCAGGAAATGGCATAAATTCCACTCCTCAACCCTTAATTCCCATTTTCAAAGGGGAAAAATATCATCTTTGGAGTCTTAAAATGAAGACTATGTTTAAATCCCAAGAATTGTGGGATTTGGTGGAGAACAGTTATGAAGAATCGACTCCGACACCGGTTGTGCCCAATCAACAGTTGAGGGAGACCCGCAAGAAAGATGCTAAGGCGTTGTTTTTCATTCAATCAGCATTGGATGATGATATCTTTCCCCGTATTTCAGCCGCTAGTAGTTCTCATGAGGCATGGGAGATACTCAAACAGGAGTATTTGGGTGATCAGAGGGTAACTAAGGTAAGATTGCAAACTCTTCGTCGTGATTTTGCCGAATTAGTCATGGGTGATAAGGAGTCTGTTCAAAATTACCTCTCTAAAGTGACCAATATTGTTATTCAAATGAGGTCTTATGGTGAAAAAATTAGCAATGAAGATGTTGTGGGCAAGGTTTTGCGGAGCCTCAATAAGAATTGGGATAATGTTGTCCCTGCCATTGAAGAATCAAAGGATATGTCTTCTTATACCTTTGATGAATTAATGGGCTCTTTATTAGCTCATGAAAGCAGGGTTAGAAAAACAAGTGATAAGGTAGAAGAGAAGGTCTTTCAAGTGAAGGGGGAGTCTTCTTATAAGGAGAAGACAAAAATTTTTGGTGAGTCTTCCTATAAAGGGCAGACAAATTATTCTGGCCGTGGACATGGAAGAGGTGGTTTTCACGGTCGTGGTCGCAGTGGCAGCAGAGGAAGAGGACGTTCTTATGAAGGGCGTCATGACAAGAAATCCTTCCAGTGCAATTACTGTCAAAAGTTTGGTTACAAGGAGGCATATTGTTGGGCTAAACAAAAGAATGCACAAAAGGCAAATTTTGCATAAACAGTTGAAGAGGAGTCCAAATTGTTTATGACGCATTCCCGAATAAATGATCGGGCTGATGGTGTATGGTTTGTTGATAACGGGTGTTCAAATCATATGTCCTGCTCGAAGGCCCTTTTCAAAGAGCTTGATGAAACGTTGAAGAGTGAAGTGCGGCTCGGAGATGACAAACCCATCCAAGTCGAAGGGAGAGGTACCATTGCCATAAATACACATCAAGGTGATGCCAAACTTATTCATAATGTGCAGTTTGTGCCTAGTTTAGCATACAACTTATTAAGCGTTGGTCAGTTAGTGAGCAGTGGCTATTCTGTGATTTTTGAAGATGCTGTGTGCATTGTTACTGACAAAAAAAGTGACAAAATCATTGCTCGCATTCCTATGACACATAATAGAATGTTCCCACTTGATGTCATTAATGATGTGAGTAGTGCACTAACTGTTAAGGGTGATAATGAAACTAGACTTTGGCATATGCGTTTTGGGCATTTGAATGTTAAAAGTTTAAGAGTCTTGACTAACAATGAAATGGTTATTGGACTACCGAAAATTGGTGAACATGCCTTTTGTGAGGGGTGTGTGTATGGGAAACAACGTAGGTTGCCTTTTCTTTCTGGCCAGTCATGGCGAGCATCAAACTTCCTTGATTTAGTTCATGCTGATTTATGTGGGCCGATGAGAACTGAGTCTATAGATGGTAGTCGATATTTTTTATTACTCACCGACGATTTTACTAGAATGAGCTGGGTTTATTTTTTGGCATTCAAGTCTGAGGCTTTTAATGAGTTCAAGAAGTTTAAGGTGCTTGTGGAGAATCAAAGTGGGAGAACCATAAAGGCTCTTCGAACTGATCGCGGTGGTGAATTTATATCAAATGAGTTTAATGAGTTTTGTGCTGACCATGGCATTCGAAGAGAACTTACAGCACCCTACACGCCTCAACAAAATGGCGTGGCAGAGCGCAAAAATAGAACTGTTGTTGAAATGGCTCGAAGTATGCTGAAAGCGAAGGGGTTGCCAAATAAATTCTGGGGACAAGCTGTAGCAACAGCAGTCTACTTGCTGAACATGGATCGAACCCCATTTGAAGCATGGAGAGGTAAAAAACCTCGTGTAAGGCACTTGAGAATATTTGGTTGCGTTGCTTATGCTTTAATTCCTGCTAATTTACGCCACAAACTTGATAGCAAATCTGAAAAATATATATTTGTTGGCTATAGTAGTGAATCTAAAGCATATAAGTTGTATAATCTGGTGAATGGCAAAGTTGTTGTGAGTAGAGATGTCAGATTTAATGAAGATGAACGATGGATATGGAGTGATGATGAGCAAATTATGGGTACAAGACTTGATATGGAAGAACCTGAAGAACCTCCAGACCTTGAACAAATTAACAGGAGCAACTCATCATCTCCTGCCTCAACACCTCCACACAGCCCAACTCATAACACCAGTGGTTCCTTGTCAATATCAAGCTCACCTGATGGTTCCTCCAGCGAGACGCCTCCAAGAAAGTCCAGATCACTTAGTGATATTTACAGAACATGTAACTTTGCTTTGTATGTTTCAGACCCAACCACCTATGAAGAAGCATCAGAAAGTGGTGTGTGGGAGGATGCAACGAAAGAAGAGATGCGATGCATAGAGAAGAATGAGACATGGCAGCTAATTGATAAACCAGAGGGGAAGAACGTTATCGGGCTCAAGTGGGTGTTTCGCACAAAATATAACTCTGATGGGAGCATCCAAAAGCACAAAGCTCGTCTCGTTGCCAAGGGGTATGCACAACAACAAGGTGTAGACTTTGATGAGACTTACTCACCTGTTGCTCGCTTTGAGACGGTTAGAGCATTTCTTGCTGTAGCTGCTCAATTCCAGTTGCCGCTTTATCAATTTGATGTGAAGTCTGCCTTCCTCAATGGTGATTTGCTAGAGGAGGTCTATGTCTCACAACCTGAAGGCTTTATTGAAAATGGCAATGAAGACAAAGTCTATAGGTTGAAGAAAGCTTTGTACGGGCTAAAGCAAGCCCCGCGTGCATGGTACAGCAAGATTGATGCTTTCTTTCTGTCAAACGATTTTACAAGAAGTGAGAATGAGCCTACACTCTACTTGAAGAAGCAAGGCAATGGAAGTTTTTTGGTAGTGTGTCTTTATGTGGATGATATCATTTATATGGGTTCTTCTCAATCCATAGTTGATGATTTTAAGCATAGTATGATGAGTCAATTTGAGATGACAGACTTGGGTTTATTAAAATATTTTTTGGGCCTTGAAGTGAAGCAAAGTGATGATGGTATTTTTGTAAGCCAAGAAAAGTATGCTACTGATTTGTTGAAAAAATTTCACATGACCAACTGTGAAGTTGCGGTTACACCCATGAATGTGAATGAAAAGTTGCAGCATGAAGACGGGACTGCACATGCTGATGGGAAATTCTACAGGAGTTTAGTTGGTGGGTTAAACTATCTTATACACTCTAGGCCAGATATTTCCTTTCCTGTGAGTATGGTGTCAAGATATATGCATAATCCCACTAGGCAACATCTGGGTGCAACTAAGAGAATACTTCGCTATGTGGCAGGAACTTTGAAGTTTGGCATTTGGTATACTAGAGTGCTAGATTTTAAGTTGGTTGGCTTCACTGACAGTGATTGGGTAGGCTGCCTAGACGATCGAAAAAGCACTTCAGGTAACATTTTTACCTTAGGTTCTGGAGCTATCACTTGGAGTTCAAAGAAGCAGGAAACAGTGGCATTGTCATCTTATGAAGCTGAATATGCAGCAGGTACTGCAACGGCAAGACAAGCATTGTGGCTACAGAAATTGCTATCTAATTTTGACGTGCAGCAAACAGAAGCTACACTCTTCTACTGTGACAACAGGTCAGCAATTGCAATGGCAAAAAATCCGGCATCCATGGACGAACCAAGCATATTGATGTTCAACACCACTTCATCCGGAAGTTGGTTGCTGATGAAAAAAATTATCTTGAAGTTTTGTGGTACAAATGAGCAAGTCGCTGATATCTTCACCAAGTCGCTTCCGAAAACTAAGCATCAATTTTTTACATCTCAGCTAGGAGTTGGTGACTTTGAATCAAGGGGGAGTGTTGAGGATTGATTCAAATTCTATGATTGTTAATTTCTTATCAGTTACAAAGGTTTCTAATTCTAAAGTTATTAATGGGAGACTTTCCAATTCTTGGCTAAGTCAGTTATGTTTTTCTAAGTCTTATAAAAGGTCACTGTTGTAATGAGTTTAAGTGAGTGAATAAAAACAACTTTCCCATATTCCTTGCTTTCCTATTCTTTTTGGTTTATCAGTAACCACTAAATTAAAGATGCGGCGGACAATGAGACACTACATAAAACAATGTAACTCGATGCAAAAGTCAAATAGAAAATAAGTGACAAATTTGGATTGACAATGAACAAGTAATATCAATCTATCATGGTCTAATTTTTCTTGAGCAACTCCATGATCTTAACATTATAGGTAGAGCAAACAACTTGGAAGCCTTGAAACCCAGCTGCAAATGCTAACGCCTTGAGCTCCTTCTCAGTCCTTTCTTTACCGCCCGAAACCATCATAATCACATCGAACTGAACGACTGATTTAGCCGCCATGTTATTGGAGGTTTCATGTAAATGAGGAAGAAGATATTCACAAACTATAACTTTTCCATGGTCCTCTGTTAGGGCAGCATAGCAGTTCTTTAGGATCTTTATGCATGCCTCATCACTAAAACAATGTAGTATCCACTGAAAATTTGAAGAAAGGCACAATCCAAATTGTTAATTTTAAGTCCAATGTTAGCATTTGTTTATTGACAATTTTTCTTTTTCAAAGTTTGTAACATTGTTGGCTTAATTATTATCTTTCTTACGTACCTTGAGGAATATAGCATCGCCTTTGGGAATATTGACAAACATATCTCCTCCAACATGCTCCACACCTGTATGTAAGCATAAATAATCAATTGTAATTTAAGAGTTCGAAAGCCTATTGAAATGAAAATTATATTGTGCTTCCAGAAGTACGGTGCACACCATGCACTCAGTAAATTTGTTCCATTTTCGATGAGTAAATGTTTTATTTCAACAAATGTTTCAGTTTAAGCATATTTTTCAGCAAAAAAGTACTATCTGTTTTTTTGTAAAAATTGTGCTATTTTAGTAAGTGTTCTATTTCAACAAATGTTCGTTTTAAACTTATTTTTTAGTAGAAAATTATGTTCTATTTTTCGTGAAAATTGTACTATTTTCGATAAGTAAATGTTCTGTTTTAAAAAATATTCTTTGAATATTTATTTTCCACCAAAAATATATTCTATTTTTCCTGAAAATATGTTCTATATTTGATAAGCACATGTTCTATTTAAGTAATTGAATTCTAGTATTGTTCTGCTTCAACAGTAAAATATTCATTTTTGTAATTGGATTCCGGTAATGTTCTACTTCAACAGTAAAATGTTCTTTTTCGTAAATGAATTATTGTAATGTTCCGTTTCAATAGTAAAATGTTCGTATTCGTAAGTGAATTTTTGTAATGTTCCACTTCAACAGTAAAATATTCGTTTTCGTATTCCTAAATATTCTATTTTGTTTTGTGAGAGCATAGTTCTCATTGTGCTCTTGGGAGCACAATACATGCATTACTATTGAAAGGAAGGTCACATAACTTGTCAATATTGAACTGTCTAAGACCCAAGCAAAGCCCGAATACAAAGTTAGAAAATCCAACCAAATGTAACGTAACTTAAGAAAATGCATTTATTTCCAACCTACAAGTTGACCTAGCAGACCCAACTCGCTAAAAAAACAACATACATACATGTGCTTTGAATTTGAACATGTGAAATTTTATATCACTTATTAGTAAAGATACTTAATAGTATATATTCATTTTTATCTTTAATTAACTACGTCATATTTATCAGTTTTTTTAATAAAGCTAAAACAAATAGCTAAACGTATAGACTTGGTGCATAAGTTAGAAAAACTCGAATAAATTTATCATTGCATATAGTAAGAGAGATTCAAAATCAAATAAAACTTGGAATCCGAAAACAAAGAGAACAATATATACCAGTGTAAGAGGGAGCATCTGCAATGACATGAGGCTGATCAAAATTAATTCCCTTGATAGTAGGGTATTGTGTAAGGATCGTGTTCAGGCTAGCTCCGTTACCACCACCAACATCAATCAACGAGGAGAGACCCTTAAATCCATTATATGTCCTCAATAATTTGCTCATAACGAGCGTAGAATGATCAGACATTGCCTTATGAAAACTATTGCAGCACTCGGCATTTTTTCCCATATACTCATACATACTCATCCCGTACGCCTCTGTGAATGGCTGCTTACCATAAAGAACTGCATCTTTTAGACATAGACTGCACATAATACAAAAAAAAGTGATGTTTCAGCTAAAGTTTTTCGAAATGATTATTTCAAATCAAATGTAGACGTTTGTTATCGTTATTTGTTTTCAGTTTTCAGTTTTTTTTTTTAAAACTAAAAATCAAAAACTGGAAATCAGAAAAAGCGATTTTTACTTTTCAGTTGTCAGTTTTCAAAAATTATCATGTTTCCAATAAATTTGACTAATTTTTTTATTCATTATATATATCATATGACTTTTAAATCAAAAAACCAAGAACAGAATACCACAATAATATCGAACGAGTCCTTAGCAATAAGTTTTAAGAACTTTTTTTGTAAAAATAAATAAATCAAATAACATGAAATAAATGACAACATGACGTGAGATTTATGTCATGATTTAATTTGTGTAGTCCATGTTATTTTTGTTAAAATACATGTCATTACACATGTTACACAATAAGTTATGGTGTAACATGTTACACCCAAGACACACTCAAATTGATATCAGAGAGGGAGTAGAAAAAGATTATTGGATTAACAACTTACCCGGTCTCCTTTATAACGTTATACATAAATGTATTTGAGAAAGAAGCAAAAGAAGCACCATCGATATTTGACGTGTAGAATTTACAAACTGGAGCAAGGCCATACCGTCTCTCTACCCTCTCCTCGGAGAGGGTGGTCGAAGAGACGGTAAGGATAGAGTAGCTCACTAAATAGTCGAGCAAGCGGCCAAGAGTGGCCGCTGCAGTGTCCGGGTTGTCCGTAGGCAACTCGGCGGCAATCTCAGCCGCCGAGAGCTTAGCACCAGGCCCAACCTTCTTGATTATCTCAAGAACGTTGAGTTCTGTCACTACTTTGATTACGCCAAACTTGATCCCATCAGTCATTAAGGACAAAGCAAAACAAGATGCTTCCTCCTCTTCTTGTTCACTTAGGTCCCAGTAAGGGCTGATTTCTTCTACATTATCTGCGACTGAGCCCATTCCTTAGTTTTTTTTCTTGTTGAATTTGAGTTTTACTAGCTCACTATTAGATAGTATGAGTAGTAAAGAGCATAAAATGATTAAGGATATGAATGTATGATTATTTGAGAATACTATATAGCTAAATAATTTGGAGAATCCCAATTTTTTAATTAATTTGACTAGTATTATACTTCACGGCAGAATTTTCCAATGGAGAGTTGGAGACTATGGAGATTGGACATTTGAATGCTGTCACCATTCTATGACAGAGATACCACAAATCAAAAATTTAATTTTTGTCATAAGAGGGGAAATAGAGGATTTTTTTGGTACTTTTTGTTAGTTCATCTGTCAATCTGTCATCATCTTAATGACATATAAACTACTCCCTCCGTTTCATTTTAATCTACGCACACACACTTTTTACGCATGATAATACAAAATTTTGAGAACATATATATATTTTTTAGTTTTGTATTTGTAAAAATTATAAAAAATACATATTAATAAAATACATGTTGTGATGAATCTAACAAGATCCCACATGACTATATTTTCATCCGCGTATAAATCACAAATGATGGTCAAAGTGAAATTTGTGAATAGTGTAAAATATCAAAGTGTAACAATTAAAATGAAACGGAGAGAGTAGATGAAAAGATGAAATAGAGAACATCATGTTACATGAAAGCTAATTTTGTAATACTTCCTTTTCTTCTAATGGTATAAATTTGACTTTTACACTATTGCTTAGTTTTTAAGTCTAGGCTATGTCCCGATTAATTATATCTTTCATTTATTAATATACATTTTATTTTACGGTAGTATATAAAATCAAGTATTATTTGGTTTAATTAGTTGTTAAGACTTTAGTATATATATGCTTGTGATAAAGGGATCAAGTCTTATATAATGCATTTTCTATTTTTTTTATTGTATGTGGATTACATGAACTAATACACGAAAAAGCGCCATATGACATCATTCCTTGTTTAGGAACGCCTTTTAATATTTTGCTAGTATTTGGACCCGGACGTTGTTGTGGATGGCATTTTTTTCGAACTTGATATACATTTTTTCCCATCCACATTAAAATATAATAAAAAAAACCTCAATATTTAAAAGGTGTAAATATAATAATGTGGACATTAAAGTATCATTAAAAGTTAGTTAAAATAGTAATTGTGCTATATATAATAGCAAGATGTCACTGGTTCAAAAATCTTGTTGCAAGCCAAATTACTTTACTTTTGTTAATTGACATGACATATATATACATTGAACAATTCTAGTTTAGTAAGAGCAATCAATTAGTAAGAGAGGTGCTGCATAGTATAAATATACTAGTTTGAACTTGAATTTTTTGACTAAATATACAAAATTATGTTGAAATATCTTAATGTCTATCTTCAAAATATAATTTTTGCTACTAGTTAATTAAAAGATGTTCATTAGTACATGTGATTATGTGAATTCTAATATGATGCGATAGGAAGTATAAATTATTTGTAAAGTCAATTATCCCATCGAGGAAGCTAAGCCAACATTTTTGACTTTGAGTTGCTTATCATTATTAGCTAGCTTAAGAATGGAGAATTTATTTCTTGTATCTGCTCATTGGATAATGAAATCACCCGATACGATTAGACAACAAGAAATTAGTTATTTTGTTGAACAAAATTTCACAGCCTAATTACATTATTCATCATTATATATCTAGTATGTATTTTAACATTGGCATGACCGTCTCATAAAAGTAGAAGCCTGTGTTAATATAAAAATTTTATGGTGAATAGCAGAGATGGAAGAGTTATAAATGAAGCTTTTTAAAGAATATAAGAATAAAAACACCAAATAGAAATTAATCTCTTTATATTTGTAAGATTTGGGTTTTCTTTTCTTTTTTTTACTTTGTGCGGACAACTAATAGAATTGGACCCTTATATTTCGGGGGCGCTATGCAGTTGTTCACCCTGCACATGACCTTAACCAACACTGGATAGACTAAAGTTTTCACTTAGTAATCGTAAGTACTGGGTAGGTCAGGTGTACTTAATTGGTCTGAATTTTAGACTGAAGACACCAAAAGGATTTTTATTCAGGTCGTATCACGTGTGCGAGTTGAATGACCTGCAAATGAATTAGGAATGTCACGTAATAATATTATTCCAATCCTTGTTCAAAATCTTGCATGCGTAGTACTTAGACTTTTGATGCATGAATTAGGAATATCACGGAATAATATTGTTTGAATGTTTCGTTAGGGAAAATATTGAGTAATCGCCATTAATGGAAACTAAGAAAATCAAGAGACAAACCAAATAAATCAGGCTGGCAATTTTAACCTTGATTTATCATCTTCACCAACTACAAGCTTTCAATTGTCTCAATGTGACGCATAAAATTTATTATCTTTTCATTCATTCCAATTCCAAGCTTTTAATTGTATCAATGTGACGCACAAATAAAATCTTGAAAGTCAAGCTTTTCTGTCCTACTCTCTAAAGTCGCTATACATAGATTTTTCAAGTCTATCGGAATAACTATTAACAAAGAACAATACAACTTCCCCAAGATTATAGTAAGGTGCATTGAGATGATAGTGGAGATGTCATGGTGGCGGATGAGGTTCAAGGTAAGGATTGTTGGACATAAGCATTACTCTTAGACTAATGTTATCTTATCCTTGTATATTATCTGTCTTACCTAGTTGTTTGACTAAGATATATTATAGTTTAATTTGTTAGCCTATGTCATCTTTGCAACTAATGTATTTATCCTCTCTTGTATTATGTAATCTACTTATCTTTGTTATGTAGTTTAGTCTTAGTGTTGTATAAACTCATTGAGTTTAATGATTAATATAAGCCTTCTTAATCATTCATGGTATCAGAGCAGGATACCTTCCAACCCACAACAAAAATTTTCGGCCTTCCCTCCCCTATATTAATTCCATGGCCTCACCGCCTATGATTCCCGGCCCAATGACAATTTTCCCAAGACACCACTCATTATCGTTACTCTCACCAATATCATTATGCTTAACAACACCAACTACTTATCCTGGAATACCCAACTTGCCGCCACTCTTGTCAACTATTACTTATCTAAATTTCTAGATGGCACTCATGATCCTCACCCTCCACCGTCACCACCACCACGTCATATGCTGCCTCCACTCCCAACTCAACGTACACCACTTGGTTATGCCAAGACAAGCCGCTTTTCCGGGGCCATGATTGGCACTCTCACCCCACTATTGTACCACTTGTCTCTCGTGCTTCCATCGCTAAGGAAGCATGGGAAATCCTTGCCTATACTTTTGCTTGCGATTCCGTAGCCATTCCAAACTTCTCAAAGCTCAATTCCGCAATATTACAAAGGGCACTCGCGCTATATCCGGATACATGAATGCAATTCTTCTCTATATGACAAAGTCTGTGACCAACCGTTTACTACTTAAATCTAGACTTCATGATCTCGGTCTAGAAGAAGGTAAATCGCTTAAGTCTCATTTAAATGAATTCTTCTCTATAATTATGGATTTGCAAAACATCGATGTTGAGATCGATGATGAAGATATGATTATTAGGTTGTTGTGTTCTTTACCCCCTTCATATAAGCACTTTCGAGATACCCTATTATATGGCAAAGATGATTTGATTTTGCAAGATGTTAAGGAGGCATTAAATCAGAGAGATTTTAATTGACAATAAATTGGTTAATAAATCTAATAATTCTGCTCACACAAATGCTTTGGTTGCTCATGGTGGAAAGAATTCTGGAAAAATCTGTAACTATTGTCACGTGAAGGGTCATATTAAATATGAGTGTTGGAAATTAAAGAAGAAAAATGGAGAAATGTCTAATGAAGATCGATCTCCAAATATTGCCGACGCTGTTTCTGATGATGATCTTGCACTTTAGGGTTACAAGATTTGGGGCTGCGATTTCTACGATCTCTTTATGTTTTGTGTCCCCTTGAGATCTCTTGGTAAAACGAGAAACTGTGTGGATTTTGCTATGAAGTCTATGATAGATTGTTTGAGTTTATAATAAATTAGCAATCTTAGTTATGCATTAGATTTTGTTCTAGTTATGCTATTTTCTTATCTCAAATTTGGTACTTTTGTGTTTATTAAGTACAATTGCAATTTAGAAATTATTGTTGTCATTCAGTTTCTAGAATTGCCTTTGATTTTGTTGTTGAGATGAAGAAGTGTTTGAAGAGAGTTTGGTCAATTTGAGAAAGCATGCTTGGGGTTGGTGACTTTATACTCTCGATCTAGGCCATGTGATGGTTTTGTATACGAATTTTGTGTTCGAAGACGCATTGGTACACAAGGTATAGAAGATGTCCGTTTTTGATTGCCTAAAGTGAGTAGGCTCATGGAATTTTGTTTGAGGTGGAGGTTCTATGGTGTTTTTGGTTGAGCATCATTTCTTGGTTTAAGGTGGATTTACCTTGGTTGATCAATTTCAAGTCAAGGTGGAGATTTGTTATTTATGACTTGAAATCTTGTGAATGGCATAACGCTAACTTTGAATGTACATATCTCTTAATCTATAAATGGTTTTGATGTGACTCAAATTGTAGGTGATAGCTTGTTCAAAGAGCTTTGCAACGATAGGTCATATGCCCAATTCCGTTGAGAAACGAGAAAGTTATGACTGTTTTACGAAGAACTGACGAAACTGTTTCGTCCCGGGCCCGACCGGGCGGTGCGCCGTTTTGTGCGCCGAACGCGTTTTTTGAGTTTTTTTTCGTTTCTAAGTTATCGTTTAGGGTTTGTACTGGGTTCCTTATGCTATAAAAGGGCTTCCTAGTGTTCTTTATTATTAACACACAACTTATGAAACACTTTTAGCCTCTAGAATTTAGGACTCCTTGTATTATTCTCTCTGATTTTCTCCATTATAGTGAAGAAGCTCTAATCTCCCACCTGTGGACGTAGGTCAAATTTGACTGAACCACGTAAATCCTTGTGTTCTTTGTTTGTTCATTTTTATTATTTTCTCACCTTTATTATTTCATTGATTTTTTGTTCCGCATTAATCAAACTACAACATGCACCCTGTTTCCTAACAGTTTAGAAGTCAAAATGTTGCCGTTAAAAAGAAATAGAGAAAGTAATGAAGTATGTGCTTCTTCTTAACTAGTAAGCTGCCCAAGAAAATTAGATGAAATTGGGACTTTTTCAAATCCATTCCATCTTCCGCCAAATCTGAACTCATTTTCTTCACCTATACTCCAACTAGAGTTCACTATATTCATTATTTCGAGTGTGACGCCTCAACAAGACAAAAGCTTGAAAATGAGAATGATGTCTGAATTTTCCCTTCACTAGACAAATCCCCAAGCAAAGGCCCAATTATATACCAACCTAATACTAATGCACTTAAGCACACAACTAATGGAGAAAATATTTCCTGCATTCCATTATAAGTGAAACACTTTTCTACAATAAGATAGATGATCGTTATTTAAAAAATATATATGCTCAAACCCAAGCTCGAACTCCTAACCTTAGGTAATAATATCTAAAGACTTACCGTTTGAGCAAACACCTTTTCATGATTCGTATTTTCAGAAAACATTGAATATGTTTGTAAAAAAAAAATTTAGTAATGTGGCAGTCAACGCCTACTTGCAACCAAGTTTATTTTTCTTATACGTTTTCATTCCTTGCAGTCATCCCATTGCTTCATCTCTCTTTCGAAATTCACCATTAATGATTTGTAATTAATGACGACGAGAGATGTGTGAGAAGGACAGAGGGAGAAGGACTAACGTGGCCTGAGAAGGACGGAGGGTGTGACTCACATTTATAACTTCCTTGAGCGGATGCGTCAACCTTCCGCCACTAAATTTGCCAAAGCCATTAAAAGGTGAATGACGATTTTTTTGGATTTTAGAGGGTGACAGAGTGAGGAGGACGAGTGAGGGAAAAGGTTTGAGAGGGAGAAGAATGAGAGAGAGGGTAAATCGTGGATGGTTTGAGAGTGAGAAGGGTTTGAGAGTGAGAAGGGTTTGAGATGAGGGATCGGAGAAGAATGAGAGAGGGGGTTGATGGCACCTTTAAGTTTTCATAGTAAAGTCTATTGTTGCGGTTGTTATGGAACCGCAGCAATAGGTTCATATATATATTATTAATAAAAATAATTTTTGAATCTAATGCTGCAGTTCCGGGTGGAAACCGCAACAATGAATTTGGTCAAAACAGTCAAACAATTTTGAAAAATTTTCGTTGACATCTATTATTCTAGTTTCCATCCAGAACCGCAGCAATATGTTGATTTTCGACAATTCCTTTTCTTTTGACGTGGTTTATTGCAGTGTGTTTGGGTAAAATCGCAGCAATTCAAGCGCAACAATAAGCAATCGTTTTACTAGTGGTACATCAACTCATTTTTATGTTTATAATACTGATGTTGGTGTGTGAATAGTTACTTATGGAACTAACTAGATAGGAAGTGTAATTCAATTTGGTCATGTAGTGTTGGGTTAACATTGGGTAGGCGGGTGGAACAAGTAATGTAATTAAAAAGTTAAACTGATTCTGACAAATAAAAAGTTATGAATATGTGTTAATCAATAACAGTTTAGTTGTGAATTTGTTAGAGGTGATTATTTTGGCCCGGCCCGCCTGTATTTTTTTTGGCTTTGGGCAAGCCAAAAAGACTTTTTAGTCTATTTTTTGGTCGGGCCCGTTTTGGCCCGCAAAAGCCCGCTAAATTAGGCCCGAAATAGCGGGCTTTGGACACAAAAATTCGGCCTGAATTTAGGCCTGGCCCGACCAATGGGCAAAAATTTTTTGGCACCCATGATCACCTCTAAAATTTGTGTTTAGTTAGCCAATGTCAAAGTAATGATTATTATTTTGACACACAACAAATGACTGAAAGGAAATCACACGACAAACAATAGTTAAACCATATTAAAAAAATTAGAAAATAGTCCTTCGAGACAACGCCTGGGCCACACACTATTCTATACTAATATATTAAAAGGTGTTCCTAAACAAGAAAGGGTGTCACGTGGCGCTCTCCCAAAGTGCATTTTACTCCATGTAATCCACATACAATAAAAACAATTAGAAGTTGCATGCTATAGGATTCGATCTCGTGACTACAAGTTGATTGATATACTAAATTCTTAACCACTAGACCAAGTAATATTAGTTTTATTACTATAAAGTATAATATTAATAAATGGAAATTTTCCTCACATGTGGCATAGCTCTCAAACCTAACAACTAGTTTATAATATAATTTGTGCGACTCGATGTAATTGATTGATGTCAAATGATTCTTTACCTTATTTATTTATTTAAAAAAAAAGAAATTTGTCTAAATCTAGTGAAATAAATTAATAATATTGAGTGACACATATTATAGTAAAAAAAGATTTAACGAATGATTTGGACTCCAATTTAAAATTTACTCCCGCCGTATAATCATTCACATCAAGTATAATTTTTATCCTTATCCCCGTCCTAACACCGATCCTCGCCTAACTAGGGCAAATGAGAGGCAGTGGGTCTCTACCAATTCCGTCTGGTTCACGTAAAAGTTAAAACCAATTATTACCGACCCACGCACTTGAGAATGGTGCTTTTCAAACAATGACGGAACAAGTTGCTTGCAAACTTGCAATATGTTTTGGCTGATAATGTGATGGAATGGCGGGCATAATAAGGATAGAACCCCTGACCTTAGGGGTTAAGGGAGAGCGCTCTATCCAATTGAGCTAGCTCATACCCATTCGTGGTTTAATTATTTGTAAACAAACAAAAAAAATTATAGGTAAGGAAAAGACATTCTAATCGAACCGGAACCTTACTTAGGTCAATCCGGCCCGAGTTTACAGACAAGGCTCCTAGGGAGTATGAGGTAATGGTAAGGGAAAATCCCCACCCCCAAATGCCTCTAGTAGGGTTTGATCTCACAACCTTGACTAAACCACTAGACCAAGTACTACTTGGTTGTAAACCAACAAAACTTAGCTTTCTCAAATCTCACATCAACTTGACTAAAATAGTAAAATACATAACTACGATTTGCCATCGTTTATTCAACTTTATCATACTGTTATTCATATATAACATAATATATTGAAAGGATTTATCTGCAAATATGCATGATATATGATCTTGATCGATCTCAAGGATTTTGCAGCTTGAATTCGTCCAAGGCATAGCTACCATCTTGCCCAGTGCTAAAGTAGTGAGTCAGATAGTCCTTCATAGTGGTTTCCCTATAAATTGGGGGCTTTTCTTCAGATAATAACTCTTTAATTGGTCCGAAAAGTCTTGGATTTTGAGTGTGCGGCTTGAAGAAAGCTCCCAATGAGATTCTGGGCCCAACTCCTTGTGCAACAACTCTATGATACACACTCTTCATCTTGTCATTTGTAATTAGCTGCATGTGTTTGACATTATTAAGGATAATCATTACTAATTATGCAGCCATAAGATAAGTCGACGTGATCCAAAGTAAGATGCAAATGCTAGATACTTCCTCGTAACATAATAGGTGTTCCACTTTGACTTTCACGCTTGTTGATACAATATTTTTACCATTAATAGCTTTAATTGTGTATTAATTAGTAAAGTTATAAGTTAATAATATTATGAAAGTATACATTGAGATGAATCCGACAACATATCATATGATGATAGCGGTTGATGTTATCTAGAACTAAAAAATGCATGGTCAACTATACTAGGTAAAAAATACAATTTTCAAAGTGTAATATCAATTTTGTTACTAAGTAAGTAATTAAGATATAATGGAATCTTCCAAATATTTTTAAATTTTGGCTTTTTCTTGTGTCAATGAGCACAAAATTCTATTCAATGGTCATAAGCAAGTTATAAAACTCTTACGCTGAAATCTACACTCTTTCTCTCCATAAAGTTGGTCATTTTGGCTAGTAACAACTAAAAATTAATAGCTTATTTTACTAAACATGTAATACTACCAGTTGATCACTCAAAGAACCAAGATAAAGCACCCACATACATAAAATGGTCAAACAAGCTACGAAGTGCAATCAACGTCAGGCCAAACAAGATTGATCTACATGATGATCCAAAAACTAAACTCTAATATTTCAATCAACAAGAAGAGCATGATCAGCATATATAGATGTTAAAACCCATTAAATGATAGAAATTTGTGGCGCATACGGAAGTTTTGACGGACCCGAATAGTATCATGAAATTGTATTTTCATTGATAATTATTTGTACAAGTGTGTTTGTGAGAGCTCATGTCTCTCATTCACCTTGGTAGAACTCTTTGTTTCTACCTTCCTAATATTTTGTGTGGAGCTCACTTGTTTGGCTCTCCCTCATTTGAGCTCATTTGGCTCCCTCTCATTTGAGCTTACTCTTAACTCATACACATACAACATATTTATAGTTGTTGTACCTTGATTTCTAGATTTTTCTAGACCTTGATATTTCTAACACACACTCAAATATTCTAAACTTAGATTTTTTTACATAGATATTTTACAAGATTTTTCTAGACAATTTAAGACATGCATATAAGATTTTTCCTTACATTACATGACCTATCTAGAATTTTCTAGATTAACTTTCATCATTAAATGCCCACTTGTGAGTGTCCTATATTGGAGAAAAAAGAGAGAATAAACCACTTTATAAGATTAGGAATTACTCCTCCTGTCACCAATTGGTTTTAGGATGGAACCTCCTAGCTTGTAAGTAGGCTAAACTCTCCTCCTCTTTATTGGGCTACCCAGGTCCATTTTCATATAATCTGAAATTTAACAATAGATAACAAGAAGAGCTTGCCTGTAGGACATCGCCGGTGTTGATAACAAGAGCACCAGGGACATGGGGGACGTCCACCCACTGATTTTGATGCCAAACTTGAAGACCACCAATTTGTTTGTCTTGAATTAGGATGGTCAGCACATCATTATCAGCGTGCTTACTGAACCCAATGGCTACATCTGGTTCAGGACATGGTGGGTAGTAGTTTCCTAACAACATGAGCTCTTGAGCACAATCTATGTCTTTGAGATGTGTTGGATTAAGACCTAGTCCCATTGATATCATTTCAAGCAATGTGTGGCCTACCTTTGTTACATGCTTTGCATATTCGAATAATACGTCCCTGCACAAACATTATAATGCTTGCTAAACTTGAAAAATACTTGTAACTCTCATGAAATATACTTCTTCCGTTTCTTTTTACTTGCAACGATTTAACTTTTACACTATTCCCCAACTCTATTTAGTTTATGTTTGATGATTTATAGTTAAGAAAAAACATAATATCCATGTAGGATCTTGTTAGATTCGTCTACATGTATATTTTCCGAATATATACTTTTTATAATTTTTATTTATCAGTAATTAAACTTATTGATGATTGAAATTATGCATTGGCAAACGTGAAAGTCAACTTGTTACAAGTAAAAAGAAACAGAGAAAGTATATAGTTAGTCAATAATAAATGATGGTAACGAATAACGATAATAACAAACCTGCAAGCGACTGGGAGCTCCTCGGGCTGAGGCGGGTAAGGGGCCATTGACGCCCACATTGTGTCCCTCCAATTTGTAACAGGCCCTTTGAATAAGTAATAATTGGAGAAATACGCAAACCTCATACTACTTATTGTAATATCACGGGTGTAATATTGTTTTTTCACTTCATCATCTTCCTCATGAAACCTACGAACTCCATCCATCACACCGTCTAGAACTTCTTGGGGAATTCCATGGTTAATCACCTGGAAGAAACCCCACTCCTTACAAGCATCCCAAATTTCATCAACAACCTTCTTAAACTTGTCGGAATCGATATCGATTCCGGCTAAGTCTATTGTAGGTATGGTGAATTGGGATTTGGAGTCAGGAGTATGTTGTTTGTTGTTACGATTGTGTTCTTGGTGGTTGATGAAGATGCTAGGGACCTTGGTCAAACCAGTGGCAGCAAGTCCCTTAACACCTAATTTTGTCTCGTCAAAAGCTTTAATCTCGATGTTTCTATCATATTCATGAGATATGGTACCCATGATAATATAGAAGTTTTGTGTTTAGGTGTTTGAGTTCTGGTGTGCTTGTGTATTGTTTGATCATAACCCTTTTTATAGCCTATGGCCTCCTATCAAATAATTTTAATTACATATATGTTGGTTTTATATACTACTTTTTAAATTTAATATACCACACATGATGATCAAATATATACTATCAACTCGACAACCTAATCTGAATCTGACTCTAGTCCGCTCCGATCCGAAGGAAAAAAAAAAACCTGAGTCGACTTCGACAAAAAAGTAATCTGACTCCGACTCCGTTTAAAAAGTCCGACTCCAAGCCAGAGGAGGGTCGGAGTCGGATCTCATAAAATAATCCGACATCCGAATCCGACTCCAACTTTGAGTCAATCAATCCTTTTTTCTTATTTATGTTAATGTATTATTTATGTATAATCTGACTTCGACTTTCAGCCAATTGTATTATATAGGATTTTCTCCTTAAAAAAATGATTGTTAAAAATCATATTAATATTTAGATTGTTTGTACTATACAAGATTTCTATATGATTATTAGAATAAATTGTAATGATTAGATTATTGTATTATAGAAGATTATTCTATTATAAAAAAGGGTAGAAAAATAAGTCGAATCGGGTTCGGAGTCGGATGGCCATATTTTAAGTCAAGTGTTTGGTTTTTAAGTCGGATCAGACTCAGAGTTGGATGTTCGGATTTTAGTCAGGTCAGATTTAGATTTTAGGAGCCAAGTGTCGGACTCGGATTTAAAATTCGACTTCTTGTAGGGTCAGAGTTGGATTATGCATAATCTGGTCTAAGTCCGACCCGTTCCCATCCCTACTATCAATAGTGGTATAAACTATAAACACTATAGCGTTTTTATCAGCTATGAAACAAACATTCCTCGAGAATTTGCAATTCAACCTAATAAAAAAGTGAAGGAAAAATTAGAAGCCTTGTAGCGTTTCTTAAGACTAGCATTTTTTGCACGCTATTTATGCGTATCATATTAATGTTTTAATCTCAATTAATTATTCTTTAGTTTTACAAAAAATTGATTCGAAAAAACATTTATAATTATATCATTTGCCTTAATTTAATATTTAATTGAAATTTTAAATTTAATTACATTGTTAACTTCTTCAATATATATGACAAGTAGGAAAAGATAAATATTATTTAATATATATGATAATTTAAATTTATGACGGGTATATCAAAATTTTTTTCTAAGGGGAACTGAGATAATTGCTTTCTAATGATAAAATTATGCATGGATCGGCAAGGACATGGCTCAACCGGTGCATTTTGCTTGACCGCATAGGGCCCTCAACAAAAAAAAAAAAAGCCCAAAAACTATTTTATACTTCTTCTGTTTCACAATAAGTGAAAAATAAAGAAGTGGGGAGTTATCAAAGAATCTAAAGAGAGAAAGTTGGGACCACAATAAAATAGAGTGATAGAAAAAAGAGTTGTGGTCCCCTCTTATTTTTCGATAGCATATTTGTAATAAGAGTGAACTTTTTTTTACCATTTAGAACTTGATTTCACTTATTGTGACTATTCCAAATAAGGAAAATATTTCACTTATTATGAAACGGAGAAAATATGTTCTTATTGTTATAATATAGAAGTAGTAAGATCGATTTGGATCAACGGTAAGTGAAAAGGTCCCAAAAAATTATAGGTTAAGGTGTCGAATTTAGTGTTCCGTTTTTCTTGGGAAGGTCAAAATTATCAAGCTTTGCCCTACCATCTAATTTGTTTTCAAATAATCCTTTTTCTATGCATGTTGCAAGTTGCAAGTTGCAACTGATGATATTTCAGTTCATGAGATGGAGTATGGGTTGAGTGAGGAATGATATTTCCATATCGGGTATGTGCCAATATCATGGCATTTATGTATGACAAAAGTAATATTAAAAAATTATAATTTTTTTTTCATATTTTTTTTGGGGGTCTTGTCAGTTGAAATCTTAAATCATATCTGTGCTACATCAAATCATATCAGTTCGCTATTAAATCATATCTGAGCTACATCTAATCATATCAAGTAACTGATATGGGAAAAGTTATCCCATACCAAGTATGGGACTATACTTTCTCTGGGTTCACATATGGTCCTTCAACGGGAAATTACTCTACAGAATACAGAGAAGGACCATTTCTTCCAAGCAAGATAAATATTGATTTAGTAGAACCATGCTTGTTCCCCTGCTTCAGACAATATATAGAGTTTTGAACTTTGCAGGAAATATATAGTCAGGAAAATCAAGGAACTATGGAGTACTTGGTGTCCATCCTCTTTTACCAATATATACCTCCAACTACAAAAAGAATTACAAATTGGACATTTCAATGAGATTTTTCTATATAAGAAAAATCAAAACTCCTCACTAAGGGCTTGTTCGATATATATCACTGTGATTTTCAGTTTTTTAGTTTTTTGTATTTAAAAGTTAGATGATATATGTCCTATAATGAAAAAAAAAATTAGTCGATATGTCCTATGATGATTTTAAAAAGATAAGTCAAAATATATGTTTCCGGAAATTGGCAATCTTATCCTGATTTGATTGTCTTAACCTACTTAATTCCAAATTTTTGGTAATCTCTCAAAGTGAGGCAGCAATAAGCAAAAGTAAACTTGAAAGTGAAGTTTTTTCTGTCTGACTTTTCTAATCAAGACAAGTTTTCCTAGTCCCCACCAAAACTTATGTCTTACTTACATGTGGGTATAATTATACATTGGCAAATTCAACAAAATCTCATATGTATATATTTTTTTATATACACAAATGAAAAATATTTCGTCAAAGAATTTAAAATGTGACCTGAAAAGAGATAAACAAGCACTATATTATACTACCTCTATTTTTATTTAGTTGCAACATTCACCTTTTTGCACAAACTTTTAGAAATGAGAAAAGATAGTATAATTGACCCATTTGCCCCTACTACTAGTACTGTAATTAAATGGGGAGAGTAAGTGAAGTAAGGGTAATATAGTCAAATTATCCCAAACGCTTTCCTAAAAAGGAAAATGTTGCAACTAATAAAAAACACCTAAAAGTAGAAATTGTTGCAACTAAATAAAAACAGAGGTAGTAGGACGTAGGGAGTAGGTCCTTAAAACCATCAATATTCAAACAAGTAATACACAACTAATAGCATTGAATTTTCCAACTACTAACCTATATAATGTAAAATTATGTATTTATTTGCCTTTGAAATTAAATGTCATTTTGATTGTGATGGAGGGTGTAAGTTGTTGAAATACAAAGACATCTTTCAAGATTTCCATTCAAATTAATTTAGGAATCCTAGCTTCAACCTTTCTTTCTAACACATAATCAATGGAGTAGTTCGTACTAAATCATCCACTACACGTAAAAGTAGTCAAGAATAGACTATTTCACAATGGAACAAAGTGGATGACATATAACTATGATTTTTTTTAACCTTTGTTCTCAAAATTCATTATCATAATTATTTTTAAACAAATATACATGCTTGTTTGCATCTCAAAGAATGTTATTAATTCACAGCTTGAGTTCCTCCAAGACATGGCTTTAATAAAATCTTCATCATAGTGTTTTCCAATGTTCTTTGTCCGCTCCTAGAAAATATTGTCATACAGAAGTATGTTGACTTGACATATAAATAACTCACCTCTCAATAGGACTACATTAGAATTTTTTGCACGCGATGCGTGCTTGAATTTTTGTTCGAAATAGAAACTCAATTTTCTTCGGCATAATTACATTGATTCTAAGATGATTTACAATATATATAGTTGACTGTGATAGTGAGAGTTGGCTAATTTTGACTATTAACTTGATAAATAATTCATTAATTTGACTAATAAAAGTAGAAATTGAGCTGTTCAACGAAAGTACAATCATTAAAATTTTCTTTTTTGAAAGGTATTTAGGCTTCGTTTGGTTGTGTGTAAAATATTTTCAGTATAAATGATTTTTATGGAAAAAAAATAAATTAATTTTCCGTTGTTTGATTTAATGTGAGAAAAATGATAAAAACGAAAGGAAAATAAAAGGGAAAGCAAGGAGGTAGCGAGAGGAGTGTGCAATAGTGTTAAGAAAAATGAAGAAAAACAGTTTTTCCTTCATTTTGAAGGAAAAATGATTTTCCATCATTGGGAGAGCAATTTTACTCCTAGGAAAAAATGGGTTTACACTCCTTTGCAAACCAAATAATGTAAAATTGAAAATAGATGAAAACAATTTTTTAGGAAAATATTTTACACCCTACCAAACAGAACGTTAATGACATTTTCCACAAATGATGCAATCATTATGTAATGGAAGAAATACGATACAACATGTGCCTTGCACGTAATTACTAATCTAGGTGTTCTTAATACTTCTGTTTCCTTGTAATTCTCTCTAGTATATATATAAAAGAGAGATATGGTTAATAGTTATGGTTTTTACTCTCTCCGTTTCTTTTTGTTCGTCCTATTTTAACTTTTACGTTTGCCAATGCACATTTTTGATTTTAAATATCTTTCATTATGTATTAGTAAAAATTATAATGATTAAATATTAATAAAGTAATCATTGAGACAAATCAAACAAGATCCAACATGACTATATGTTTTTAATCATATGTTGAAATAATTTAGAAGATTATCTTTAATTGTGAATAGTGTCAAGATTCTAAATAGGAAGAACGAAAGAGAACGAAGAAAGTAGTTATTAGTAATTGTTTAGACGTTATTAGTTATAGTTTTCATGTTATTACCTATAGTTTTCGAGATAAAATATGGTCTTGGATGGATATTAAATAGTTATGGTTTGCTTGTTACGATTTTCGAGTTAATCGTTATTGTTTTGGATTGTTAGTTATAAGGTTTAGATGAAAAGTTCTTGTTTTGGGTTCTGATTATGGTGGTTTGGTTGATATTATAGTTTTGGGTTGATATATGAGTTTAATTTATTAATTAACATAATTTCATTAAAATTTATTCTGTAAAAATAGTTGCAGATTTTTTTTTGCAATTAGACAACATTTTTATATACTACCTCCGTTCTTTTTTAGTTGCAACGTTTGACAAATTGCACTATTCATGTTCTCTTATTTGACCACATTTATTGATTTATATGTTAAACAAAATATAGTCATGTGGGGTCTTGTTTGATTCGTTTCGATGTAAGCTTTCATAATATCAAACTATTATAATTTTTACTTACATACAATTAGAGATAAAACGATTTGAAATTGTACATTGGCAAGCGTGAAAGTCAAAACATTGCAACTAAATAAAAACAGAGGTAGTATATTTTATTGAATTGCACGATTAGACCATATTCAAACGCCTGTAGATCATCACGTCTCACACTCTCACGTTAATGCCTATAAGACGGTTCCTTGAGAATCTTACTCTTTACCCTATATTTTGATAAACATCATTTGTTTTGTTTTGTTTTGTTTTTTTTCCATTTTAATAAATTATTTCAACTGGAAAAACAGCGAAGAAGATTGGTTTTCCAAGGTTGTAGTTGCTTACTATATAGGTTTAGAGAAAATTTGTAATCAAATCACTATTCATCTTGGAAGGACAAATTGAAGAAGTAATCATAGATAGACAAGTAGAGAGATAAACATAGATATAAAAAAAAAAATACATGAATGAACAGAGTTCAACGAAGAGCAACGAATTACAAGTACAAGACTAAAAGAAAATGCACCCTCTTTAAAACACACATACATGAAAGGTTTAAGTAATCCCCCATAACCTCCTTTATTTAGAAGCATTGCTTAAATCAACAAAGTTGTAAGTTAGAGCTTTGAGGACATGAGTGCTACTCTCGCTTCTTCTGCCTCTAATGCCTTAATTTTCGCCTCTTCTAACTCCGACGTCGACAACCCGGACAAGTTTTCTTGCCTAATAGTTTGTGTAATGTTCTCGTGTAGAATTTTTAGAGGAGAAAAAAGAGAAACTTGGAGAGAAATTAGAAAGACTACATTTTTATATTTTTCATATATACATAAATAACTAAACAAAACAACCTTTAAATCGATATACAAAACACTACGAATAACATCTCGGAGCTTACACCAGTGAAGTGCCCCTGGTGCATTCTTGTAGAAACTCGTGTGCCATCAGGAAGAACGTCGCGCTGCGTGTACAAGTAAGGGACGTCGATTGTGCCCTTTGATGCTGTCAAAGTAACCACGGCTTTACTCATGGGATTTACAATGACCTCTAAACCGGATCGGATATCACTCCTTCAGTAGTTTCTGTCATCTCCGAACATTCGACGTTACTGCTGTAGGACACATTGAAGTTGATTTTACCTTGTAACAACACGGGGATAATGCGTACCCTGAGTTGCATCGACAATGCCACCTTCCACGAATGAGATGAAGTGAAAACCAGCCACTTTCTAGCGGGGGTTGGGTCGAAGTTATATGTGTCTTGTGTAACGATCCTCCATGGCGCAAAATCATAAATTCTAGCTTCGTCTTGCCTATGGTGGCAGATCCACAGCAATATGATCTCATTAAAAATATTAACAATGTATAGCTAATAAGAATCAAATCAATGACTTTTGAAATGAAAATGTGAGAATTTAACCATCAAACTAGTACAATTTCAATGTTCAATGTTTCAAAGTAAAACATGATAAAATCTTACAATTATATGTAACGATAAAGATATAGATAAGTTTTTTGATCTTTAACACTTTTATTAAGGTAATATCATTTTCTTACCCTACTTTAACCGAAATTGTGATTTATATCCCCAATTCCGTAGAAGATTTTAATTTTTTAATATATTATCATGCCATAAAACGTCCATTTTTCAATTTTGCACTGAATCATGAAATTTCTGAATAATAACATATTTGATAATTATAACGACTGATCCGGAGTATCATCTGGGCCAAAATACTAATTTGAGCGAAATATAGTAAGTTTTCCAGTTTTTTGAGTTTTTAGATGCAGCCCTTAAAGCTTAATATATGAACTTAAAAATGGAAATGAAATATTGACAAAGACATAAGTAGTAATTATATCTACATGACTGTGAAATATTGACAAAGTACGGAAAATTTGACTTTTTCGCCGCAAATAGTGTTTTTGGTACCTTTTAACAAAACTTAAATTTAGGTTGATATATCTCCATTAAAAAAATTTAGTGAGGTATATCCCCACAAAATGTCTTATATCCCCGCAAAAAACTCTTAAGATAATGCTTATTTGCAACTCCAAGTGCTGCATATATCAAAACTCTTAGATAAAATAAAAAACGAGAATATCAAAATTCTAGTAGGGTTATAATTGACGGCTGACGCAACATCTAACACTATATATACCATTATACCTGTAATTGATGTCAGTGATCTCCCGTTCCCGGATTGCCTCCTCCACCTCCAACACCGCCTGAGGTACGACTGAGTTGGTGGATGCAATAATGGTATCCAACAATCGAGGTTGGCCATACTATAGTGGCAAAATATATAACATTATTTTTACATCCACCTTTTTGATATAGTGGCAAAATATATAACATTATTTTTACAAGTTATATTAAAGGGTAAAAAAAATGATAATGTGCCTATACTTGTGAGTCGTGATCTATATTTCATTTCTACGTGTATGAGGCAATGATATTATAGTTAAATTTATAAAATCATATGATATATACTAATGAGCCATTTTTCAAGTTTAACAAGTATAATATTACAAGATATTATCAAAAATATTTTAATTAAGTAGGTTTATTTACATCCGTTCTACTTATCTGATCTTATCGTATCTTATATTATCTAATCTTATTTTTTCTAAAATAAGTTAAATAAGTTGAACAGAATAGATCCTAAATTTGTATTATATTGTGAAAAGTCTAGCAAAATGAGTGTTGTAAAAAAACGAAAATATATGTGCTTTGATGATTTTTTAAAACGAAATAATTTTTTCGAGTTCTGATTGTTAGAAATAATTCTAATATAATTAAAAGAACACTCTCATTCTCATCCTTCAGAGGAAATTTATAGTTCCAATAATCAGTTCTTATATAGTGACATTTCCAAAACATAACAAGGTATGGGAAATTTTTTATTCTTTTACGTACGAATATAATTTGAAAAACAGAGGTAGTACATTGACATATAAAAGTATATGAAGCAAGTGAAGTGCTAAGTTCAATTGAATCCGATCCAAAGTGAACACTCATTATCACATCTTGAAATATTCAAGGGCAGGGCTTCCATCTTGACCTTTGCTAAAGTAATGGCCAAGATATTCATTTATGGTGATTTCCCGATATATTGGTGGATTTTCTTCGGATAACAACTCCTTTATTGGACCGTAATCTCTTGTATTAGTTGGTTGTGGCTTAAAAAATGCTGCCACTGAAGTTCTGGAACCCACGTTAGTTGATTTCACTCTATGATACACACTCTTGATTTTGTCGTTTGTAATCAACTGCGAAGATGAAATTAATAAATCACGAATCAAAATAATATTTCTAGTTTATTAACCAATAAGCAGTTGTAGTACTATTAGTTACAGAAAGTGTAAAAATGGATTATATGGGGATTAACACACTAAAATTCAAAAACAAGATTGTATTAATCAAACCTTTGTGAGTACTTATATATATTTATACATATGTACTATTTTGAAGTTGAGGGTTATATTGAAATTAATTTTCTGAGCATGATACCAATGTCTATAACTCTTTTTTCGACTTCTCTCAAGTGTTTGATAAAGACTTCAAATTCACATTGGTACATAGGCCCTGTTTGGCACTAGCGTTTGAGGTAGCGGTTAGCGGTTGGATAAGATTGAAATGCTACTTAAGAAAATCATGAGTGTTTGGTAAGGTAGTGGTTGTAGTGGCGGGTAGCAGTCGGAGTAGATTATAAGTAGCGGTTGTGGAACGTTACTACAAGTAACGTTTGAGGTTTAGAGGTAGCGGTCTACGAAATAAACCCTATATAATAGCATAAGGTAGAATTATTAACCAATGTTTTTTTATCTTTTACAATTCCAATTGCCAAACACTTCTAATTAAACAACTAATTTAATCGCTGACCGCTGACAGCTACTAGTAGGCAGCTAGCAGCTACCCTCAACAGCTACAGCTACTACAACCGCTAACAGCTACTAGAACCGCTAGTTTTGCCAAACATGCCCATAATATGGGGTATCGTCTGGGACAACCACCAGTTTATACTTCTAAATCATCTTATTAATTGGCACCAAATTAAAATCATGAACCTGTCTCCATCGTGGAGTTGCAACTTACCTGAAGAAGATCTCCAGTATTGATGACAAGAGCACCAGGGATATGAGGAACATCAACCAATTGATCTTGATGCCAAACTTGAAGGCCACCAACTTGGTCTTGGATGAGGACGGTTAGCACATCATTATCAGCGTGTTTACCGAACCCAATGGCTACGTCTGGCTCAGGGCATGGTGGGTAATAGTGGCCAAGCAGCATCAAGTGCTCGGCGCAGTCCATGTCGTTCAAATGGTTGGGGCTAAGACCTAGAGCCCCTGAGATTAGTTCAAACAAAGTGTGGCATAGCTTCGTCACTCGCTTAGAGTACTCGAACATTATATCCCTACAACACAACGACATAGTAGCATATAGTATTGAGTTATACAATACCAACTATATATATATATATATATATATATATATATATATATATATATATATATATATATATTATATATATATATATATTATATATATATATATATATATATATATATATATATATATATTATATCTCCTCTCAATAGTAAAACAAAAATAAAACCAACTTCATATATTTCTTTTCTCTAAACTAGAGTGTGTTGATTATACATCCGGATGTACCATGTGCATGGTACATTTAAGAAAAAATTTTGCTCATTTGAAACTCTACCTATTATGTAATTATGATTAATTGGAGATTTCAAATGAGTAATGACCAAATAGTCTTGAGTGTACCATGAATAGGGGTGTGCATCGGTCTAGGACAAGGCCGAAATCGACCAGACTGGTGGATCGGAATCTGGTATTTTTTTGGACCGGGACCAGACCAGCGGTCTAGACTGGATAACAATACATTAAAATTGACCTATATATATTAAAATTTTATTAAAATTTAATATTCAATAACATTAAAATTGAATACATATTCAATAACATTAAAATTGAATACATTAAATTTTTAATGTATTCAATTTTAATAATAATAATTGTAAAGTAATAAATAATAGGTTTTTAACTTTTTACCTTTTTTAAAAAAAAATTAACCTATAAACATTTTTTTTTACAAAATAATAGAAATTCCGGCCCAACCAGTCCGGACCAGAATTTTTCGGGTTTGGATCGTACGGGACTGAAAACCCAGAATCATGTTTTTGTGGACCGAGAATCGAACCAATCCTGTTAATTACACAGCCCTAACCATGAACATGGTACACATAGATGTATGAGAAAAGTTTCCCCTAAACTAGCAGTCCTATATACTATCCTAGCTAATTTATGTATCATGACCTGTATAGCATGCATGCTAAGAATATTGAATTTAATATATTGTTTTTGAGAAATATTGTTTCCCCATTGACGTGACATCCCTTTTTTGGTATTTCTCTCTCTGTTTTCTATCCTTCTCACTGTCTTGTGTGCGTCTCACAATACACATCTTTAAACTTAAATATCTTTTATTATATATTAGTATAAATCATAACTATTGAATACTAATAAAATATCAATTGAGACGAATCAAACAAGATCACACATGACTATATTTTTCATATAAATTTAAAAAAATTAAGAAGATTCTATCTAAGTATGAATACTGTCAAGATTTCAGGTGAGAAAGATAAAAAATTAAAATTAAGTATTTAAATAATTATAACTTATTGCTTTGCAGTGAAATTATGTCGAGTTAATCGACAACTTAAGGTCTATTCTCTTCGGCATAAAATAGCTGAACTGAACTGAACTGATTGGAGCTGAACTGAACTGAATTGATTGGAGCTGAATTGAACTGAACTGAATTGAATTGAATTGAATTAAATTAAATTGAATGTAATAATTATATAAACAATACTTAAACAATAATAATATGAATATTATTATCATTAATTATTATTATTATATATTTATAACTATCATTTAAAAATATCCAAAATACTACTATTATTATTATTCATTATTATTACTTATCATTATAATTATTATTTAACAAAATGGTTATAAAAGAATGGAGCTGAACTGAACTGATTGGAGCTGAACTGAACTGAACTGAACTGAATTGATTGGAGCTGAACTGAACTGAACTAAAAATAAGTTGGGGAGAACAGGCCCTTAAGCTAAACAAAAAGGTCAGAGTTGGAAATATATATTGATATCTCATTATCCTTTAAGAAAAGTTAATATTGTAATTGCTAAGAAGGCCTGATCAAGTCGGATATTGCTACACCTATCTAATGGGTAGACAATTCAATACTAATAGAGTGTAAAAATATGCTGAGTTGGATTTCATTTCCACAACTCTTAACAAATTTTTTTATTAATAATGGGTAGTCAGTAGTCTACCCGATGAGTAGATAGTTTTTTCCGGATCAAGTATGTAATATACCTGCAAACAAGTGGTAGCTCCTCAGGTTGAGGAGGATCCGGAGCCATGAAAGCGGTAATTGTATCCCTCCAATTGGCTACGGGGCCAGTGTACAAGTAGTAATTAGAAAAGTAGAAAAACTTTTTACCATGCACATCACGAGTGTAATGTTGTTTTTTAACCTCAACATCGTCCTCATGGAACCTACGCACCCCATCAATAACATCATCTACGATATCTTGAGGGATGCCATGGTTAACCACTTGAAAGAAACCCCAATTCACACAAGCATCCCCGATTTCTTTCACCACATTATTAAGCTTTTCGGGATCGCTTTCGATCCCTTCGAGATCGATGGTTGGTATGGTGAATTCAGTGTTTGGCTTGGCGTTGTTGGGTTCATGATCAGGGCAATTGTGGTCTAGGTCATTCACGAACATGCGAGGGACCTTAGACAAGCCTGAATCAATGAGTCCCTTAACACCTAGTTTTGATTCATCAAAGGATTGTAGTTCACTTTTTCGGTCATATTGGTTGTTTGTTGTTGTGGATTGTGTTGGGCTCATTCTATCTTTGTATAACTACCTTGCTTGCTCTTTTCTGTTTTTTGGGTACTAAATGATGCGAGCGACAAAGCAAGAATAAGCTACAATGGGGTTGAGAGTACGTTATGCTTTGAAGCTGATCATTTATTTATAGCAAAATATAGACGGAACTATAGATATAGTTGAAAAGTATGTTTATAAGTTGTTTTTTGACTTCGGGAGATCGAACGTAGAAAAGTATGATGTTTATAAAGTCTTTGAATTGTTGATGGTTATCTTTTTGTAATGTCTTTTTTTATTTTTAAAATTAATTAGGTAGTTTCCTTTTTTTATTTTTAAATTTTTTATTTTTTAATTAAAGTAAGTAGTTAGAATAGAGATGTAATGAGGGTAAAATGGAATTTTTAATATTTTGGTGTCCTACCCCTCTTCCCATATAAAATAGAGATAATTTATGAGTTCTTAATGGGGAGTCTTCTCCTATTTCATTATCACATTTTAACTCTATATATACTTGATAATTATTTCACAAACACATATCATTTATTAAAAAAAAAAAGAATATCATTATTAATCACTTTTATGTCATTTTGCAGTATACTTATATTATTTTCCTCCATTTCATTATTATTTTCAACTATTTATATATCTTATTATTATTACACAAACTGTTATGCTTTACAAGATAAATGATATCATTATTACTCACTTTAATATCATTCTTCAGCGAAATTATATCATTATTGTTCTCATATTATATTACCATTTGTCAACCTTATATAGCTAACACAAAATGATATATATTATTTATAAGATAATTGATATCATTATATGCCTTATCATTATTTATCAACTTCATGTCATTTTACATCAAACTAAATATTTGTTTGGATGCTTTAGAAACTAAATTAATGGATCGGACAATATAATAAGGGTTTCATAAAACAAAATTATTAAAAGGGACGGTCTAATTTTAATATAAAAGTAAACCTAGTCACTAAATGTATCAAACTAGTCACGAAAGAAATTAACCTATTTACTATTGAGCTTATTCTCTTTTTAATATAGGGCTTGTCATTGCCTAATTATAATTTAAATATAGGCGGTCTCTTACAAGACAAACTCTTTATAAAAAGAAGGAAGCAAGAGTATACGTAGTTGAAAGTGTAATTGCTTGCATTCTAATCGCGTTTGATTAAAGAGTAATCGTGTTTTGATTATGCTTTAATATTTTTATAACTACTTTGCAAAACTGGAGTTAGTCTCAAATTATATTGTGAGTTTTATCCTCATGTGTGCAACTAATTAATGAAACTAAGTTATACTAGAGTTAGTCTCAAATTATATCGTAAGCTTTGATTTTACGCACGCGATGCGTGCCTCATTTTTTAAAAAAACAAATTCTACCTTTTTGGGGCATTAGCAAGGGTAAAATTTGTTCCATGATCCCAAAATTGTAACCGGAAAGTATAAACTAATTTCAGTTTTTTTCCTTGTCTAACTTCTAAATTCTGTTTTCACACATTGATATTTAAAATTTTCATCATTTTAAATCTTGTCCTTTTCTAAATTTTAACACTTTGAGCTTCAATTATATTTGAAATGAAATTTTAAATTTTTCATACACAATTTGATATTGTAAATTTTTTTTAGAAAAACAAAAATCGGTACTTTTCGCAAATTAATGTAGTTTTTTTTTCTGAAAATGGATTTTTGCAAAAGTTGTTCGCAAAAAGTTAGATATTGTTTTTTTTTCAGAATTTATTTCTGAACATGGATTTTTTGCAAAAATTTTGGGCAAAAATTTTAATATTGGCAATTTTTAAGAAAAAAATAAATTTATTTTATATGAAAATGAATAAAATTTAAGTCTGATTGTATAAAAGCCCTTTTGAATTCATTACTATCATCTCCATTTTAAAAGTCAGATAAAAACCTAGCCTCCCCTCTCCTTTTCTCTCTCTAAAACCCTAGCCTCCCTTACCCCTTCTTCATCAATTAGGGGGCTGCCATGGATGTTTTCATCCATGGTAAGCCCCTTTTTCCCTTTTATTTCCAGTTTTTAGTTCATTTTCTTGTTTTGTTCAATAAATTAGTATCTCTTTATGAGATTTTCTCAAACCCTTTTATGGGTTTTTTAGTTTCTGTTTTGGAAATCTCCTTCTCCCCTCTGGGAGTTGTGAGTATGGTTCTTTTGTTTTTAGGTATGAGAAATTATTCTCATTGTTGAAGTTCGAGATTCAACCTGAAGAATTAGGGTTTCACAACTTCTGTAAAATTATGGAAGACTATTGGAGTACGTTCATTCCAAAATTTCCGCATCTGCAGATCGTATGCCGAACCAGAGCGAACTCACAGATTGCATTGCTTCAGATGAAGATTTTTATTAAGGCAAAATTAAGTCAAATCTGCGATGTTTACATTTCTAGGGTGATATGTATTTCTATTAGAATTTTATGTTTTTCAGAAATGACTTGTAAGTGCCGTTTGGCGAAATATTAATGAAATCCCTTTTCTTTCTTTCAAAAAAAAAAACATCTCCATTTTTTAACTACATAACAGTCGACTAAGTTGCTATTGTTTATTTCACTAATATGCAATAATTTTGAAGGCTAAAAGAATTATGTACCTTTTTGGAAGTTCGCAAATTGCCGATGGATGAATGTGTGATATCGTTGTTAAAATCTTATGTTTTTCTCAGACTTGTGTTTATAGGTAACTTTTGTGAGTATGTAATTGTGAATGGTTCTTGAGAATAGTGATTTGTAAGCCAATTTTTGTAAATGTATTGACGTTCTAGGTTATTAGTTTTAGTTTATATATTAATTTTAAGTTTTAATAAAGTTTCCTGATTATTTGAGTGATTTGCGCGATTTTTATAACGTGATTTTCTCAATTGTATGAGTGATTTGTAAAGTTTCTTCTTTTAAGTGATTTGTGAATGAATGTTTTAAATTAATTTTCGTTAGTTTTCTTTGAGTGTCAATTTTGATTTTGACATTCCTTTTGTAATTTAGAAAGGGAAGAGGGGGCAAAATAGGCATTCCAAAATAGGACACCATTACTCCTCCCTTCCCTTATATAATAAAGATCATCATGTCGCAATTTTTTTTTCTGTTTTTTATATTAGAAAGTTGTATCTATGACTATGTGTAGGTGTGTTTTTTTTTCCGTCTTCGCGGGATGAGCGTGTATCTGACTATCTTATTGTAAAGGTTTTATTGAAAACATTTTTGAAGTCACAAACAAGTCTTTAAAAGAAGACTAATAAACCTAATTGGATATTGAAAAATTGTAAGAACAAATTTGGGACTTATGCACTGCAGATTTCTCCATCCAGATCAACCTCATAGATGGTCAATGAACCATAGATTGAGTTTGGGGGTGGGAGTATGAACACTGTCATGAACCACGTTCACCCGTTGTTGGCCTCTACTTAATATCGGTTCATGTCAATTTTTATAAAATAGAAAAATCATAAAATATTTTCATGCACCCTAAAATTAATTTAGTTTAGGTTGGTTTAGGAAACACATAAACAAACTAGTTTTTTAGTGACAAGTTATTTAGCAATCAAATTACAGGAAACCTATAGCTAACAGGTTGTTTAAATTATCTGATTATATTATAATAGTTCTTTATGTCTTAATTAGCAAAAATATCATGTGGGTGATGAAAGCATTAAATAAGGACCATCACAACAACATGTACGTATGTGAATAATAAATAGAAAGAAATTAAGAAAAGGTTAGAATGTACAAAGGAATGACTTTTATATTAAATATCTACATTATCATAAAAGAATAATTGATTGGGCTTTAAAATAGGACTGTAACACTTTAAAAAATAGTTTTGGGTTGGCTTCTTATACTGCTCTCCCCTTGGATATAGGACCAATTAAAACCATGATATGTTTCATCGTTGGATACACTATGGATATGATTATATATTATGTACTCCCTCCGTTTTGTTTGTTTTTCATATTTGTAATCTTTTTATGAGAGAAAAATGATCAAAGTAGGTGATAAGTCATTTTTATATATAGTTTTTAGATGCATTTAGGTTGCATTTTAGAGCATTTAGTTTCATATTTAGGTTCATTATTGCATTATATTCTTAAGTTATGCTTTTGTACTTCTATTTGGTATGTTTTCTTGTTTTTGATGAATTTCAGGCATTGAGAACGTATTTGGATTATGATTAGCTAAACTTGAGGATTAGGAGCACTTGGAAGGAAGCTACAATGCATAAGGATCGTCATACATATTTTATAGTACGAATTTGAGCGAAAACAAAGCGGAAAATCATTAGAAGAAATGTGAAAAAAGAGTCACGTTTACTCTTCTGATCATAACTTTTGATGTGATTCTTAAAATAGAGTAATTCCACCAGATTTGGAAACTAGACTTGAAGATCTTTCCAACGATAGGTGGCACGCCCCGAGGAGACTTCTAGTCAAGGAGTTATGCCTTTCGGAAGATTGCACTGTTTTGCTGGAATCTGCCACGTGTACGCGCGGATCACTAATCCGCCTAGTAATGATTTATTTAAGACTTTCCTTATCTTGTAAATTACTTTCCAAGTCATATTAGGTTATTGAATATTTATTTAGATAGATTTTCATTCTTTCTTTCTCCTCCTCCCTCTCACGTTATTTCTCTAGGTTTTAGTTTTCTCTCTCTCTTTCTCTCTAGTTTTTAGTGTAAACCCTAGTTTTATTCTTTTCATTAATTATGAGTTTATTAGTTTCTTTCATTGATTTCTTTAATTATGTTTTCTTTTATAGTTTTAGATTTCATTATTTATTTCATGATAGAGTAGTTTCTTTTATCTATGGTTAAGTTGAACCCTAGTATGATTTAATTCATGATTGTTTCTTTAAATTCTCATATTAATTATTAATTGTTCTTGCTTAATTGATTGTGCATATCCCAATACTAGATTAGGGATAACTAGTATTGTTATGATTCCATTGTCTTGATCACAACGGGAGTTGGATTTTGACGGATTTGAGTATTTCAATTAAGGACATGAAGTTCTCCACGGGAGTAGGTAGAATGGATTGTTAGGAAGTTAAAGTGTCGTGTTTAATGTCTTTAATTTGCATGATTCCACGGGAGTAATATTAGAGAAGCCATAGATACTCGGGAGAGGTTATGGTACTTTATAGGGTGTACTTTTCCTTGTGAACATTTAATTGATTAGTTTGGGGTAGAAATTATTTTGTATTACTTCGTGCTAGTGGGATACTTAACTGTAGAGTCTTTTATTTTTATATTGATTAGTATAGTTTAATTCACCATTATTCTTGTTATTAATCTCCTTTAGTCTTACCATTATTTGAAGGCTAATCATAGAACAACTTTCTCTCTGTGGGATCGACTCTGACTTACCCTACTACATAGTTAGGAGGATTAGTTAGGTTATTTATTTTTGTTAGGTGCGCGACACGCCTACCAGTAGGAAGAACTTTTGAAAACAAAGGGAATACTTTTTGTGGAAATATATTTGAATAAATTGGGAAAGCGAGGTATAATAATTGCAAGAATATTGAAGTTCTTTGAAAAATAGTTGTTTAGTGAAATACCCCTTCGTTTTCTTTGATTTGTTTCTCTTTGACTTATTTCTTTGTCTTTGAATAAGATTTTAAATAAGAAGAACAAAAGATAATGAAGGGAGTATGATTTGAGAAATATTGTCGTGAAGTTTGTTCTAAAAGTGACACGTGAAAAAAAAAATTGTAAGTCCCTTAGTACTTTTTGATCTTGTTTATTTATATATAGTATCCAACACAGATTTAATCATTAATATATTCAATTAAGTGTTAATAAAAATTGTTAAAATTTGATATTATAAATTACCCTTCGAAATGAATCCCAAAAGATCTCAATTTCAACATAAACCATTTTGGGAGGTTCCATACTAGAGGTGATCATTTGTGGGCTTCGGTGGGATATGGGTCAGGCCTAACCTTAAATTTTTGTCCAACAGGCCTAATATGCCTAGTCCAAGCTCTTGTATGCGGCTTTTCTACTTGTCCATGATCTGTCCTAATTAATGAACGGACGGGCTAGCCCGCGGGCCTTAGGGTCTATTAGTACCTTTATTTTTTTCAAATAAGTCTAGCTAATTTCCTTTAAAATAGATTAAAACATAGTTTTAGTTAAAATAGAAAAAAGGTTGATAACCACAATGTAAAATAAAGAGAAAGTTAAAAAATCTCGTAAAAAAAAAGTTAGAGGACGACAAATTAAGTTGTAAAGGTAAGAATAAAGATAGTTATGTGTTACAAAAGCTATATTAGTGCAAATAAACTGTATATTCCAAAAGATAAATCAACACTAAATTAGTAAGATTATAAAATAAAATTTCATAGAAAATAAATATTATGATAAACGGGTCGGAAGGGCTAGCCTGCAATATGTTTGAGGTTGTCCATATCCACCCATGAGTATTAGCGGGCTGGGCTTGGCCTGCCCATTAATTTTATTTTCAAATTTTGTTGTCCAAGTCCGTAACTTTAACGAGCCGGTCTGGGTGGGTTTAGCGGGTCGTCCCGCCCGTGAACATCTCTATTCCATACCCATTGCAACCTATTAACTCTGTTTTTGTTTATGCCATATTTACTTTTGCACATGAGCAACATAGACGTATAAAAAGTAGAAAGAGGAACAGAGTAAAGTAAACAAAAAAATATAAACGAGTTGTAGTAAAAGTAAGAAAGACAGAGATGGTGAACCAACCTACCTTATAATTTTATAAAGGGAGAGACCAAATATGCCCCAATAAAAAAAAAAAAAAAAACTTCTAAATAGCAAACAAACACTTCTAATTTTTGTAAACCGAAATCTTACCGTAAGCCACAATTTTATATGATTTTTTAAAAATAAAATTTTATCTATTTTGATTTTTTTAAATACACTTGACAAGCTGATATACAAGTATATAAATGAAAATAGAAGTTTGAGGTAAAGAAGTTGGACACTTTTGATAAATTATTACTAGTCGTATATGCACGCGTTGCGTGCGTCAACAACCTTATGTACGAATGTACATATCTTGTTTAAATCTAAAATTATTTTGGTAGTGATGTAAATTATTGAGGTTATTTTGTACATGTTATTATCTTTTTAAATTGAAGATGACCAATTTTAACTGTTTAATACTGTCACTGAAAAATTTGGTCAAAGATTTAATAATTCATTGTCAGCGGCTTTAGTATATTTATTTAGTGACTGTAAATGTTAATAAACCATATTGTTTGAACTCTGTAAATACGAAGTGTTATGTTGTCATGGTATATCGCTAACTTTTCTTGATTGAAGATTCTAATTAATTTTGTGAATTAATTGTGTCAATCTATTTTTGTAAGGTTATTAATGATGATTGCGTATTCCATTTTGACTTATTCCATATAGCAAATTGCATTGATTCTCATTTTTTTTTTATAAAAAGAAAACATTTATAAGTTATTAAAGGGTATCCTAGTCATTTCAAAGGGGGACTCCACAACTCCTCCCTTGACTTAAGTAATAGATTTTTGTGTTTAATTACGAAATTGATCTTTATATTTATTAACAATTTTTTTTACTCTTAGTTTACAAAATTAACATCGGATAGAAAAAAGTTCAAACCGCAAACCAAACCACACCACACCACACCAAACCGTTTCGTGCAATTCGGTTTGAATTGATTTGGGTAAAAGTACGGTGCGATTTAAATTGGGAAAATGTCAAACCGTATATTTGCGGTTTGGATTGGGTTACATTCCAAACCGCACAAATCCAAACTGCGAACACCCCTAATATCTAGCCAATTTACCTTTACTACCCTTATTTTGACTTTCTACCTCGACATTTTTAACAAAGAGGGGAAGGCAGAAAGAAAAAAGATAAACAAAAAAACAATGGGAAAGAGAAACATACAAAAGAAGAAGTTTTTGACCCTAACCCTCGATTTCGTTTTACATCTCTCTCTTCTTCTACCTTCATTCATTTCAATTTCCTATCTAAAAAACTGACAAATCATATTTCCATCATCATCAATTTCATCAAATTACCTTCCTAAATTTGATAATTCAATTAACAAGAGTTGTTAGCGAACAAAAATCAAAGAATTTGCTATCAAATTTATCTTCTTTCTACAACATCCAAGACCCGGATCTTCCAAAAATTTCAAAGGGTTGGTTGTTTACTACAAATTTTAACCAAATTTGTAGCCTTTACATGTTTGAGTAAGAATTTAGAATTCAATTTATATGATTTTGAGTGGTAAGTTCAAAAATATTGAGAAATTGGGGGTTCAGTTGACCCACTGAACCCCTTGGGGTGGTTTTGATGGATGAAGAAGTATGTCGCAGTGATGGCGGTGAGCTATTGGATGAGTTGCCATCATCTTCGCCGTCTATCGGTTCGGGGTTTTGTCCTCGGCAGCTGGTTTTCCGTCCATATCAATCGAGTAATAAGCCTACGACTTTAAGGGTTGTGGTTAGAAAACCGGTAAAGTTCTGGACTTGATGCTGTAATTGTTTTAGTTTTTTAGTAATGTAATTAGGGTATGATCAAGTAGATTTAGATGGGTAGAATTCTTATTGCTTTTTGGCATGATTGTGAATGAGATTGTTGGTTGTGTATTATGCTAATTTGTATGTAATTGTTTTAGTTTTTAGTAATGTAATTAGGGTATGATTAAGTTGATTTAGATGGATGCAATTATTATTGCTTTTTGGCATGATCATGAATGAATAAGATGGTTGGTTGGTTGTGTATCATGCTAAATTGTGTGTGATTGTTTTAGTTTTTAGTAATGTAATTAGGGTATGATCAAGTTAATTTAGATGGATGCAATTGTTATTTCTTTTTGGCATGATCATGATCATGAATGAGATGGTTGGTTGGTTGTGTATCATGCTAATTTATGTGTGTTGTGTTTGTGTTTGTTTTATTTGTGTTTTGTAGTTGGTATCGAAACTTACGAAGCACATAGTTGAAACGTATCAAGTATGTAATGCTGATTTCAAGTATACTGATGAACTTAATCCCAAGAGGTTTTTAACAAGTCCATCTGATGGAGTGTTCAATAATGGCCATGATAATGCAAATTCGGATCTTATTCTTTCCGTAAATTATGTGTTGGTGAATTCACAGACACAGCAAAGGTGTGTTTTTTTATGATTATTTTGCATTGGGTAGTTCCTCCCCCTTCCCCAAGGTCCTGATTGTAGCATTACTTGAAATTATTATAGAAGCAGGATGCCATTGTTGATGACACATTGACACTTGACAATGAAATGTAAGAACTTTAGATACTAATTTTACAAATATGACAGTTCTGTTAGAAACTTGGAGTTCAGGAGAAGGGATAAAAAGGTCTGAGTGGATGGTTGTGTTAAGTTATGACAGGTGCCGTTAGTCAGTTGTGGTCTTTCTCAGGTAATTTTTTTGGTTGGATGTGGTGGCCGGATAATTTCAAGGATGTGGGGGTACCCGGTAATGAGCTGCATTTGAAGTGTGGGAACAATCAAGGTCTCTATCTTAATGACAAAAGTCAGTAGCTAGTGTTAGGGCGTGCAGCACTTGATTAATTTGTGTGAGGCATGTGGGGAGCATGTGGACAATGCTAACGGAAGATGATGTACAATATAAATCGATTTCACATTGCTACTCAAGGGAGGTCGATCTTCTCTTCTATTCTTTTAAGGCCAGGTGTCAAGTTGTATGCACTTTGCAAGGACATGGGAAGCTGCTAATGAGAAAGTGGCAATTTTTTGACTTTCCTCCAAATGAGGTTTCATATCAAGGGGAGAACTCAAATCTATGTGATAGCTAGAGGTAATGGGACCTGAGATTGAGCTGTGTAGCAAAAGGGGACATTGGTGGGGACTACCAGCTATGCAGATTCATTACTGTTTCCTCCACCAATCATGAATACTCTGCTGCCAGAGAATGCAGATGAGGCTCTTCATGAGGTGGTAACTTATACTTGTTCCACTTCCCAATAATGCTGATGAGGCTAACATGCAAGGGCCCAGGTTTGAGAGTGAATACGAGTGATTCCAGGGACAAGATTATTATTTGGACAAAGTGAAGCTTCTGATAGAAAGTGCTCATTTTTTCAACACACCAATGGTGGACATGTAATGTGGGCGGGTGTGCAATATAAACTAGTTAGGACTTATGATCAGGAACAGTCCAAAAGCTTAATTAGTGAATAGCCTCACAAGAAGAGCACTTAAGTCTTTTATAGTGACAGAATAAGAGTCACTGTCTGGAATAGAGGAATTTAAAATTATGAGACAAGTATAAGCTATGAAAGTTGTTGCGCTTAGCTTCCAATGAAACCGTAAATTTTTTCCTTTTAATGCCACGAAGTAACTTAGTCATGGAATTAGATTTTTTGAGAGGAGCTTTGGTGAAGATGAAGTTCATTTCTTGCTAATTTTTCTTTTGTATTAGCTGAAGAGAAATGATTGTTCTTAGGTGATGCTTGACTTTGGTTTAGCAATTTGTAATTGGTTATATGGTTTAATGCTCTTTTTGCATGGTCAATTTTCAACATTGTTGCCATTATTGGACTTTTACTGAACTGTTTGAGAGTGTCATTGAACACCATTAAGGACATAAAAAACTTGTACCTTTTTTCCCCACTATGTGGTTATAGTTGCATAGACCAAAGCCTTTCAGGCATCACGATTTACCACAATGCCTTCCAAGGCACCATGATAATTGTTACAAGTTTACATGTAGTAAACAATCATAATATAGTACAAGAAGTCAACAACAATAGCAATGCCACAACGTCAACCCAAATAGGATGAGGTTGGTTGTGTGAGCCAAGATTTCTCTCTAGTGAACATGCACATAAATCATTTCCTCCATTCTTTTATGGCGAGTGCCGCATATGTTAGCCTTCAAAAGCACGTCTGAGCGAGGGACGAAGGGGATACTAAGGCGCAAACCAAAACGCATTTGAAAACATAGGTTTAACAACCTGCCATAGGTATCGGATGCGTGCGCATCGAGCAAGGCACAACGCCTAGGAAGCTTTTAAGAAAGAGGCAAGTAAGGAGGACAAGATTTGAGTTAGAAAATAACCAAAATTTCTTTCTTCATTTGGAGGTGTAGACTAAAATTTAGCTAATGCTTCAATTTAAGAATTAGTCAATTGGAGAATGCTTACAACATAGACCGTGACCGATTCTTCTGACTCGTGTTTGTTGATATTCTTTGTCTATTAGCGCTCTCAATGGCCATTCTTATCGAGAACAATAGCTTCTCTTGTGTGTTCTCTCCCTTCCCTTCCTTTGTTTTTTCCCCTTTTGTTTCCATTTACTTTTCATTCTCTCAATACATACCAAACATAACAAATATCACATGGGAGATTGCTTTATTAGTGTCATTGTTGTTGCTTTCCCCATACTTTGAAGGTGCACCTCTCCTATAAGATTCATTTGCCTTCGCCTTGCACCTAGGCTTTAAGGACCCTTTAGGCCTTGAGGTGCTTCACGCCTTTTAAAGCCAAGCCACATATCTAGTTTCTTCATGTCTGAACACCCTTTGTCAATGTTTTTTTTTGTCATCCTCCAACTTCTTTATATCTTTGAATCTAAAATTTCCACTACCTTCACCTTATCATCTAGTCGAATCTCACATACCCAAGCCTATCTCTCGTATCTTATCATCTATATCTACCCCGTTAATGTTCTCGCCCATATATTCGTTTAGGATCCTTTCACTTATGATGTTTCACATATTTATCTCATACGTATTTCTACCTCCTTGTCAATCTAATATGATCCAACCTAATGCTAACATTTAGTCCCACAGACGTTGATCTAATTGTCGCTCTATAGAATTTCCCTTGTAAACTTTGGGGGTGTTTAGGGGGATAAAAAGGGTGGGATAGGGAAGGACAGAAGAAATGAGTGTGTGGTTTGGAGGATATAAGAAACAGGGAGGAAAAGACAATTTGATCCTGAAGGAAAAGGAAGAAGGGAGGAGAGTACATAGTTCGAAAATGCGGTTTCGGTCGCGGTTGCGGAAATAGTTGCTGTTTTGGAGGAACGGAACGGATACGCTAATCACGGACCGCGATGCGGTTGTCAGTGATGAATTTGAAATTATAGCACTTTTTAGGCTTTTTTATATTTTTTAATGGTTGGACACCAATACTTAAGTATATCTTTAATATTTCCTCGTCAATATACCTTCTTGATTTAAATTTCAGGATACATGGGGTTGAAAAGTGAAAAGTTTAAATAAGTACACTAGATAGAATAAAAAAAGAATATTTTTTTTGAAAACAACCTCGATAGTCTTTTAGTAAACCCAAAAAATGCAGTAAAGAGTTGAAAGAAAAAGAGTTGGACTCATAGTTCGAAAATACGGTTTCGGTCACAGTTGTGGTAACGGTCACGGTGATGCGGGAACGAGGATGATGCGGTTGTAGTACCGTTGAATATCGGCTTAAACCATGAAATATCCCTAAAACCCGCCTAAAATGCCGTTTTTTACACCTTTACGATGCGGGTAATATCGCTTCGGTAGATTTGGAAACCTTTACGACACAAGCTATACAATTCGATGCGGCCTTGTTTTGACACTATGGCTGGACAGAATAAAGACATCAAACAATTGAGGGAGAAAGAGTTACTCCTCTCTACCGTAGTTGTACTCCACACCACGTGGGTCCTAATTTCTTATTGGTTATATCCCTTCCCACCTCAAATCATATAATAAACTAAAAGGAAATATCATATCACCAAATATCTATTCGATACCCCCTTCTTCTTCACTACTTCTCTTCTATGTTCTCTCTCCTCCCTACAGTGGCCGGAAAATGGCCGACAAATTTTACATTGACGTCAAAATTATACCTTCCTACTGGAATCAACTTCGTGTGCAAAAGCCCCAATGTCGAAATCACATATTTCATCTTCAATTGACAGATCTAGGATTTTGTTTCTCCAGAAAAAAAAAACTGAAAATCGCGTCTTGGAACGGGAAATGCGGGCGATAATTCTTTGTTTCGTTCGGAACGAGAGAAATCTCTGGTGTATTTTGAAAAGGCGGTATGAACGGTGGAATTCGGTTCGCCAAAGTTGAAATCCATGCGGCCGTTATTTAACACTATGCGAGAGTATGGAGAGTGAGGATATTTAAGGAAATTTGTTATCCCAATTTTATTTTTGACCCATACGAAACAAGTGAAAGCACTTGATTTATTCTTATCCCACTCAATTTCCTATCTTTATCTCACCCCTTTATGCCCATAATCCTTATCCCTCATACCAAATGTCTTGTATAGGTACATAATGGTCACTCAAAATTCTAGTTGATCCTTTGCATTTTAGCCACCCTCATCATCTCATATGGAGTCATGTCTTAATCAGTATCTACATTGCTTTCTAAAACGTAACCCAAAATACTTAAAACACTCACTTACGTGCCTTTTTCTTCGTAATTAAGTAATAACTATTGACTAAGACCCTTAATACGCCTTCATTGGGTATGTTCAATGTTGTTGCACCCTAAATGAAGATTTGGCGCATTTATATGGCTTTACTTAAGCACAAATTGTCTCTTCTAATGAAGTTATGTAGGAACTAAAGTATACCTTGTAAATTTTCTCCGAGAGTTGCTGAGGAACTTAGTTATTCTTCATCAATATGTACACTTGTCTTCAAATGATAACATTAGCACAATGATGCTCAAACTAGGATTTTACGCCGGTCGTGCCCATGTTGACACGTCATGATCCTGGTGCAAACACGGGATATTGGTCAGACACGTTAGGGGAACAGACTCGACGCTAAATCAAGAGGAAGGAGAAATCTTGTTAGTTCTCCAGAAACCTGAATTTGACAATTAGAACACCAGATCAAAAACAAGGAAATGGGAAGTTGGTGTTTTTGGTTGCTTGATTGATGTGAGCCTTTAAAATTTGCCGGCTGCTGTTGCAAGAGAGCGAGAGAAGGAGGGAATGCCTTTGTTTAATGAAGGAGTATGGGAGGGGAGAGGGGGTGAATGACTGAAGGATGGTGCTATTAATATTATCAATGATTATCAGCTGGTGAACCCTGACCATATTAGAGGAGGGAGTCTGGGGACAGGTAATAATTAAAGAATAGATTTAACAACAGATGACTAAAGTAGCTTCCAGGTATAGATAACTGAACAAAATTTTCTGTTTATATGGTACCACCGGTATTTAGCTTATGTTTAGTGCGTATTCAGCGATTCCTTGTTTTTTGTCATGGGGTTTATCAGTTTATGACTAGTACAGTATGTATGTAATTATGCTATACTGCTATGGTCCTTTAAGGTATGCTTAGAGGTCTCTAATATTTACTAGAGGTTCTTTTTGTTTTCCATGATCACTGCTGTTGTCTAAGAGTCACAATTGCCAGGATACGTCATGCTGAAGTGTATTAGTGTAAATAATATAGACTTTTATGTTTGTTTTTATACAGATACATTGTCAAAGATATTCTTGGACATGGGACATTTGGACAGGTTGCCAAGTGTTGGGTGCCTGAAACTAGCAGTTTTGTAGCAATCAAGATTATTAAAAACCAGCCTGCTTACTATCAACAAGCATGGGTCGAAGTCTCAATCTTGACGACGGTATCTTCACTGCTGATTGTGATTTATTTAAATTTTTTTTTAAGGGGTGCTGATTGTGATTTATAATAACTGGACTGGAATAACTTTTCTTTTCTTGTTTGCAGTTAAATAAGAAGCTTGATCCTGAAGATAAGCATCATATTGTTCGCATTCATGATTACTTTGTATTTCAGCGTCATCTATGCATTTCTTTTGAATTGCTAGACACAAATTTGTAAGTTCTACCTGTCTCTGACTCTGCAATCTAGCTGTTGACATTATTGTGTGACTTGGAGTTGATACTTTTGTGGCAGGTATGAGCTGATAAAACTAAACAATTTCAGAGGGCTTTCGTTGAGTATTGTACAATTGTTCTCAAAGCAGGTAGAACTTGTTGGTATACACTAGTATGGTATTTGCTACAGTACCTTTGTCATTTCCTTTGGATTTCTAAGTAATTCAATTTAATAGATTTTGCGTGCTTTGGGACTGATGAAAGATGCTGGTATTATTCACTGTGATCTGAAGCCAGAGAACATTCTTCTATGCACAAGGTGAGCTTTCGTTTTATGAGCACGAGGGAAACGGAAAAAGTGGGAAGCTGATTTGCTGTATTTGTTCTTATTGAAGTATGACATTGTTGTGATATTGACAGTATGAAACCAGCAGAAATAAAAATTATTGACTTTGGATCTGCCTGCATGGAAGATAAGACAGTTTACTCTTATATTCAGGTCACATCTTCTTCATAGTGACAAAGCAATTTTTCTACTGAATAAATATTTTGACTGGAAGTATCTATTTTTTCCCCCCCTGCAGAGTCGTTACTATAGGTCCCCAGAAGTGCTTCTTGGCTATCAGTATCCTTTGTCACTCACTTTTTATGTCTTTCTATCTTTATTACAGGACTATTGATAATTGGACGTGAATTCGTTTCCAACCTCTTGTATTAAAAAGTCCTGATTTTCATTATCTACCTTGCTACTATTTGTTTGTGTCTACTCTCTTTGTTCCCAGTATCAGTTGTTGCAGGATTTGCACATTATTTTCAGATGTGAGAAATGAATAGGTTTTAAATTTTCTCTCCCTTATTAAGTAAAAAAAATAATTCCTCACTAATGTTAGATGTTGGAATGCAGATCACTCACAATCGGAGTACTCTGTAGTCCATACCTGTACAAAGGGGGAGTTATAGACTTATAGTAATCCATGGGAATGCGGACATTGGTAAATTGAAGTGTCAAGCTGCCCTATTTAATAGATTAGAATGGAGACATACAGTGAATATAGAACATTAGAAGTTAGTGAAGTGGAAGTATTAAGCAACAGAGGAAGTATTGCACAAATCATTGTTCCAGACACACATAGATAGAGTATGCCAGTTACAATTGCTGTCTGTATATATAGCTGTTTATTGATCAATCAAATTTGAATGATGCATCAAAATGATATGCATACCTTAACGTGTTTGTAAGATATACTACTGCCATTGACATGTGGTCATTTGGATGCATTGTTGCTGAGTTGTTTCTAGGCCTCCCTTTATTTCCTGGAATATCCGAGTTCGATCTTCTAAAAAGGATGATCCGAATACTTGGGTATGCCTCTCTGATTTCTGATGAGTCCTTTTTTTGTATTTTGGAAAAGTGTAGGCATGGCTCTTGTGCTTAACTGCTGGTTAATCATCATGTAGCTAAATCATTGTCTAGTTTTATAACCAAGTTTTATCATATGATTATCTGATGTCCCTTGTTAATTTGCAGAAAGCCTTCTATTATATCTGTTATCTTTTTCTTATATACTTTCTAAAATGCATTTGGTGGCAGGATGTAGCATTTTTCTGATTGGGTAGTAAAGGTTTGCCAATCTTTGATTTGTTAAACTCTTTCCATTATCTGGCTGGTGTAAAAGGTTCAGGAGATGGATTTTTTTTTTTTTTCTTGGGGGGGGGGGGGGGGGGGGGGGGGGGGGGTCGCAAAAACTTCTCAAAAGATATTTACTGAGAGTTTCAGTCCATCAAATTTTCCGATGTCTAATATTTTCAGATAATCAAGGCTCTCTCCCCCTCCATCCAATAAGTTACTAGTCTTATATGCATAGGATGCGTGTGAAAGCAAAATTGTCTATTACATTTAATAACCCTGAATAATAGGTAAGAAAAATTGTTCACAAATTTCCACTAAAGAAAAAATTGATATCATTTTTATTGAACAAACATTAAATAATCACGTGCGTATGGAGCAAAATCCATTGATTAAATAATTTTTGCATCATTTTTTCAAATTAATTTAATAAAATGTGCGAGTAAGGGTATTCTAGTGATTTTCTCATGTGGACACCAAACTTCTCAAGAGTTGGCTTATAGAATAGAGATACAAAACTTATATAGGAAGATAAATGTATGACCATGTATGCTAATGACGCAAGTCGTTGACAAGTTTGAATTCCTGCTAATATGAAAAGTCCAAGAGTTCATACCTTCAATATTTTGCCATGAAAGCTGAATTAGGGATATGATGTGATGATAGAGATGTTACAAATGGAAAATTGATTAGAAAAGGGTTGCTCCTGCTTCACTGTCCATACTTTCTCCCAGTAGTTCCTAGCTCCTACCCTGCACCCTACGAGATGTGATGGCGTTGATGTACTTTCAAGGGCTAGCATAGGAAGTCTCTTTTCCCGTCAAAGCATAATTTATATTCCTTAAAGTCTTCCATTGACTATTGTACTTCTTTGGGCTAAGTTGGAATATAATGAAGGATTCTCTTAAGAGTCAAGATTGAGATGTTGCAGAAAATCATTATGTGCTATATTTCAGTTCAATCTCATTTTGGATATATCCTACCATTTCAAATATTTTTTTCATGGTGTTACAAAGATCAGTTCATCTCTTATTTCTGGTATGATTCATAATGTTATCTTAGCCAATGCATCACTATGTAGTCCAACAGAGAAGACCATTACAGTCTTGCCTTTTTTTTTTTTTGCTGGATCTTGGCTGACTGTTGTCTATATTTGAATATTGTAGGGGTCAACCCCCTGATTATTTACTTAAGGAGGCAAAAAGCACAAACAAGTTTTTTAAGTTTGTCGGAAGTGTTGATCATGTAGATGCTGGCCATGTTTCTACGAGGGGAAAAAGTGCTTACCAAGCATTATCTGAGGAAGAATATGAAGCAGTAAGTGTTTGTACTCGTGAAATACTGTGATTATGTTAAGTGAGCACAAGAAATATTGAATTTAGTTATTGGTTGGTGGCACTTCCTAGTTCCTATCATGTAAAATAAGGCTGGTTAGGGCTCAGAATTTCCAGTCAATCTACATTACCTATCATTTTGGGTTAGCAACAATAGTACTTTTCTGACTAGAGGGTGCCACCCTTGTACACAAGGAATGCAAGGGACAGAAGGCTATTGTGTAGTGTAACTTGAGCTAGTTAGTCATTTATTTCTTAAATATTACTCCCTCCGATTTTTATTAGTTTACCCACTTCTTTGGGCATAGAGTTTTTAGGAGAAATGTGTACAAGGGTCTTAGAAGGGGAAGATAAAGTAATTTAATGCATAGTGTATTGATGTTTATGTTGTGGGCCAAGAGAAACAGAGTGATAAGGTGAAGATAATAATATGAAATTGGTAAAACCATTGCAAAAACAGAAAAAAAAGTGGGTAACCTAATAAATGACAACCCAAAAAGGAAATGGTTAAACTAATAAAATCCAGAGGGAGTATGAAGGTAAATTGGAAATTTTGTTGCTATTTATAAGAGAAGCATAATACTCTGAAACATCCGAGATTCTCCCATCTGATTAACGTTACAGATCATGTTATACAAAACCACCACTCAGTATAGATTTCACCAATGGTGGGGTTTGGGAGGCCTATTTATACAGCCTTACCTCTAAGGCTCTACATAGATAGAGAAGCTGTTCTGGGATGAACACTGTTTTTTTGTTTTTCAAAATGGAGTTGTATGATTATGTGTTTGGCCCCTTTATATTAGATGACTGTTAGATTTACTGCTTCCGATCTTCATTCAAGTTTTTCCATCATTTTGAGACAGAGGGAGAAGAAGAAACCTGGTATTGGAAAAGAATATTTTAATTATATGAATCTGGAAGGAATTGTTGCAGCCTATCCTTACAGGAAAAATTTACCTGAAGAAGATATAATGAAAGGTTTGTATGCTGTTTGTATTTTCTTCTGGAAGCTCCCAGTAGGAAAACTTCCTTCACTTGTGCTTAAATGGAATGGGTGTTCTACTATTGTCTATTGCAGAAAGGCAAGTACGGTTAGCTCTCATTGATTTTCTAAGGGGCCTTGTGGAGTTTGATCCTGCAAAACGGTGGTCTCCGTTTCAGGTTCTTCCATCTTCTGTCATAGTAGCAGCTTTGTTTTTTTTTATATTCCCGAGTTATCTGATGTAGTATGATATCAATTATGGTACTAATTGCTTGACTTCTACCGGCAGGCTTCAAAACATCCTTTTGTGACTGGAGAGCCATTCACAAGTCCTTATCAACCTCCTATTGAGACTCCACGTGTGGTGAGCGGTTTTTGACAGCAATGATTATTACAATTCATATCATTTTATTATTGTGATTATTTATTGTTATGTTTATCATTTTAATTTATTATTAATTATTATTAAAAATTGTTCTGGAGATTTAATCAGTTGAATTCCACCATCAAATCTGCAGTTAGATCTGTAATTAGTTACTTTGTCTGGTGTCATGTTACTTGATCTCTGGTACCATGTCGAACGTGGGCATGTGTTGAAGTGTCCGATTCGTCTAGTTTGTGAAAATCTTCCATGATATTTGTCTCAAAATGAACTGTCCAAAGTGTCCATACCCAGGTCAGAGGTGTTGGGTTCCGGCACGGGTACTTCAGGTAAAATGAAGAGCTTGAGTAACATACTTAGGTGTGCTGGCCGAAGTTACTTCTTGCTAAGGACAATTTGAATTCCATGTCAATCATTTTTAGCAACTCCTCTTTTACCACTGGCCTTGTATGGATCCCTGTTACTTCTATTTATAAATTCATGTCACGCATAAGGTCGTATATCTTTTTATATTGAATTTGCACTTATGCTTTGTTGATTGGCAAAAGAATATTGAAACTCATTGACTTCAAATGTACAAAATGTCTAACATAATGAATCTTTTTGACAACAAACTGAAGCATATTCTTTATGTAGTATTAGAAAGAACTTTGTACACATAAATTTGTAAGCCTTTAAAGCCATGAATCCCTGGGAATATGGTAATTCAAAACCATGTCATAATGGATTACTCGTGAAGCTGTTTTCTACTTTGGTTTTTATTTAGTATGCAGGGAAATTTAAGTTTTCGAGCATAAGAGGCACATTGATGTTGGCTGTTGGCAACTTACCCCTACTTAATACTTGATTTAGCTGAAGGCTCTACTTTTCTATGAAGATATATGTATTTCTTGTATGGATTGCTCTGCATCTTGCTCAAGTGCCAGATTTTGATCAATGCTTTTTGTGTCATACATCGTTTTCTCCTGCTGAATTGCTTTGTAAAATTAGCCTTTGACTTGCTTGAAGTGCTGAATCAAGATTTTTAGTTCACTAAATAATGCCTTCCTCCCATCCTACCTTTTCACATGCTGTGTCGTTTACTGATGGCTAATTCCAGATAGCTTATTGTGCCGTGTACTACTCCCCCGTTTCTTTTTATTCTACACACTTTTAACTTTGACACTATTCACATACTTCACGTTGTCCATCCTTCAGTCATGTTGGATCGTGTTAGATTTGTCTCAACACATTTTATAGTATCAACTTTTCATAAATTTTACTCAGTAATAATTAAAAAGATTAATGGTCAATGTTTTCGTTCGTAAAAGTCAAACTATGTAGATTGAAAGTAGAGTTAGTAATCTGTAAGGTCATATTTCTTTCCACAGAAATCTTATAGCAATCCAGTTTGCACATTCCAGGACCACTCTCTTTTTCTTTTGCTGTCCTTGGGTTAGGGGGATGTGAGAGTCGTTGAGCAAATGAAAAATGTGAAGATGTGGTAATACCTATGAACAACGGTCAATTCTGAGTCATTCCTTTAAAGTGATAAGTCTGTAATGTGCGTGAGTAGTATATATATCTACTAAAACTTGAAAATTCCTCCATGGGAAAGATTCATGTTTGATTAGAAATGTTGCTTTATCTAGCATTTGCAGAATTAGATATACTAAAAAAATTACGATAATTGAGAACTTGTAAGATTGTTGATTGGTCCCTCTACTATGAATGGACACCTTAGTACTGAACAGTTATCTGGTGATCAAACATTCTTATGATTCCTATTATCCTTCTTTCTTTAGAAACTTTCTATTTTCTTCTATACATACTATTAGTTTATTACCATAAGGGAGTCAAAGTAGTTTAGGCATCAATTGGAGTGAGTCGGGGAAAAGGATGTAAAGAGGTTAGACTTACATAGAAATCAGGTAGCAAACTCATCAATTCACAAAACTGAACTTGTCGAGAAATGAGGTCCCCTTGAACAGATTCATAATATGTTGAGTAGTGGCCGGTGGCCTCTGGTAGCTTGACTTCTCCCTTTTGTTGTAATTGTCATTGATATGCAACATTGATCTCTGTTTTCTGATTGCAAGTATTCATCGGTTTATTAAGCATAAATATTATTGTTTCCATACTCACATGCTGTGCGATTTGTCTTTAGTCATTGGTTAATGGTTAGTAACTTAGTGTCATTTTATTGTGGAAGCCTTTATTTTTTTCCTCTTCTTCTTTCTTATCAAAGTTCCTGACTCTTTATCTCCTTCTGTTTCTTGTGATTTTCTATTGGGAAGCCGGTAAGCCCAGTGTCACAAAACTTCAAGGTGGACCATCATCCTGGTGGAGGGCACTGGTTTGCAGCTGGTCTATCTCCTAATGTGAGCTTGCTCTGCCTCTTCAGATACTTTTTTTCTTTCCCTAGATGATGATATCAACGATGCCACTGCCACCACTATGTTAGTGCTCTGTTCAACTTATTTTGACTTATTTTAATAATAAGTTGAGATAAGCTCTAATAAAAAATTTAGTAAGTTCAAATAACTTCCAATGAGTTTCAGTAAGTTTCAAAATAAAAAATTTCTTCTCTTTATTATTAATTATTACTACTATGTCATGAAGATCCTCATAATAATAATAATTATTGACACTAATATTATTATTAGTTATACAACAACAATATAAATGTTGATGATAATACACAAATATATTATTAAATGGCATGCAATATCATATTTATTTCCTATTTATAATAATTTTTAATGTTTATATTGTTATTACTCTTAATTTAATGTAAGTCCTATCATTATTATTACTAATTTATTATTAATATTTATTAATTAATATTAGAATAATAATTTTAGTAAGTTTTAATAAAAACATACAAGTGAAGTTCAATTGATTAAACACAATGGTCCTTCACTTTCCAAAGAGAGGGCTTGGGGATAGTGTCTTGTTATCTTTGCTTTGTGGCTGGCTTTTGATAGAATTTTTGCAGGTTCCAGGACTGACTGCATCGATGCATACTGCTCCACACATTCAGATGGCTCCATATGCACACGGCAGTAGCTATGGTAGTTTAGGAAGCCATAATAGTTATAATGATGGTAATGTACTTGGAAGTAGCTATGGGAGCTATGGGGATAATTTTAATACATTTACGTATTTTTCTCCTGTTGGTCCATCTGCAATGAATTTTCACACTCAAGGGGGTATGACCATGGTTGGTACTAGCCCTGATGCAAGGTGGAGAGTTTTTCAAAGGCCACAAGGACTTGGTGTTAGTCCGTCTGCAGGAAATTTTGCACCATTACCCCTTGGAACTAGTCCTTCACAGTTTACTCCACCAAGTGGTTTCATTCAAAATTCTGGTTCTCCTGGACATTATGGTGGTGCATCTCCTGCAAGAGGAAATTGTCAGGGATCTCCTCTAGGAAAAGGTATTGCTGTTAGCAATTTTAGCCGGAGGAAAAGTTGGGGATATTCTGGAAATATGCAGTCTCAAGAGAGTACATCCTCTTTGCATGGTCAAGGACAATTGACTGAGAGTCCTTGCTTTATACAAGGTGAGGGTAACTCACAGGTACCTGGTGGTCCAATGCATATGCCTATAAACTCTAACACTACAAGCTGGAAGCAGCCACCTGTAAGTAGTAACTTAAGTAATGATCACTCCCTTTCCCATATGCCAAGTTCTATTTTGGGTGGTTCAAATCTGCAATTTTCAAAAATCAAAGGATCTGCTGATGAGAAGCTTGATGCAACAGCATTGCCTGATCCTGGTGATTGGGATCCAAACTATAGGTATGTACGCTTAGTGCCTCCCTTGTGTATAAAATATAGACTTCTTAGGTTGTTTTCAAAATCATTTGGAGATGTTTACTCATGGGTATTGCTGAATCACCAATGTTTCCTCTTCCTTTTTCATTTTTCCTAATATAATTCCTTTGTCCTAGAATTATACTTTTTATGTTTTGGACTTCCTTTTGCATGCTTCCTAGTTTCTTCCTTTTTTAAAAAAATAATTTTTTTTTCTCTTTAAAAGATCACTCTTCAAATTGAGCATGCGCTTAGGACTTCGGTGGCTCATGACTGCAAGTGTTAGCATGAATAGTAATTATTTCTGCTATAGCCTGCATGCATTTTACTGGAGGTCATACTCGCAACCACATTTGGGCCTACCAGTTTTGTTGTCGCTAAGTAGTAAGTAGCTTGTAGATGTTTTCTATATGAAGAATCTTTTGTTGCCTCATAACCTGTCACACTATTCATTATAGTTGGGGCAATTGGATCGGTTTCAAATTAGTACCAACAGTCAAAGAGGCACTGACTACCTTCCACTTACGCAGCCTTCTAATTTTTTTGCTTTGAACATCAAAGAGAAGTCTTGAGGGTTCATGTCTCATAAGATTGTGTCAAACTATGATGGCTCTGTTGGGACAGAGGATACATGGAATAAGCTATGTGCTTTGTTTATAGTGTTATGCCTCGAGGATAGCTAAAATGCAATACTCTATATTCTCTGCTGCTATCTGCCGTGTTATTTTGAGTGCATTTTGTGGGAAGTGTCTATTTGCCTTGCTATTTTCCTGAAGAAATTTTTGCTTTCATACTACTTTTATGTTCCCAAATCATTTTGGGACTGAGGCTTTGTTGTTGTTGTTGTTGTTGTATATTACTTTTGTTCTTCCTTGCTTTATAGAGTATGTCATCTTTCTAATAGACTGGGATTATCCAGAAAATGAATTGAGGAGATTCTTTGAATGCTTTGTAAATCACGGTGGAGAACTTCGTGGTCTACTTGTAAAGCTTTGGTTCTTAACTCATGAGATTGGGGGCTGTAGACATAGAAACTAGTAATTTGATGATAGGAGCATGAATGTCAACAAAAGCTGTCCCTCTGTCTTTGAAGAGAGCTGGCAGAATATGACATACTTTAGTACTATCGCTTTATTTGTAATCTTGCTAAAGTCTGAACTTGCTTGTTATTTGTTGTTCTACTTTGACTTTCACATTTATGAAAGCACTACTTTGACCATTAACATCTTGTATTAACCTTTTCAACCTGGTGCACTGGCTGTTGGTCCATTCAAACAGACAACAGTTGAACATGGATTACTTGCATTAGAAAGGTTTCATCTTGGATGATCATAGAAAAGAGAACATCGATAATCTATTCTTTGAACTTTGAAGTAGTTCACTTGTAGTGGTTCTGATTTGTTTAGAATGTCATTTGACTAAAGGAGGTACTAACCCCCTTTTCGGGGGGGGGGGGGGTCATTGGTATGTTATTGATTATCTAGCAATATCTCATGCATTTTTGTGAAGGTTCTTAGTTTGCTTTTTTCAGTGATGAACTACTGCTGCAAGAGGATAGTTCTGATGTGAGCAGCATCACTTCTGAGTTTGGTAGGGTGGTGCATATAGATCAAGCTACAGCATCGCCACAAACTTTTGGTATTGGCAAATACAGCCATGATTCAAATACAAATTCTTGTGCATCGTGGAGGTAAATTGCTTACTGGCTGGCGCAATCAGTCCTAATCATAGTTGCCTTTCTTGTGCATGTTGATTCAATTGTTGAATTCCGAATGACTTACTCCCTCCGTTCCATATTTATCGCAACACCTTCTAAATCCGGTCGTCCCATATTAATTGCAACACTTTCATTATCCGATCGTGTCATATTAAATTGCACACTTTATAAAAGGAAGGGATCCTCTTTTTTCATATTATTATTTCACTTTACAACTATACTTCACACCTTTATTGATAATTATGAAACAATAACCCCCTATACCCCCCCCCCCCCCCCAACTCGCACATTCACACACAATTAAAGGACCCATATAATTTATTCATATATATATAAATCTACCCATTATAGAATAATAAAACTCATGTCCCACTTTGTCTACTTCCTTAAATCTTTGTGCACAAGGGTGTGTTGCTATTAATATGGGAAGGAAGGAGTATCTATTATTCATTTGTGTACTGTCAGTTTGTCATTTGAATGGCTGTGCTAAGGATCGTCCTTAGATAATGTACAAGTAACCAATTTAGATGTATTCTAGATAATTGAATTACCTCTTTTATTTAAATTAGGTGCCTTGTATATGACTACCCATTCCATTGTGTATGGGCTTTGCATACTTGATACAGTGGTTAGTTTATTAGTTATTGGAGATTGTGATCTCCATTGTGTTACTGTTGATCCCCATGTTTGTTTTCCCGAGTCAAACTACTTAAACACTGAGGGGAAACTGTTTGGGCAGTTATGACCTGTTTGGTAGATGGTAATAAATGGTAGTCATGTGTAATTTTGTGTAGAAAGTATGATGTAATGCTTGTGCATTCCAAACTTTAGATTTACTTCATAAAATCTCATCAAGTCATTACCATCCATTACCACCACTTTACAAGTGGTTTGAGTGGGAATGAAAATATGTAAATATAGTCACATGTTCTGGGATAATATCCCTGCCAGTACCATGGTAATTACTAATGAGTAGGGAGTTTTCCTTGCAAATTACATATCATCTCATCATTATTATTGCCATTTAATGCCCGCCTACCAAATGGGCTGTTTACGTCATGACATCTGGCCTATACAAAATGGATGCTTGGCTCCCTTGGTAGGAGCAGGGACAGCTATGCAGCTTGAAGCTGAATGGAGAAAGGAGTAATTACAAATTCCTTTGTTCAAAATGGTGATGGGGTTCAAATGGCTTCCCTAGCAGTACAAAAAGGAAGATGTTTATGAGCTGCGGAGTGACCACTTTGTGCAATTGTGAGTCCCCGTGCGAGGAATGAAAGACCGCTGATCGCTAGATGGACATCCTGCAACCAACTTCAATGTGCTACAAACACACCAAAGGCCATTTCTTGTACTCTTGTCATGTGAAGGGACAGGACTGATGGTGGTACATTGTCACTAGGCAACTGTCTCTTTCTCATTAGGCCCAAGGGATGACTGCCTTCAATGGAGACATGGAGTATCTGAATTAAACTTCTAGGGCCAAGTAAAAGAAGTGAGGTAGAGTTGAATGGCCAATCATTAGTTTGGTGCAACATTCCTGCTGAGGAGCCAAGTATACTTCTCATGTGGGCCAGATGTTGTGACCTTTATCAAAACTTGTTTCCATGCGTCAATTGTTGGATAAGATTAAGAAGCTGCAAATCTTGGAGTTTTAAAGGTAAAAGCTGAGCTTGCTCTAATGTGTGTGTGTATGGTTTGACTCAGGCCCAGTGGACCTATACAAGGATTTCCAAAACCAGAGATGAGCAGCCCACCTTCTGTGTACAATATGCCTCCTGGGTATGGTCGTTCTATGTCAAGGCCACCACAATTTATGTCACAGTTATCACCAACGTCTCTGAGTCGTTTGGGGCAGCCGCCTTTTCAGCGTACCAATCATGGGAGATCATCTGTTACTCATGGGAATGAGGGAAATCATATAAAATCACAGAACAGTTCTTTCAGCTATGATCCTGGAAATCCACATTCTCTTGGAGGTAGCTCCTTCAATAACAGTACACCATGGGGTAAGCACAGATTTGATCTTGGTTTTCTTTCTTTTGAGTATTACAACCAGCTCTGAAATTGTCTCTCTGCACATGAACTCTTTCCGTTTTCTGGTAGATGTTCCATATTGATTTGACATTTGCCAGCTTTAGGCATTGATATCTACAAATATCTTTATTAAGTAGGTAATTTGGAAATACCTCCTCTGTTTTAAAAGTTGCAACACTTTGACTTTTGCACTATCATGCACCAATTTCGACCTGAAATTTTTGACTAGTATATGTAAGATGTTGACTTTGTGTTAATGTATATTTAGAAAATATTAACTCTATAATTTACACTAATAAATAATTAAAAAAATTGATGGTCAAAGTTACGTGTTGGCAAGCATGTGAGTCAAAATGTTGCATCTTTTAGAAAACGGAAGAAGTATATCTATTAAGACAACTTTTTACATAATAACATCTATTTGTACATACTACTACCATCATCCCTAAATAATCGCAACACTAGCCTTTCTAGAGAGTTTGTGCAGACTTATCTTGTAGGGTTTTTCTATTAGTTTTTCTAATTTTTTTAATTGTAAAAGTAGATATGATAGAAGATAGTGTATTTGAAACAAGGTAATGGGGACCACCAAGGGAGAGAAATTGACCTTGTAGGAAGTGTTGCAATTATTCTAGGACACTTGAAGTGGTAAGTGTTGCGATAATTTTGAGACGAACTTCAAAAAACAGAAATTGTCAAAGTATGATATGCAAATAATCAAAGAGCAATTTCTTTTTGGTGTTTGTTTCTTTGCTTTATTTATTCTCTTGTCAAGGTTAACACTGAGGGAAAGGAGTTAGATACAATATTGTTATGCGTTTTGATAGTTATTGCTCTTGTTTGGTAGGTCGTAGAACAAACCAACTTGTCAACATTCCACCGTCATCTCGTGGAAGAAAAGACTATGGAAGGATATCGTGATCTTGCAAACTCCTAGTATATCACCTCCATTATCATATTTCTGGAGCTAGCAAGGAAGCTCCACTTTACTTCCTTCTTTTGTGAGCTTGTGCTGTAGAATTTTTCCATCCTTAACATGCTCATTCATTGTCTTTGGAAATTATCTGTCATTTATATGAATTTTGAAGTAAATCTTCTGGTTTGCTTTCATGATGTTACCTTCTATTGTTGTTGTCTCTAATGCAACGTGCATCGTTTTGAGTGAAGGCCAAGTGACATTTACCAATGTCTCCATTTTCTCGATGTTAATCGAAATCGTTCCAACTATTATCAAATGAGTCAGGTGGCTGGAGGGCACGCCAAGGCTACCTCGCCAGCAATGGTTCATCATGACTTGATTGTAGAACACACCACTATTGTAGCATCTCTCTGCTTTTGTTACACACCAGATTAGATGTCTGGATAGCTTTATAACTAAAATGTAGATGAATTGGTTCATTGTGTGAAGAATTTGCAGTTTGGGGATCATGCCATTTTCGTCGGTTGATTGATTAGCAACAGTATGTCAGTTCCGCTCGTACTCGTGCTCGTATTTATTTCTGAGCGATGTGTGTACTAAATTCTAAGACCTAACGTTGGACTCCGATTACTGGGCGATGTGTGTACTAAATTCTAAGCCTCTTAAGATCTATAAGCATGGCAATTTTTTGATAATGGAATTGATTTTCAACATATTCCTCAGCTCCTATAATTTGTTCTTCCCTGACGAAATATTTCGATTAGTACTATTTCCTCCTTTCCTTTTGCTAACAGTTACAACTTTCACCAATGCAGAGAAATGTTCGGTTCATAGTTGCTGTAAATGTTACCGTGTTTATAATATTGTCTAGTAGACAGTAGTATATTCTTTGAAGAAAGTTGCATATCTTCCTTCCACCTCTGTGACAAGGGTTCGATTTAAACACAGAAAACTGTCCAGAGTTTGATTAAATAAAGTGAATAAAGCTTTAGTTGTTTCACCGGACAATGAAAATCTGTAAAAAAAAAAATTAACCAAGTAAAAACATATAAAATAATCAAAAGTTTAAAATTATTTCAGCAAGTTAGTATTAATTGATAACATTTGAGATAAATAATTATTCAAATCACCTTTTATATAGTTAGTTTTTGTATGATATACTTCCTTTGTTTCAATTTAGTTGTGACACTTTTAAAATCAGTATTTTTAGGCAATTTTTGGAGTGGTGAGAGGTAGAGAAAGAAAATAAATGGGTCTCATATGTTAGGAGAGAGAGATAGAAAAGTTATTACCTAACATAGTTAAATATTTGTGAAAAGATTGAAACTTCCTAAAGTAGAAAGTGTTACAATTAAATTAAAATAGAGGGAGTAATGAATTTTCGTATGGTACATTCATTTTTCCCTAATATAGTTAAATATTTGTGTAATTGAGTCAATTTGAGTGCACAATAAATTATTATAAATCCGATCCATGCGAGACATTGTTAAACATCGCCCGAACTACTTAAAATCGCCCCGGTCCCACTAAATATTTCCAATTTTACCCTTTCTTTTTTCCCTTTTCTTTTTCACAACCACCACCTCCATCCCCACAACCACCATCACCTCCATCCCCACAACCACCACCTGCCATATAATTTTCTTGATGTGACCAACTTTTTCCATTGGAAAGGTGCATGTGACCACCACTTGCCGGCATTTTTTGAGGTAAGTATGAGGAAGAAACAAACAACAAAAAACATGGGTGATGGAAAACAAAATTCATACGGAAGATTAACAAAAAAAAAATTCGATGGGTGGAACGTTCAAGCAGAACGTTCTCCCATGTCCCAAAAAAAATTTCGATTTTTTATGAGTGGGTGGTGGCCGGGGGCCGGGGCTGCTGGTGGGGTGGGGAGGGGGGGTGGGGGCTGCTGGTGGGTGGTGGTGGAGGTGGGTTAGGAAAAAGAAAGAAAAGGAAATAAATGTAATTTCAACTTTATTTGGAGGCGATTTTAAGTAATTTTAGGCCGACGAATAGAAGTTCAGAAAATTAACCCATTCAGATATAAGGACAATCTCCTACTCCATTATCCGACGATAGTTGTAAGAACCTCTCGCACATCCCCCAAATTTCTCGGCACAGAGGTAGCCAGTCGTAAGAGAGAGAAAACATGGAAGAAGCGAAAGCATTAGCGCAACGCCAACAACAACTAATCTTACAGCAACAACATCAACAACAACAACAACAACTCTATCTTCTTCAACACTTTCAACAACAACAACAACAACAACATCAACAGCATCAACAGCATCAACAACAACAACATCAACAACAACATCAACAACAAAGACAACAACAACAAGCAGCAATGGCGCGATTTCCGTCGAACATCGATGCTCATCTGCGACCTCTTGGTGCAAATCGTCCATTAGGTCAAAATCAGAATCAAAATCAAAATCAAAGTCATAATAATAGCCCTAGTTCTAATTCAATTCATCCGATTCATCAGCAACAAGTAAACCCTAGCTCGAATTCTCAAATTCAACAACAACAGCAACAGCAACAGCAGCAGCAATTGCAGCAGAAGTTGAATAGAACGCCGTCTCAATCGCAGCCGTCTTCGGCTCCGCTTGCTGGAAATCAAGCTGAACTTCAGATGGCTTATCAGGATGCTTGGCGTGTTTGTCATCCTGATTTTAAGCGTCCTTTCTCTTCTCTTGAAGATGCTTGTGAAAGGTTTTTTTTTTCCTCTTTCTTATTAGCTGAGAATTTTCATTATTTTTAGTTGTTTTTGTGGAAATTGTTGATTAATTTTAGAATTATTTAACTTTTAAGACCTTATAAAGTCGATTTTTTTTATACAACCACGCTTTAGATTACAATCAATTGATGGATTCCATGAGAAAAAAAAAAAAAGGCGATTTGTTCGACTGAATCTGTTAAGTGGTCACAATCTGAAATAAAAACAATTATATAAGGTGGTTTATTGGAAGAAAAGTTGTTTATAAGGTGGTTATCTGAAAAAAGTTGGGTTTATATGGTGGTTGAAGTCAAAAGAAGATTAATATAAGAACAAGAAAGCAGTTATAGGGAACAATCACTGGTTTAGTTTGTCTGATGCTTAATTTCTGAGGAGACGTTTAAGGGGATTTATATATGTCTTTTAGCTTACGTCGTAGGATAGATTGTGATGGCATTGTCAACTTAGCTGATACTATGTTGCTTCTAGTGGTAAGCTTTTCTGATAGGGTGCAGGGTGCATGGTAAATTCTAAATATTTATCGGTTTGTATAGAAACGATTGAAATACTTGAAGAGGAAATGTTGCTATTGAAGAGTGTAATTACTAAGGGTGGGATAGGTAGCTTATAGTACATGGATTTGTGTTTTTGACTTGGCTCTTTTGGAATTTTAGAATCCAAGGCATTGTCATCTGGTTTCTTGTGGGTGTGTGTGGGTGTGTGTGTTTGGGTTATTTTTCTAGGTGACTTTGATCCTGATGGGAACGACGAGATAATTAGACCAGAGGCTAAGTTTTTTTTTTTTCCTTTTATAGGTGCATAGGCAATGTCTTAGAGAGGTAATTGAGAGATGACATTTTTAATGTTGCAACTCATTCTAGCTTTTGTGAAGAGGAGGATTGGCCTGTCCATCACCCCTTTCTATTTTTCCCATGGTTATCGTCTTGTTGGCAATTGCATTCATTTATCGCTTTTTTGGAATGAGAACAACCACGCTCATTTAGTGGCTTGTACAATAAAGGTGAGTGAAGGTTGCATTGCTGAGCTCTAGAGGGTGGTTAGTTGGTAAATTGGTAGTGCGCTTGGGAAAAGTAATTGACGGAATTTTCAAGTGGGATCGAGCCCCGTCAGTCCCGACCTAGGTGCAGTTGATCTGCTTTCATGAAGTTTTTATTGGGGTGGGGATTGAGGCTTTGTAAGTTGTAACTAAAGTCTAGTGTGATACTTGACCTTTTGTAAACTTTACATACTGTTTTATGATAGCTTGAGAGCTTGAAAATTTTGGCTCTAACCCACCTTTTACACATGGGCTGACATTCCTTTGGTTTTTAATGTATGCTTTATCATTTCTGCTAAAAAGAAATGGAAAAAGAAAAAAAGATGGTCTTCAACCATGAGTGGGCTTTTTATTTCTTACAGTGAAAATTTTATGGTGGTCATAATAAATATGGCCATGGGAAATCTAGTGGTTTAGAATGATTTGAATTTTAAAGTTGTGGGCCCAAGATCATTTTGAACCATTATATATCCATGTGCATATTTATCATGATCACCATAGAAATGTCCTTTTAGAGGGTGTTTTAGTTTTTTTTTTTTTTTTTTTTTTTGAGAAAGGGTTTAGTTGATATTTTGGTTATTCACTTGGGAAGGAAATTGACAGAATTTTCAAGGTTGAATCTGCTTTTATGAAGTTTTTTGTTGTTGTTGGGTGTGTTTGGGGGGAAGCGGGGTGAGGTAGGTTGTGTAAGTGAAGTCTATTACGACACTTGACCTTTTGTTTTAGTAGTAAGCGTGGTCAATGTTTGCTTTCGTGTTCTAATCTTGCGATTCTAATATCCTTTTGTTCTTTTGTTTTATCATCTTCGTAAGCCTTGTTTTTTCCATTGTCACCATCACTCCTATTAAATTGTCACATGGCATGTTCTACCTGACATGAAGTCCAATGGGCAATCTTTTCATTAGTAAGCATGGTATGGAGGTTACTTTTGCTTGCTACAAGTCTTGGCACAAGATTCTTCTGTTTTACCAGCAAAAAGGGAACATGAAAAACCACTTTCGCTATGGCTTAAGTTGAGTCTTAAGTTAAATAATTCCATGTGATGTTATTTTAAGCAGATCAATGAAACTAGAAGCATTACTTCCTCCATTTGGAGTAGTTGATTGCTGTCCCTTAACATCCTCTCCAGTTGAGATCCGCAGTTGGTTCTTGTTATTTGTTAGTTGGTCTCCAAGAAGCCTTTTGGCTTTATCCACCTTTTTGTGAACTCGTTTATCAAAGTTATGTGGAGATTGGAATCATGCGTCTTAGGAGTTTCTTTGGTGCAGCATGTTAATTCTCCTCCCACTTCCCCCCTCTTAAATTATACCATATGATTATATTTTGCCTCCTTGGTAATACACTACTACTCCACCTATTTTGACTCGCTAAAATTGAACCTGGTTCCGATTAAATTTTGTGTCGGTATATCATTAGAAAAGTAAACTAGATATCTATATCATTAAACTTTAAGTAGCTGATCTCTGTATTAAACATTATCCGAAAAAGAACCTTGAGTCACCCATTAGCCTAAAACCCACAAAAAAGCATCACTTGTGCTGAAATAGACATTTGTGGTCACACATGATAAACAATGCGGTATGGATCTGTCATTGTTGAGTTTGAGGAGGTCTAGAAAAGTCTAGAACTCTAGATGTGTGCTACTTTAGCTTAATCAGTTTAAACTAGTAGGGATATGACCTCCGTGATGTGAGGTATGTTATAAATCCTTCGTCCCTTCCCTACCCGTAAGGCGAGGGTAAGCCTCTTGCCAGTTTGGCTGAAGAAGTTCTCATTCTATTACTATGCCTTCTTAGAGTTTAAATTGTATTTAATGTATTGGTAATTTTAGCTGGAATGGTGAGCATAATTTAACTTTACTTTAGTGGATTAAATTTGATGGGTATCTGCTACCCTACTGGTGATATTTAAATATGGGATTAGGTGGAGTGCGGTTGCAGAAATTTCTGATAGCGTATTGTCTTATCTTGAGGTTGATACTATTAGCTGCCATGATGCCATGAAGATTTGTGTCTATTATCTTGGTTGAAGTCCTGTTGGAACTCTTTACCTGTAATAGATAAATAATAATTAAAAGGAATCTTACTGGTGATGAAAAGGTGTTATCTTGATATGTTATTGTGTGATTCATATATGAAGCCTGGAGTCGTGGAAGGTAAGGGGGAATTACAATACTAAAAAAAGGAGAGCATTTTAGCATGGTTGATTAGTCTACCATAAAAACACATCAAGAAACACTCATTGGTTTCAAATATGTTGATGAATTGTAGGTTGAACATAATGGTTATCAGGGTATAGAGTTTAAGTACATGATCTAAAATGACGAAATTCTAGATAGTAAAGTTTCATAAAACTGATTATGAGCATATTGTATTAACTATATATGGAGTCTAATTCCCCTCAAAAAACTATATGGAGTCTAATGATCTAATCAAAAGAACTTCAGCTTTATACTCTTAATTTAATTAAGCGGTCTCTGGCAACTGTTTTTCTTAGATTGCTATTCCTCCTGTAGTGGTCCCTATTAGAATCTCTCTCTCTCTAATTGGTCAAGTGCTGTTTGTAAAGTGCTCCTCAGATCATATATTTCTGTTTAATTTTCTTGTACTTGCTCTGTCATACAGGCTGCTACCGTACCATGTTGTGGCAGATTATGAAGCTGAAGAAGATGATAGAATTCTTGATTCTGATACTACAGGGCAAATACTCTCACGCTCCCAGCAGTGGGATCACAATATTGCTGCTAAAGTAGCCGAGTTCACATCAACTTTCGAGAAACAGACACTGGCCTTTAATATTATAACTCGAAAGCGGACCTTGGGAGAATTTCGCTCAGAGGAGAGATTGATGCTTGAACAGGCTCTGTTACAAGAAGAAAAACGAGCCATTATGGAAGTACGGGCAGAGATTGAGTCAAGAGCTGGCCGAGAGGCTCATGAGGCTAAGTTGCGGATGGCAGCCCTTCAGGCTGAGCAAGCTCGCGCTGAATCACAGGCACATGCTGAGTTGATGGCTCGAGCCCCTATTAGGGTTAATGCTCTTGGATCACAAGGAAATGATGCTTCCATGAATCATGAACTGACTGATCAAGAACAAGGGGTCATCCCTGATGAGATGATCAATGGGTGGGGCAATAACGCACAGAGGGTGGAGAGAGAACCTTCGGATGATTTCTTGAATGATGAGGAGGCAGAAAATGGAGATGCGGGAATGCAAGAGGAGTGGCGTGAAAGCGCAGAATTCGATCTAAATTCTAGGTGATTAGCGGGCTTTGTGTGCACTGGTGGTTAGGGGAACTGATTATATACATTGTTATGAGCATTTCTTGGTGATAAGTACTAGCACTAGAAGATTTAGCTCTCTATGACGATGTTATATTTGTTGATTTTTCCTTTAATATAACATTGGCTACTGAGTCCTGAAATGCAGCCCTTAGAAACCCGTAGGGTGATGTATATGATTGTGTAAAAGCCAAAAAAAATCTCTTCCTAGTTCCTACCAGCTATAAGAAATTCAAATGAGGCAATTTTCATGCCTTTGTGCTCGTACTAATACATACGTTGTCGGTGATCAAGTGTTTCGAAATCGTTTGAGCACTTGGCTGATTAGCAGTCGTGCCATATAGTATCACAGTCCACTACGAACTATGCGTTGTTTGTTCGCGGAAACAATTTTGGAACTCACCATCTACCATCTATCCACCATATGTGTTGCTAGTTTGCCATTAATACTCATCCCTAATTCAAGTAATTGCTTGGATTGTATGTAAACTTGCATAGAAATGTTTAAAAGGCAAATTGGAAATGAGGGACTCCCCTCCCCAACTCTGATGTACCTTGTACAAATCCTTATTTCATTTTTTCAGCATCTTTTGAACCAAAAGAAGGTTGAAGGTATTACAATATCATATCAAGTTCAATAGTTTGAATTTTGACTATTATTTCGGTATCGAAAAAAATAGAAAGGACAATGCTTCTCTATGTTCTACATTCATCTTTATGTAATGTAATTTGCAGAACAAAGAGGAGAAACAACCTTCTATAAATAACAGATAATTACTCGGGCTTTCGACATGTAATAATTGCAAATTTAATAAGATCCTTCTTGTATCCTTCAACCATCAATGGCATTGCTAATGCTCCTTTTATTGTTTTCCATCCTGTAGACAATAAAACACCAATATGTCACTTGGAATAGAGTAACTTTTATGTGATTGAATTTCCCTGAATGTTAAACTTAGTGAAATCAAATTAGCTAAAACTTCCACGAACTACAATAAAAAAAATCTATATTGGTACATGCAAGTGGTATACTTTTACGTCGCTTTAACAAAATTGGGCAACAAATTATGTTTTTGCAATTTGCACCCGTATTTTTACTGCTTATTTAGGCAACATTTGTTAAACTTTACTAGTAACACATATAGTAGTATGTAACTAGAATTATTCTAAGCATACCACTGCGCAGCAACGATGTCAGACCCTTCCATGTCAGTGCTGAGCGTATAACTGCTGGCCAAAATGGAGCAACATATTGAGACCAATCTTCAGTTTTTATGTCCTGCAATAAGAACTCACAACTTTGTATCATTTACAAGTAAAATGAATTTAATATTACTGATTCAATTGTACCTGGTATACAATAAATTGACTTGATCTCAAATTTACAAACACCCGATGATCCAATCAAAACAGGCCATATATTAAGTATAGATTTTCGGGAAAAAAAACACACAAATCTAATAAGATCTCATATAAATATGTTGTCATACAAATGAGCGTCAAGATATGGTTAATATTCAGTCAAACCCGAATACCAAATTGGATCAAACCAGGCAAATCATAATAAATTTAGACCAGATCGCCTTATTTCAGGTTAGCATACTCATAACTCAAAATAAACCATATCCAAACGACGTATTTGTCAGGCAATGTACCTGAAAAGAGAGAGATTCAAGCAACTGGACATAATCAGCAGCAGAACACCAAGCTGGAAGATAATAAGCATCACAAATTTTGCGCAAGAGTTCAGTTTCATCAGGGCGCAAGGACTCCTCTGAGGCAGCAAGGTCCCTATGACACCATGTCACTATTATTATTGTTGCACCAGGGGCAGCAACTCTAGCCAATTCACTGATAAACTGAAACAAGAATTATACAATTAGTATAAGTGTGTAATTTACCAAGTTGTTTATGTAAACTAGGAAAACTTTTTTAAGACATGAAACAAAAACAAAACCTTTTTCTTGTCAGGCATGTGTTCACCACTCTCCATAGACCAAACCAAATCAAATTGTCCATCAGGAAATGGCTGATCCAAAGCATCTGCTACTTGAAAGAATGCCTGTTATTTTACTAGCTTCATGAGCAAATGACTTAGCTTAAATTTTCCTACTCCTATTAAGAATGCGGATTATAGAGAACGGCAAATTCTAATATGCAGTCCGCTACATCATTAGTTGATGGTGTGACGTGGGTTACTGATAAGTATTCGTTGGATAATAGTTAGATTATCGTCAATGCTGCATATAGTACAAAGTTTAAACGAGTTACTAAATAATGTCTTAATAAAGTTACTAATGCGTCACCATGTAATTTGAGTGTGCGGCACTTTATATAGGAAATCATGTATCCTCTGTTTCTCCTTTCTTCTATTCTCTTTTGCTATTTATCTTAAGTGTGACACAAGAAAAATAATACAGATATACTATATCACTTCTTTGATATCAACATGGAAAAACAATTTAGGACTCAAGTGCACCTATATATTTATATTGCATTTTTTCCGATCTGTGGAGTTGATCAATAAAGTAGTCGTTACTAACCAAAACTAGTCACGAATAGAAACTAATTTTGATCAATATCCATTCAACAAATAGGCAATTTTATGAAAGGAAAAGATGCCTTATGTAGGGATAATAGTTCGACTCTCTTATATTCACAGAAAATTGGTGTTACTGATTCAATAGAGTACGTCTAGTTTTTCATTTTGACATGTACATTACATTAGTCATTAGATAATCAAAGAAATTCCCTAGAAGAACAAAAAGATTTTGCATCTACGTGTGCAACAAATACCATGTTTTTGATAGTTGATGGTACTGACCTTATCAGCAATACCCTCAACAGCAGCTAAAGCTTGAGCTCTTTGGGCTTGCATAGGACTCAAGGTGATTCCTTGACATGTAGCCCCAAACTTCTTTGCTAGGTACCTTGAGCTGCCTCCGATCCCACAACCAATGTCAACAACTACTTTCGGCTTACTGCTTGAATCATCTGCAAGTCGTTACAGCTTTCGTGTTAGAATTGATAAGAACACGATATGCCATAGGTATCCAAAGGCTTCGTAGTGCTTCTGAGAGCACCTAGAACTAGATGTTCCTTCTTACATATCTCCATTATATTAGGGAAGGGGGAGCAATGGTGTCCTCTTTTGAAATGCCTATTTTACCCCCCTTCCCTTTCTAAATTACAAAAGGAATGTCAAAATCATAATCGGCACTCAAAAAAACTACCGAAAATTAATTTACAACACTCATTCACAAATCACTTAAAAGAATAAACTTTACAAATCACTCATACTATTGAGTAAATCACGTTATAGTATCACTATAGTTTGGACTTTTCCATTTGATATCCAATTTTCTTTTGATTTTATATAGTATCACTGTAGTTTGGAATTATTCTATAAAGTAAACATTATATTAAACAAAATATTAGTGTGGGGTCAAATAGAGTTACAAGTTTGACTAACTTTGTATAATTACTGTTTTTGGAGTCAATTTTATCCTTAACAACCAAATTTAAGGTCCAATTTCATTAAAAAAAACAAGTAGGCATTTCCTGACACGTAAAACGAGGTTGTCATTAATTTTCCAATTTCGACTTTAATTTTAACCTATAAAGCCAAAATGACTCCCAAATCTTTAGTTGAACTATTCTCGATGCAAAAGGTACGTAAACGAGGCAAACTACTAACTTCATTTAACCCAAAACTAATATTTTATTTAACTAAATGTTACTGACCTCCAAACTACCGTGGTACTCCAAAAAAATTGGATACCAAATAAAAAAATCCAAAATACAATGGTACCAATTGGAATTTCTCGAGAAGAAATAAGATTGGGTGAGAAAGTAGACTTCAGGCCTTCAGGGTAAGTCCTCCAATATCCAGCTGTAAGCACACGAGATAGGAGGATGCTCCAAAAGAAATTGAGGCAGGGAAGAGGTAAACAAACTAGATGTGACAGTTTACAAAAAAAAAAACTAGATGTGAAGAAATTTAATAGTGACACACTGAAAAAGACCAATAAAAAAATAGATTCCCAAAGGCCAAAAAAACAACACACACATAAAACATCATACAACTTAAACAACACCACAACATGCTAATCAGCCGCCAGCCACATTCAGTCAATTATAAAAACGCCATTAAATTATATGAACACGAATTTGACACGACACAAATCTAATCACTCTTTCAGAGGAAAAATAAGTAGATATTTGTAAAATGCATCAAAAAGAAACAAAAGTAAATAAAAACGGAGGAAGTATAACGCAACTTAAAAAATCAAAGGGTAAACGAGGACCTGAAACACCAGCGAAACGAAGCGCCTCCTCGATCATTTGGATCTGAGCAGCGCGATGTTGAGTAAGAGAAGCAGGTTGTGAAGGATCATAGTAACCATGATGCATATGGTCTCCCCAAATATCCTCCCAAATCCCTGAAGATTCATCATATAATTCTGCAATGCCTTTATTCAATTCTTCCCTCGACCTTACTGTGCCAGTCGTGGATATCTCCTGCGCAACAGCCATGCTGATTGTTATGCTACGGCTGCGTTTGCTGCTACGGCTACTGCTACTACTACCGCTACTACTGTTGCGGAGTCTAGTACTAGTACTGGGGCTTACTAGTATAGTACTCGGAGATTGCGGCAGCAAAAGTGAGGAGGATATTTGAGTAGTTATAGCATGATTGGTAGCACTGCCACACCTACTCCAATAATTACTGCTCCACATTTTCGGATAGTTTATGGGTAATATAATAGTATAATTTAAACGTTTAGATATAGGGTTTTTTACCTCACTGGGCCACTTGCTTGCCTGTCACTGCAGTTGCCTCGTGAAAATGAAAAGATATCATGGAATTTGTCAATTGTCAGTTGTGTCTCTGGCACTTTTGCATCTTAACAAATCTAATCTTGAGAAGACAAAATATCTTTTATGTACCCCTTGGATGTTAGGTCCTCCTTTGTAGCTATTGTAGCCTTTAACTAGGAGTGTCAAAAATAGACCCGATTTATGGATTTATCAGCATCAGTTATGCATTCAATCTATTCGGATATGACATAATTATCTTTTCCACTGACTCCTTTGATCTGAAATCAACCCAACCAGTTATACCCGAGCATATCAAAACTCAACTCGATAGGTTACCGACACAAATAATTTTGAATTCAATTAAAGCCGAATACCAAAATCTGCACTCAATTTGCATCCGACCTAAAGTCAACCTGAACCCAAGTAGACTCGAGAAAACTCATGTAGACTTAACCAATTGTAACCCGTTCCATGTCAAACCCAACCCATTACCGACCTGACATTATCAATCAAATATGTTTTGCTAATAACTTTTGTTCATGTTTTTATAATTTTCTATACAAGCTAAGTTAGTAAAATATTGCTACTAATAAAATCTCTGGACATTTGATAATATGATTACAGTTAACATAGATCAAGTTTATTAACTTGTTCATTTATGTATTTCTCACGTTGTTGCGCACACGAGTATCATGTGCTAACCCAAACTTAGATCGATGTCCATAATGACTAGAACGAATGAACTCAAACATATATAATGGACCAGTTGACCCAAGTTCATCCAAACACGACCTAGACCCAAGTCCATCTGAATCCAACTTGATTTGCACAAACCCATTTGGAACACCAGTTTTGTCTACCCGAAAAAACGATTTGAGCCAAGCTGAATGGTCCGACCCATACCCACACACAGGAATATGTTGGCCAGGCTTGATCAGGCCTAAGTGGTTCCGACCCGACCATGCTGGATATGAGAAAAGATTTGATCCAATACGATCTGACCCAAACACACCGACTCAACTCAGGCCAACCTAGACATACTTGATAACCCGGATTGACAACCCTACCTTTTAATACCAAAATAAATATAATGTTTGTGAAAAGGTAAATATTTATCTCACTTTTGGTAAACATTTCTCTCGTACTTTGATATTTTGACAAAGTGTTTGTGAATTGGTAAATATTCTCTCACTTTTGTTAAACATCTCTCTCTTGTCTTGTTGTTTACTCAAATAATATATGTAACACAAATACTATATCGCAAAACATAATCGCTATATATCGCTACTTATTTTACTGTTAGCGAACAATAATGGCTGCTACCTGTTATTGCTTTATCATTTCTCCCTTGTTTGTAAGTGATAGTCTTCAATGCAACTATATATCAAGTGTAAAAGAATATTATATGATGCGGACTATCTAGTCGTGTTTCTGGAGTGTTAATTTATGTGTTAATGTAAGTAATTAATATTGGGGAATTAATATTGGGGAGTAATTGTGGTTATATTTAGAAGAAATAATTGACGAGAATAGTTTCAATTATGGGCGTTCTGTTAATTTAGTCTCAACTTTTGATTAATCCTCTGTGGTCCCAACTTTGGCGTATGTTTTACAAAAACGGTCCCAACAAATTAATGATCTGCTACAACAACAGGTGAAAGGTTAGATGCTACAACATTTGCCACCCCCGCCACCCAATTCCCGGCCTTGCCCTGCCCTGCCACCAACAGCCACCCGTTTCCCGTCCCTCCCCCTGCCACCACATCCCCCTCCCTTTGAACCCCCTCCCCTTCATGCCATGTCCTCCCGTCCCCAAAACCTCATCCATTGCCTAGCCATTTGGATCGACTAGGATATGTATTTGAACCTTATTGAATGTAGTTAACGTATCGATTTTCAAGCTTGCGACTTGCGAGTATCAAAAACCTAATTGGATCTAAGTATCTGATCCATAGTCCTAACATCTGAAAAGAATGCCCACATCTGTGATCTTCACTTCTGATCCATAGCCCAACCCAACTTAAAATATGTACAAGACCCAAAACCTCTATTTCCATAACTCTACCCATTTCCCCATTGAATCATAAACCCGAACCCAACAAAAATGAATCCAAAAGCCCAACCCATATCTAACATGTGACAACTTACATATACTATAGATTATAGAATAAGGATTACGCAAAGAATCTACTCAACGAGAAAATGAACTTGGCTTCAATGATATAAGTTGTACAGAAAAATATTTAAATGAGATATTAACACTTAAATTAAAGAATCATGCTTAAAGTTTAAGAATCATGATTTCCATACTCTGTATCTGTTTTCTTTATCATTATTTGGATCTTCTGTTAGAAGGTTTAATCAAAATGATTTTTAGTGGGATTATTTAACTTTTTACGTTTCTCTTGATCTTTATGTTTTCTATTGTAAGCATTTAAATGAGTTTTGATATATGTAACATTTATGGTTGCAAATAATTATTATATACTTTTTTTGGAATAGTAAATTAATTTTGAAATTTATGACATATATACACATCATAATATCTTCAATTTATGGCTTAATATCTTCACTTTTAGCTTCTCGGATATAGTCTTGCATATATCATTTTCATTTTTATCAACATGTAAAAAGATTAATAAAACAAAACATGAATGGGCAAAAAACATGCAAAATGAAACAGGAAGAACTTTATATAATGGTCAATAGAGAATCTACGAGACCATATAAAATACAGTTTTAAAAAATATCCTCAATGAACTCATAAGGGGAAAAAAACTAACTAACTATAATCGACCAAAATAGTCTCACTTGGTATAGCAATCCTACTATTTACTTATTGCCTTCTTTTTTTTTTTGCCATTCTTTTAATTATTTTTGTGTACCTAATCAAATATTAAACCGTCAAATTTACTTTCCTCACAACTTGTTGCTAACTGGTGTGAAATTACTAATACGATGGATATTTTGCTTTAACTTGTAATACTAGATTGCTTTATTGACGCCGTAATAAGACGAGTATTTCTCAATTTCAAACTATGCTTAACAATTTTGGCTCATAACATACATAAATGATATATATTGAATCACGAATGTTATATATAAATAATAGTAATAATAGTAATACATGATATTCATACCTAATTTTCATATATAAATTTCCTAATTATATGTACAACATTTATGATTCAGTACACAACATATATAGTTTTTGTTTTGTGCAAACACACAAGTAGTTGAGGAAGGCTCTGTTTTTTTTTTTGCATTGAACTTTTTTGTACTGAACTGAAGTAAAACCGATCCAAACGTAACTTAAATTTATCTGAACTAAACTGAATTGATTTTGGATTAAAATTGTGGCAGAAATCTAACTAAACTGAACTAAATTTCCGTTAATCTAATCTAAAAGAACATAGATTAATTATTCTAAGATATAAAATTTCTATTAAAATGTTTGTGAATTAGGAATTTCCCGTAATAAGACCTTAACATAACCCGCCATGAAACAAGAAAAATTAAGACCTTAAATTGAATTTCAGGTATTTTGTTTGCAATCAACAAAAACGCTGTAATGGAGAAACAAAACCAGAAAGATTCCAACTTCAAAGGGTTCATAATCTAGATACATTATATTCAATTCAACCTGCAAAAAATTCATCTCTTTCTCTCTCCTCTAATTTCCCCCAACTTCAACACAGTATCAAATCCCAGAAAACTTCACTTCATCTAAGAAAAAATGCAAATGTTTGCTTGTTTTGGTGAAGAGAGAGAAAGTTGAAAAAGGCAGAAAAAATGAATCGAGAATCAGAAATTGGGGTTTCGCCATTTACAGTATCACAATGGCAGGAATTAGAGCATCAAGCTTTGATCTACAAGTATTTAATTGCTGGACTTCCTGTACCACCGGATCTAGTTCTTCCTATTCAAAATAGCTTCGATTCAAGTATTAGTATGTCGTCTTCTAGATTCTTCCATCGACCTTCTTGTAAGTTGTTCTCAATTTAACCAAACCCTAATTTTTGTTTTTTCTGGGTTTTTGTTAGCTGGATTTTTTTGTTGATATTTTTGTTTTAATTTGTTGAATTGAGCTTGGGTTGGGTTTATTTGCTGATTTAAATGAAACCCTTATTCTTGTTTTTTATTTGGGTTTTTGAGGAAATTTATGCTGACATTTGTTGATGTTTTTGTTTAATTTGGTAGGGGTTGGGTTTATGTAGTGATTTAAATCAGACTTTTTTTTAGTTTGTCTGGGTTTTAAGGAAAGTTATGCTGAAATTTGTTGATGTTTTTGCTTTGATTTGGTGGGTTGGGTTTTTGTACTGATTCAAATCAAACCCTAATTTTTTTTTCTGAAGGATTGAATTGGTGTGTTGAGTTTATATACTGATTAAAATCAGGCTCTAATTTTGTTTTTCTAGGTTTTTGAGGAAATTTTATGCTGATTTTGGTTGATGTTTTTTGTTTTGATTTGGTGGGTTGGGTTTGTGCAGTGGGATATTGTAGTAGAGAAAGCTCATTGTATGGGATTGGTATTGGATATGGGTATGGTGGAAAGAAGGTGGATCCGGAGCCGGGTAGATGTAGAAGAACAGATGGTAAAAAATGGAGGTGTTCGAAAGAAGCATACCTGGACTCGAAGTATTGCGAGCGCCACATGCACCGTGGCCGCAACCGTTCAAGAAAGCCTGTGGAATCCCATTCTCTCTCCTCCTCTTCTTCATCTTGTTCGTCTTCGTCGTCATCTTCATCTTTGCTGCCTGTTGCTGCTGCTGCTGCTCTTACCCTGAATCAAACTCAGAGCGTTCCTCTTAAATTTGATGCTTTTGCTTCAGCTAGTACGACGACTGGGCCCATTTCTAATTCTAATCATTCCCAATTTCAATTGGACTCTATCCCTTATGCTATTCCTACCAAACACTACTCCAGGTATTTACGGTTACTTTAGTTGTTTTTTACTCTGTCTAACTGTTGCTGTTGCTTTTCCTCTGTTTAGCAATACTGGGTGCTTTTCTTTGTGCAATGTCAATTATGTAGGAGTTGGCTTTCCCTTGGATGCTTTGCTGTTTGGAATTTGTTGTTGGCTCTTATTTTCCCTCATCGCTGGTGCATTGTAAACTCTTCATATGTGGGTTAGGGCTAGTCAATAGTCAAAAGACCTGAAGCTGAAATTGTGTTATGTTTACATGTGGAGATCCTTGTTGCATTGATTGGAAGTTGATTCCTTGCTTTTAGGAAGATTGCTGCCTCCCAATTTGTTAAACTGTCGAAATTACAGACTATACTACTCCCATCAAACAAATATAGACTGAATCAAGAAAATCAATGCATATGACATGAGCATCACAAGCTAAACACGAGACAAGGACAGGATCCTTTTTGGCGAATCTTTAAGGAAAAGTGGAAAACAAAGAATCTTGGGAGAAAAATCTGTCCTTTGGGCAAATCTTGGGAGAAAAATCTGTCCTTTGGGCAAATCTTGGATGTTTTACTAGTCTACAAGTTTGAACGTGTGAATTGAAAACTACTGTGGATAGATTGAACAAGTTTAAGTGATTGATGATGATAGACACATGAAGGGTAGATCTCAAATTTGCAATTTGAGGTTTTCTTCAGCGTAAAATTTTCAAATTTTTGTTTTGGTTTAGACTAACTAGTTCAACTTCAAAGCTCACTGATTTGATATCAACCTGATTTTGGCCTTCAAATAAGCTTATAGAATATGTGAAGTGAATCCTAAATATTTTGGGAAACAATCATAACAAACACCTAACAAAGACCTTTTGGAACGAATCATGGTAGAGTTAGGAAATAAAATAGACTAAGGAAAGTAATATGCACCTCCAAAGCTAAGGATGACTACTACACGAAGGGTGTGATCGGCAATAAAATTTCAAGTAACAGTCAGTGGTTTGACAAAGCCTGCACTTTTCTAAATGTGAAAGAAGTGTTCAATAAAGTAGCATTTTAAGGTGGCTTCTACTAGTTGAGGTAGTGTTTTGGAAAAGCTCAAAAGTTAGCATTGAGGTAGTGCTAGCGTCTGGAGTACCTTTTGAAAGGTACAACATAGTTCATTTTCTATTCCTTACTAATCCAACAGCTATTGGTACCAAACACTAATTGTTTTTAATGCTAGATCAAGAATTAAACAGCTCTAAGCGTGATTAATTCCTAATTCAATCTATTAACTAAATGGGAATTGAGTCTGATCTGTACTACCTCCGTTTCTTTTTAATTTACTCACTTCACTTTGGGGGGACCAAGGAGAAAATCCAAAAGTGAGAGAGAAGAACTAAAAAGGTTGAGAGCAAAACTGAAATTTGAGATAGAGAAACTAAAAGGTGGAGAGAGAAACATTAAGATGGATTATTATATTAAAAAAGTAAACCTCATTGGTGGACAAAAAGAGAAATTATATGGGACATGTTACTGAAAATAGAAAAAGCAACAAAAAGGAAAGTGTGTAGATTAAAAAGAAATGGAGGGAGTATATGCTATTGGGCCAATTTTGAATTCTGTGATAGGTTCCAATTTTTTGCTGAGTTGGATTAGGAGTTAGCAAGGACCAAGGCTTTAATTGGATGATTATCTTTAGCTTTGGAGAGCAAGCATAGTCACTCTCCTTAGCCTCTAGTTTATCACATGATTTTATTGTTATAGGAAAGTTCTTGTTATGAGTTTGTTGCAATTGTTTCCTAAATTATTTAGTACCGTCCCTTTCAGGTAGGACATCTAGTGTTGGGAAAGTCGTGAGCCTGATGAGTTCCAATTACTCTAGTGTTAGGACATTTACTTTCGCCGTGTTGTAACATAAACACGAATGATATATCAGTTATTTACAAACGTCTCTAAGCTTATTATATCTAGAAGCTAATTTTGTGGCTTATGAAATCATATTGAGATTGAATTTTTTAGCTTTAAACTTGAACTGGTTGGTCTAAAACCAAAACACTAGGACTTTTGTGCCTCTTGGAGTGAGATACAGTAACTCTTAAATGATGACTTTGAGATTTCACAGTTCCACCATTATCAATCACTTGTATTCATTATATCTACCTTAGATTTGAAATTTTTGCTGCAAGTGTAAAGCACCTGAAGAAACGTTCAATACTGGATCTTATAATCGAAGCGAAATAATAGGAACAAACGACATTGATCAATCTAAACGTACCCATCACTATTTAGAAACTTGATCTCTTTTCCGATCTTTGTCAATCCCATTTGCTGGTTGACTCTCATTTTTGTACTTTATACTACTCTTTATGAAGAAAGTTCAGACCCATAGGCAGGCCTTATCTTGTACTTCTCTGGCATCATGTTTAGAACTCTTCTTTACCATATCACTAAACATAAACAATTTTAACATCTCAGAATATTTCCATGTTCACGAACATTCATTATCAACTTCACCTACAACTTTGGGTTAGGACTTTAATGTTCTTCTTTCATTTTCCCACTTGAGATAAACAACTCAGAAACAGAACTCATATAGTCATATCATTCTGAAACTTGGGTCCCTTGGTTGGTCCTTCCACAGTTTAAATAGTCAAGAAATGTCAATTATATGCTGTTCTGTATTACAAGACGTTGTACTTTTTGAGTATCTCCTGCCTGTATCGTTATAGATTCAATGAATCTTTAAGTTCCATATTTCTGATTCTTTTCCGTTGTGAAGGACATCTGGGGACATTTATGTAACCGATAGGCTGACTGCAATGGTTTAATCTTATGTAATAACATATTCTACTTCTACTGCAGTGTCACTCTCTTCTATTGTATGTTTTATCTGCCTTCACGTTCTTGCTTTAAAGAATTTTTTAGTAATACAGATCTTAGTTTAGCCATTACTGATGGAGACATGCAGGCACCTCCAGGGATATAAACCTGAGTCTGGTGAGAATAGATCCATCTCTCAATGCTCAGGTGGAAACAAATCTCTCCTAACGGACTCGGCTTTGGACAATACATGGCCCTCATTGTCAACCCAGATGTCCTCACTCTCTCAGTCAAAGCCGAAGGATGGTTCCTCATTGAATGATGATTATCGTCGCCACAATTCTCTTATCAACTGTGAATTTGGCCGACCGCAGACTATGAAACAGAGCAGTCAGTCTCTTCACCCTTTCTTTGAGGAGTGGCCAAATAACAGGGAGACATGGTCTAGTATGGAAGATGAGAGGGCCAATCAGGTTTCCTTCTCCACGACACAGCTCTCCATTTCCGTACCAATGGCTACATCGGACTTCTCAACCAGCCCATTTTCCCGTCAAGGTGAAGTGCTATTATTCATTAATGAAAGAGAATTGTTATCATCTTCTGAAAATCTTCTGTAATTCTTTTTCTTGCAGATTCTTGAAATAAGGGATGCTTTCACTGAGCTAGCACTAATCCGGTATGTTCTGAAGCTCTTGGTATCCTTGCTTGTTGATTAAAAATATATGTAGTTAATACTTATATGAAAAGCCTTTTTACAGTATGATGTTGTGCTTAAAAGAAGATGGCAAGCATCAGGCGTACCGATTAGTGGAAATGCTACTGGAGGGGCCTGAAGCTAAGAATTGAATAGAAGTTTGTTTTGGTATTGTCCCTCTTTGGAAGCAACATCGGAGGGTACATGCGAAGCATGAAATACTAGTAATTCAACTCTTCGCCTTCACTTGCTCCGGCTGCTAGTTTATGTTTTTCTTTATAAGTAGTAGTCTGCAACTGGTCACATAGAGTATGAGATTTTCAGGTCCTCCTTGCTAGCTATATTGATCAGTTAGCAAATAATGTTGTGCCTTTGTGACAGACCTTTTCCATATTTTGTTCCTGAGTAATGGTTGATATGTTCGTTGTACAACCTGTGTCTCCAAATAAGTTTACATCTGACGTTAAACTTTTTATTGATTATGTGTCAAAAAGTTTGTTATGATTGATGGTTAAATTTGAGACCTTAAGTTTCAATCTTCTTCTGATGCGCTGTTTAGGGTATATGCTATTAATCATATTTGAAGAACTTGTTAGTTGTTCTTATTATAATCAGATAAGATAAAAGATTTAGACTGATCATTTCTGGCCTTTTTAATTCCGGTTACTAATTGCAAAATATCTCTAATTGCGTATTAGTAAAACGTACAAAAATTAGATATATGAAATCTATATATTAAGACAAATTTAACAAGATTTTACGTAGATATGTTTTCTTATACGTTGGCATAAAAATGTAGTCGAGGTTCAGTAAGACTACGAATCGTTATAGACTGTAGTATGTCTTCTGCTTTTCATTTGGCATCGCAGGTTTCATTTGAAAGGTGAATTGCTGCTATGACTGCCTCATTGTTGTCTGTTGACGTAACTTGTATTCTAATGGCAAATAAATCTGGAAAGTTTGAATACTCTAGAGCTTAAACGTTCTCAACTTTCACATCTTTTACATCTTTTTCCAAGATTATGTTAATTTTGATTATTTTGTAATAATTTCAATTTCCAGTCAAGATAATGAGTTGTTAATTTTCCTTTATAGTATAGACTCAAATTGGATTTAAAAATGCAATTATAATAATGACTCGGATTTTTAGGAAAATGTCTTCCCAAAACTTCGGAATATTCTTATATATTTCAAGATTGAGATTATTTTAAGAAAACGGAAAGAAGTTTAAATTATGTCAAAAAGGAACAATTCCCATTGAATCCTAATAAAATTGATAAGGTAAACTCATGCTCAAATTTCCTTATACTCCCTCCGTCCCATATTATAGTGCCTGATTCTATTTTTTCACGTTTATTAAGGTAAATAGAATCTAAGAGAAATGTAAAGAGTGTTTGTGTATTGAAAATAAATGTTATGGGGAAAAGCTGATTTTAGGAGAGAGAATGACTATAAGTGGTGAAAGAGAATTAAATGCATGACTCATTCAACCTTTGAGTTGAATAAACAAAGCAAAAAACTATTTTCAAGAAGCAAATAAATAATGGTGGCACAATTTTTCTAGGAAAATCATGGAAATGTGTGGAATAAAAAATGGAAACAAGAATTATATTTTGGGACACCTTAAAAGGAAAGAAGCACTATAATATGGGACGGAGGGAGTATATACTAACACGGGAGAGTCTTTTAACTTGTCACTTTTTGTCTCTGTCTTCTCCCAAATACTTGTGCCATAATTTAATATTGCAAGTTAAAAACGGAGAATGTATATATCTAACTTTCCCTGTTGAATTCATAAAAATCGTCCTGACAAGAATCCGAAAACCTGATCTGAGTTACGCACAAAATATGAGTCTATGGGCACGATCATCTCTCATTACATACAACACCTAGGGGAAAAAACGATTTGCAAGCTGCAATTCAAATTGATCTATTTTGACAGAAAAAAACATGAAAGGTGATGAAAGATTCTTGTATCTATTTTGAATTCAATATGTTCAATCAACATTTTGATTCAACACCTCTTCTATAACACAATGAGGAAATTTACATACACTTTTCTAATACATCCATAAATGTGCTACTTGAGCCTTCGCAAAAGCTCGGATGCTTCAGTGAAGGTGCCAAAAGCCAAAAAAACCTCTCATAAGAAACATCCACCAAAACTGCTACGGCTGCTTCAAGCTAGCATGCTGAAAATTGGAATTACTTGAGTACCGTCATCCAAGGTCGGCTCCAGTAGACCATATCCCGGGAAACATCTCTAGCTATAGAACACCATGAATTTTCTAGAACAATGTTACCGTATCTACACACAAGACGGAGCCGAATTTACCAGCATAGGATACAATGACTGACAACTCTTCTTTCCCATGATGATACATGCTGTGTGATAGTCGTGTGATCTTGATTGGCAGCACCCATACTTCTGTCAAAATGATCAAGATCTATGAGCCGAGACAACTCATCCACAATACTAACAAATGGGCAGCAAAAGGGTTCAACATTAGAACATGGCAAAGAGATAAAAAGAAGACAAGGTCAGAGGGACTTACATGCACCCTAATCAATTGGATGTTTGTCAGCTTGGCGAGATGTATAATGTGCAGAAAGCAAAAGCAAGGAAAGGAAGGCACTAGCAACGAATATTGCATCAAACCAGCGGTGATAGAAGTCAAATTGTATATCTCCCAAAACATCAGTTATTATCATCCTGCAAAGTTCAAAAAATCACCACTAAGCTTGGGGTATAAAACCTAATTCCAGGCAGCCGAAAGCTCCAGAAGTTATAAGCATTTGACTATTCGCTGCACAACTTGATAGGACTGAGTTTTTAAAATGATAAACAATTAGAATGAGAACCAGATTTCCTCCCGAATACTCCCTCTATCTGGAAATAGCAACACATTAAATAGGGGACAGAAATCCAGAAACAGAAGGAAGACCTTCGACGGATGAATACAATAGTAGAAAACTAAGGGGGTTGGGAAAATGATTTAGAAGACTTCAAACCAGAGACAGAAATCTACCACATTCAATACATTATCCTAATATGAATATTGAAAGCAGTGAATAAATGGCAAAAATAGCAGTGAAGAAACTATCTAGCACTCTGAAGAATTTTGTCTTATAACCTGTGAAACACATTATCCTTAGATCCTGATGAGCTGATCCTACTCATAGACATGCAACTTCAGGAGGGACTCATCTGCATGAGGAAGGTGGGGAGAGGTTCTCATGGTGATATAGTAACTTTATCACCCATTAGACTAGTCTGTTCCCTAATATCTAATACTCCCTCCGTCCCAAAATATAGTTCCCATTTCTCTTTTTTCACGGTAATTTATGCAAGTAGAATCTAAGATGGATAGTAAATATTTTTTGTTTATTTAAATAAATGTTGTATGGGAAAAGATGATTTTAGGAGAGAGAATGGAGAATTATTGGTGAAAGAGCATTAATTGTAACATTTTTGTTGAATAAACAAAGGAAAAAAACAAAATTCAAGAAGCAAATAAATGATGGGACACGTTTTTTCTAGACAAATTATGGAAAAATGTGGAAACAAATATGGAAATGGGAACTATATTTTGGGACACCCAAAATGGAAATGGGAACTATATTTTGGGACGGAGGGAGTAATTCTTAAAAAATAGTGTGCATCTTGTGAGTATATCTTCAAGTTTGAAGTTTGATAGTGTCACAACTCACAAGTAGTAATCGAAAATATCCATGGACCTTAGCATTAAAAGCTAATCTACAAAATGAGGGATAAGGTTTAAAAGATCATGTCCTCCCAGCTCCCACTAGCATGTAAAAATTTATCTACAAAATCAAGAAATGTCAAGTGCCACTCAGAACCTAGACGTGCACAAGCTTCACCCTACATGAACCCTAGCAATAACAACGTTCAACAAAAATTCTACAAGTGATCATAGATGGATGTCTGCCAGCAACTTCGCATTTTGTAGCTCTCGGTGTTATAAAGCATCAGGAACCTGACTAAAAGAAATTTGAAAAGGGGGGGAAAAGCAAACAAATGATTGAGTTTGCCCAGGGACAGCACTCTAGAAGATGGGGAAATGGGCAAAGTCAAGCAAATAACTGTGTTTTACAGCACCAGGGTAATTTAAAAGATTGCTAACAGAAACAGAAGGGAAGCGCTGTATCATTACCTGTATTCAGTTGCTAAACTTTTCCTTATCAAAAGAATAGATGAGACAAAATACATGCCCATAATTTCTGATAAAAATAGGACAACATTGCTGGAAGATCCACTCCCACCTCTGGAAACTGCAAAGAAAAACTGCAAGTACCAAAGAATTCAAGTAAGAAAGAGAACATTGGATGTCAATATAGAAAGGAATTGACAAGATACTATGTCAAGGTTTTTAAACTCATATAGGTAGAAATTTTCTATAACAGGTGGCAACATATTGCTTCATTCATTAGTTTTACTCGACAAATAACACACATTTACAAGCTATCAGCAGCATAATTACATGTTGTAAGAGCATGAAATTTTAGGGGAAAGGACCTTGAGGAGTTGAGGTAACATTACCTTCATTAGATTTGATAAAAATCCTCGAACTGATATGACAATCAACATCCCAATGAATAGTAAAGATATATACTGCACGATAGAAGACAGGTAAATAGAAGGTTAAGAAGAATGCCAATAAATGACCACCATGACATCAAATATCACCATGTGCAGGTTGGATCTAGAGAGGTTAAGATGCAAGGCAAGAAGTTAACACATGAACAATGAACTAGTCAGCAAAAAAAAGAAAACATAATCTAATTGTTCTTCGCATATCTCACACGGATTGCAAACTTCATCATAAAAATATTACAAATACTCAGATAAGCATCAACACTGAGCACTTGGTTCAAGCAATGAAAACGCTTATTAAGATTGCAAACTTCAACATTTATCCTAAAAGGTTATGATGGTCCAGTAGTTTTAACTTTGCCCTCAAACCTAGAATGTCCATGATGCTTCATCATCATTTTGGAGGTGAGGGCCTGCGGGCACCTGAGGGGGCAGCAATGAACTAAGCTTTGGCCAAATATGAGAAAATTTTGACCACCCCTGGACTGTAGGCCATTTACTTACTCCTGATCCTTTCTAATTCAGGAGAAAATGTCGATTTATCCAGAATTTATTCTAGAATAAAAAATCAAAACTCTTCATAAATATCTTTGAACGCACATAAGAACAGCAAAAAAAAGTAACATTACTCCCTCCGTTTTAGAATAAGTGTCTCTTAAGGTTGTCTGCATATAGATCAAGGAGAGGTTAGTTTTGCATTGGAATTCTAGAATGACAAGCAATGGTGCATTCGAATTTTCAACAAACAAGTAACGGTACATTGATATGTCAAGTCGTATATAATAGGAAACTTAAGGGAAAAGAAAGTTGTTATACCGAGATTTATTTAGAATGAAAGGACTATTAGCAAAGAAAGCAACACAAAATCTGATAATGATCACCCTCTATCAATAACCATCTATACAAAATAGCGTACCAAGAAAAACCTAGAAAAATTGAATCTGCATGACGATAATGCCAGATCGAGAAAATAACTCAATTTCATTAAAAGCAATCAGTAAATTGTAAAGACTCACTGAGTCTTTCCAACAAAAAAGGGCCTACAGGATTTCCATGATTCACCAAAGAATATACTATTCCAAAACCTGTGTAACACACCTATTACCTCTTTTTAATACAGAAAAATAAACATGAATCCTTCTGTTCCACAAACGACCTGTTTAATTAATCCTCATAAACCTGCTCCGAGTCCATCCTTTTCCTCACTGAAACTGTAATCCAAGCCTTTAACATCACCCAAACAATCTTTTCCTTCATAATATCTGCTTAAAATCAAAGTTATCTCCGACTTTAGCATTGGACTAAGTAAACACCTCAAAATCCATCGTTACTAGCTCATATTCTCTTCCTCACGCCTTGTTTCTGTTTCTTCAACCTAACATCCCCCGATATCAATTTCTAGAAACAGAATGAAAAAAAAAAAGCTCCGCCTATCATAAAAGCCCGTATCCAGAAGCGTTTGTTAGTGAAGTCTCTCTCCTCCTTTTATGGTCCTCTTAGAATCAGTGTATGCGTTACAGAATTAGAGAAGAAGTAAGAAGAGACTCGATGAAGCTTGAATGATGGAGCACCACCACTCCAAAGCAAGTCGGATTTTCTATATTATCATGGCGTACAATGAGTTCATAGTAGGGTTAGGGTACTGATTGTTATATCATTATCCTTTGCAGACCAATAGGCCAGAACATGTTTTAAGAGGTTTTTCTGAGTCAATCGTTTGACTCATAAATAGGCTTAACAGAATGTTATCTTTTCAATAGAGTTTGATAAATAAACAGAGATGCTATTCCATTTCTAAAGAACACCCATCATTACATGCTAGGAGAGAGCAAATGTGAGCAATAATGTATCTGAAGTTAGGCGCCATAAAAATAACCAAAAGCAATAGGAAGAGTCATTATATACTAGAAGCAATATCTGAAGAATGCATTATATCACCTGGGATAGTAAAGTAGCATCTATTCCTATATCAAAGTATTGTAGGAATATACTGATCGTCTTTGTGACAGGATCAACTGAACCAGCCTGTGAAGAGATGGGGGACAAAAAGAAAGATCATCAGGCTGCAGCCAGCTAATTGTATGTCAATATGTCATCTCAGACACCATCAATAATAATAAATAAATAAATTATTAAGCTGGAAAGGTAAGCAAGTCCCGATATAGACTAATCTGGCAGCAAAATACCTCCTTAAAGACAACGCTCTGCAACGACTGCAAGATCAAGGAAATCAATCAGTAAGACAGAACATATTGCAAGAACAAGCCAAAGAGAAAAATAGAGACGTAATACTAGGTACCATATCTCAGAACTCTAAAAGGAGTACCACAAAGCTACATAATTCTGTAACTTATAGTTCAAAGGTTATGGAATTCTCTCTCCCATTTCCAATTTTCTTTATCACCTCGAAATTCCATTCTCTAGAGAAATTTGAGATAATAATAATACTTAGTTTACTTGCCCCAACTATTAATCTTCCTGTTTAACAATATATTTCTATTATCATACATAATTTCTCCTCCTTCCTTTTGTAAATCTCCATCTCTTAAGAAGTCAAGATGAATCACGATTTCAGGTACAGATTAGCCACCACATTGGGACAACTTCATATCAGAAGCAGGTAAGCTAAACATGTAAGAAAAGTCTCCACCTTAATCATTTTGTATACACAATATATTGAACATGCGTAGCCCAAAAGATTCTGCATATGGCCTTTCCAGGTTCGAGAAAAAGCAGCAGCTTCCTGAAACATGTGAAATATGAATCAAAAATAGTTTTCAAAACCACAGCTGGATCAGCTCAAGTACTATCTCACACAAAGAGGAGATGAATTTGGGACCAGTTCATAGATCCAGAAAATCAAACATCTCAAATAATTGCACATTCATGATATTTTAATAAGGTATAGCAAGACAAGATGCACAACAACGCACAGCAGTGAGCAGAGTGTACCTTAGCCTGGCGAAGCTCATAAATCTCCAAAAACAGCTGCTTTGACAGCTCCTCTAACGCCTGCACCTCAGCTTCTAGGTTCTTGATGTCTACAATAAAGAAAGGAGCCTTATGAGATGGGCAAAGAGCCTTACGAAGTAGGCAGAATTTGCCACAGAAGAGAAGGTATATAGAAAGCAAGAAAATTCTGCAATGAAATTGCAGTTTAAGACCTAAACATGCGTGCAATTATAACGTCTTTCCTCTATTTTCTTTTGCAATAAGTACTCTGTATAAAATAGAGAAAGAAGTAAAAAACAAGATAAGAATCCTTGAGGCAAATGAAGCTATTACACATTCACCCAATTCCTTTGAATCTCCGTCGTTGCACACCTGCACTGCACTTAAACGCACTATACAATACGTTTTCCTCGGTTGCGAATATCTGCCAAACCTTTCTGACTACCAACAATTGGCCAAATTTACCTTGGTGCAGCAGAGTTGTTGGATACAGTGAATCTGGAGTTTATAAAACCTTTACTCTCGTTCATAAACATACAGGAGCTGATTGTAAATAGTGTGTGAGTGTTCAGTGAGCTGTTTTCCAGCAGAGAGGCACGTTTACAGAGTGACATAGTATTTAGCCCTCCAGCCCCAAAGACTCAAAACCCAGATATACTGTTCCATAATGGGTGTAAAGGAATTGAACTCTTCTTGCACCAATTTACCAGAATTCACAATCGACCTATCAAAAACTGGCAAAGCAAAGTCCTCAATACAAAGTCTGCCATGACTTGAGCGTCAAGTAATGCTTAGGCCAGTCATACTTGAGTTCTCTTAGAGCTCTCCATATGCTAATTTATTTAGTATTTCGCTTGCATGTTTTTACTATCCTACTTGGGATAGGTTCTTCTTGTTTTCAGCATCTAGGATTCCTTTTATTGTTATCCTTTATCCTTTTCAGTTGTTATCTAGTTTTTAAGTAAAGTTATAGCAGACAATGACTTAGGGACTTGTCCTAAGCATAGTAGGAGGAGCAGTTTTATTTAAACAGCTTATTTTTGTATTCGAATTAATCATTCACGAAATACAAAGGAGAGTTTAAACAGATTTGTTTGTTGAACACAATTCCGAAAGTTGGTAATTGATTTCTTTAAGCTTTCAGCCCTTAGTTTGTTTTCTTGGTGACTAAATTCTTTAGAAATCAAGCTAAGTACTACCCGGAATATACTAAAATCCATGCATTCTATTTGGTTTCATAGACCATATACATCACCTGAACACAACAAAAGCAAAAGCAAAGGTGCAGAGTCTAAAAGGAAGAAACACTAGCCAAAATTTTGCACTATATTATGAGAACAAATTAATCACATAGGATTTACTTTTAACTTTCAAGTCATTTAACTTTTAAGTAGCTTGCATCTTCATTTGATCCAAGACACCAAAGCTCCATGAGGCTGCGACTTTGATGCTTGACTGAAAATAATGAAGCACTTCATCATCGACATCTAAAAAGAAACAAAGTGCCATACGAAGTCAACGACACACTCATGCACAGATAGTTCATTTTATCTGAATGTATGCAACTGTAAGAAAGATCTGACAGAAGGCACCTGAGATGAGAGAGAAAGAGAGAGAGAGAGAGGCTCTGAAAGCTGATACAACAATCCCCTGGAGAGGTGGAGAGAAGATTAAGCAACATAAAAGTTGAGGATGTAGAGAAAAAATGACACCAGCTTCATCCCCTTCAAAGGTGAAACATCAAAGAGCACTTTAATTATTATTGGCAGGTAATGCGCTAAGGTGGTGAGCCCCATATTAGGCTAGGACCATAGAAGGCTACCCTTATTTTGGATGTTGATGCAATCAAAAACCAGGCAGAAAAAGTTGTAAACGTAACAAAACAGGACGAAGAGGAGAGGTGTGCAGTACCACCTTCAATGGTGAACCAAGATAAACCATGTCCTTTCTTTCGTTGGAGAGTTATGCTCTGTTATTTCACGAAAATGAATATTTGGTTCAGCTACTTTCATGGTTAATAAGTTCAGATAAGTTTTGAATTCAAGGTCAACAAGGCTACTCAAGTTTAATTCAGAACTACAATAAATACTAATGATTTTTAAATAAGTCCTAATACGTTCATAGTCAATAAGTGCATATAACACCTCATAAGTTCACAAGTTAAGATAAGGTCAAACAGCATCTGAAAAGTGAAAATCACGTGAAAACAGTGCAAAGACAATGCACCCTTAGTAGGCCTCCTCTAAGGCTAGGTCATTCTACGATGCAAGTTGGATGGGCTTTAGTATGTGAGGGAGAACAAAAAGAGAAAGAAAGAAAAAACAATGATATTTAGATTGGAATACAAGTTGCTAACTCGGGCATGGATCCAACTTTCAAGAGTAACATTAAAAATGTACCAAGAATACACGGACCCATTTCAGCAATGGTCCGAAATTAGTATATAGCTACACAAACCTGATAATCCAAAGACAGAGAATAGTCAACCTTTGGCTCCATTAAAATGGACATGTCTTCTAGTATAGACATTGTCCAAATTTCTTAATTTCCTTGTCAAGACATTCCATGGGTCATAAGTGGACCAATTAAACCTCCCCTCACATCCAAAAGAAAGAGATCTAATAGAAGAAAGTTGATAGAAGCTAAAACAACCCTTCTTCAAGTGCACCATAACCATGAAACCAATACCAACGTAAAAAGATAAAACTACCCAAGATTTAGACATTGCAGTAGCAGCTTGTCAACAAGATGTGTTAAACCAAAACATACTGGAAGATAATAAGATCAACCTAAATAATGATAGAAGGCCACCAACCTTGTTCCCTTTGGTCTTCCTGTACAGATCTCACAACTGTTCCAACAATTCTCTTGAAGAAAGATCGAGCATTCAACTTCTACAACAATAACTAGTTAGTGAACCAAGCAATCAAAGCAGAAAATTGAAAATCACAAAACGAGAAAGAGAATCTCAAGTTTCACCATCTGCTGTGGATCAGAACATGAATCTTAAATTAGCAACATGAGTTCCTCCTCTCTTAGGAACGACAAAACAAAGCATGTATGCAATAGCTAAGAAAATCAACCACGATATACTCTTGCCAACATGGCTACATCAAAAATAAGAGAAGACCAGAGAGAGAAAATAAACCTCTTCTGATACTTGACTTCGTTCCATCTCCATTTGACAAAGTATAATTTTCTTCTTTTTGGTAACGCATGTCTCAATTGATTGCATTAATTGCCTCTCCAAGGATTTTATTTCAAACTCATCAATCTCCCTAACAAGCATAACCCCCACAATGTAAAGCTCTCACACCCATATAATAAATGTAACTAGGAGAGCGATAATTTATATACCTAATAAAGAGAGACTGATAACTGTAAGGTAGATTGACAGCCATGACAAGACAGCCATGACGGTCACTCCAATGACCCCAATTCGGCTAACCAACTGAGGCATGGTAAAAAATCCTGACATAGATGAGAAATTAAATTGTTTACAAAAGGGTTCTGACAGATAAAGTTCAATTTGATGAAGACTAATTAGTAGGTTCATGAATAGATCTCAGTTAATGAAGATATGATTTAATTTTGCTCAACAAACAATGTTTCATTTACGGTTATGGGAATATCAGTGTCACTAAAATTCAATTAGAAGATCATATTCATAAACCTTAATTGGTAGGTTGATTGATGAACCTCAAACCATGCTTGGTGCTCCTTGGGGCTTGGCCCTTGGGTGTAACGCATAATTTGCCACAATATTAGGGTAACAGCCAAAAAAATAGTTGGTGGTCAAAGGTCCCACGTATCAGTAACAAGTAAAGTCAATACCACATCATAAACTAGAATGTTGGAGCTATAACCTAAGTCTTGACTTCAACAAATCCTCCCATCAACAATCAACACCGGGCTGTTGTAGTATACCAAGATGAGTATGATATAGCATATAACACCAAGACATATAAATAATTTTTAATGAATCAACCTAATGAGAATATGAGAGGGGGACTCTTGGGCCCTTGGCATAGCACAATTAGTTAGTTGTTAGTTCTAGTAGTAGCTTGAAGAATAAGCTAGAGAGTTAGTGAGGGATCAAATGCTATAAATACAGAACATTAGGGAGAGAGAGCATGTTGAAAATTATTTAGAGTTCAGTTTGGTGTTTGGGAGAGTATAAGCCTCTCGAAAGCTTCTAATTATCACTTTATTTTACTGCCTTCTAAAAAATCATTAATCAAAGTCCATTTGATTTCTTAATCTTCTTCTCTAATCTACCATATGAATGTCAGTTCATTACATGATTCAACAAAACCATGTCTTCACATAAAGAATCCCCAATGTGGGAAGCATAAGCAGGAAAATCTGAACGACAACATTTACCTTTATCAGGTGATGGCATGGGAAAGTGGATGCCCATTCGCCAAAAAGCATACAAGAAAGCAAACAAAAATAAGATAGCCCCAAGTGCAGCTCGCTCCTTTCTTACACCTAATTAAATGATCAGATCAAATCAAAACAATAATTCCATACCAGCCAACCTACAAAAATAACCTATACTCAATTTCAAATTGCAAACTAACTCAAACAATCAAAACCATCCCTAATATGCAATACATTGTCAACGAAAATCGACAAAAGCTCGAAAGCAAAGATAAATCAAGACATACCACTATTACAAAGCATTAAGTAGCAATGATAATACGGCAACATGAAGACTAGTAACAAAATCAAGCAAAACAAATCCAGCTTCCAGTTCATCCATCTCGCCCTACAATGAAACATAATTATGAACAAGTAAAATCACAGTATATAAAATTCAAACTATCCAATCAAAAAAAACAAGTAGAAATTCTTACTCTTTAGAAAGAATAGGAATAATCTCGAAAAGAACAAGTTGAAGAAGATTACAAGAAAAAGCAAAAACAACACTGAAAATGATCTGAACTAAAACTCTTTTTTCTTCATACTCTTTGTATAATCTACGATTTAAAAACCATAAACCTCCCCATCCAAGAAGAATTAGTGAACCTACAACCTCAATTCCTTCGATTAATGTCCATCCCCAACCCATTTTTAATCTTTCTCTCTTCTTTCTGCAAGTATTGAACAATTTTCTGATTTCAATCGAAGAAAACCCTAATTAATTGGGGATTGCGGAATTGAGATGTGTTTTTGCTTGATCTGATGTTTTTGAATTGATTTTGAGTTTGTTAAACCTCGAAAATCAAATGTAGTGATTCAATTTGATGATCTATCAGACTCTCATTCCTGTTCACGTCAGTTTTAAGCTATCGACTATGTAGAATTATGTTTTTGTGTTACGTTCTGAGAGCATACAATTACTAGACTCACTAGTCACTATCGACTCCGTTCTGTTTTAAATAAAATATTATGTGAAATGAGTAAATGATACTATTTATTGATCAATTTTGAATCTAATTTATAATTATAAAAAAAATATAATCAAGTGGAATCTTGTTAGATTCATCTCGATGTACTATCTAAGTATAATTTTTTGTATTTTTTATGCATGCACAAGTAAAGATATTAATGATTAAAAAAGTGCGTTGGATTGCGTTAAAAAAATGACCTAAGTCCGCTATTTGGATTAGTTAACCTCACTGTTAACCCAAGTTGACTTTTCAAACTAGTAAAACAAAAAAAAAATTACAATTTCTTTTTTCGATGAAAAAAAAACAAATTTACTATTAAATAGTTGTAAACATGGGATGTAACATGCCGACTTCATTTGTTTCCATAGGAACAAATTCTTCGAATTTTTCAAAAAGTTATAACAAAAATTCTTCATGTTATTCCATATTCACTCAATTCAAAAAAAAAAAATCAATTTCTTCAAAGTTCGTACAACATAAAATATCTTCTTTGTCCTTAAAAACATTGGAATAAGAAAATAACATACACTTGAATCACTTAGTCGACGAACAGAACAACTAACATCAAGAGCTATTGAGCAATTCATTAATGAGGTTTTTATATATGTCGGAAATATAAGCAAACAACTACTTGTCATTTTTATGATTGGGTTGATTGTTTGCACAAAGTGAGCAAAGGTTTTATTATGGAATGAACATCGGTAACTTTGCATTACCATTGACATACCTCAATCTTAGATTATTTATCCACTTTATACGTGGTGAAGTTTGAGTTAGAAAGATTCTTAAAGAACATAGGAAAGAGAATGTGTTGGAAAGTTAATATGTGCAATTAAGCCAAGGACGATTTACATCTATTAAGAAATACTTCCATCTGTCTTTATTAGTTTATGCAGGGTTTTTTTTTGCACAAAATTTTAGGAGAAACAATATTGTGGGACATAGAAAGAAAGAGAAACTATTATTTTATATTAAAGTTAAATGTATGTGTGATGGAAAGTTAGTGGTCTCATTCCAAAAGTAAAAACAAAAGAAATGGGTAAACTAATAGGCGACATTCCAAAAAGGAATACGAGTAAACTAACAAAGATCGGAGGTAGTAAGATATAATAAATTAAACAATGATAATACTTTAGTTTATCATTTTTTTTTCATTTAATAATATATATTTTACTAAGGGTTCATCAGTTGAGTTCATACGATTAAGAGGCTTTGAAAATGGGATCCGTAAGGTTCTAAACCATGAAAAAAGACAAACCTGCGTGGTCCTAAAAGGTGAGAAAATTAAAATGTAAATCCCTAATTGTATGCCTTACTCGAGTATTATGTAACCCACATTTCTAACTGTTAAATATTGAAATAATTTTAGTCTTCTTTTAATTGCAAAAACAAGTTGTAAAAGCATGTTTTTTTTTGGATTGAAAACTCAAATTGAGTTAACAGTTGGATTAAGTCATTGAAATTGTGAACTTAGGTCCTAAAAGGTGAACAAAAACATATGAGGTCCTTAAAAATGAAATTAAAAATGCAAAACATTAATCCTTATTTGTATACTTAACTCATACGTTTCAATAGTTCAACCAACTAATATTATATTGAATACCGATCATTTAGCGGCGATGTAACGCCTATTAATGATATACATGCGGGTCACTATCGGATACACAATCACAAATGACTCAGAGCTAGTGGCTCGTTTTTTTATAGATAGCGTACGTAACCCCCCTCTTCTCGTTATTATCATGTTGTGTAGTAAATAAGTGCAAGACATTGATTAGTAGGTCCGAGTTGGAAATCACAATCCATTGTTTATATAGAGAAGTTTATCGAGCTGTATATTGGTTAGTTAACTATTGAGTTTTATTGTATCCACGGTTGCTTATTCATGAGGCAGCCCTTGAGGTCTCCCATTTTATTGGTGGATATAAGTAGAGTCGTTTTGGCTAGGATTGTCTATGTTGTAACAACTTAGTTCCTTGTATTTTTATTTAGTTATAGTGTTGAATTTTTTATAATGATCAAAAGTCTAGGTCTCTCAATTTATATGGAAACGAGACATATTACAATCCAATATTACCGTTTGGGTTTAAAATGAGCTAATTAACTTTCAAAATGATTGAGTTATGCTTGTAGCATGTAGGCTTGATGAACTTGTAAATTTAGCATGATAAACATTTTTCAAATTTAATGAGATATATTTAATATCCTTTATCAAAAAGCCTAAACTCTCGTATAACTATATATCCTAATGAATGTCTTTTACCGCTAGTAGTTCAAATATTACAAGGTTGAGTACTTAGATGTAAAGGTGTGTGATGCTCCTAAAATTAGGGGTGTGGTCCTTGACAACGGACACCTAATATTTCGGGCAGTTAAAAGCTTGTCCAATGACCCGAGCCTAAATATTCGGCCCACCCAATAATTTAAATTTGATCAGATGTACACTTATTAGCTTACAGATTGAAATCAATATAACTTGCTAGTTGTCGAAAAAAATGCCAAATCTCTCTTTATCGTACAACTCTTCAACATTAATTAATTTTTACATTGTTTGGACTTCAAGAGGTTTAATGGTGACAAACTTTTTAGTTTGACCATGTATATATGTAACCACTCCACCCCTGCCTATTCTGCAGACTCCAATTTGTAACGGCAACCACCTACATATCCAATTAGTCACATCATCGAGTTTTAGCAATGAACATTTGATCAATCAGAAACTTAAGTGAAAGTAACAAAACATCAAACATCAATTTTTTGGTTTTCGAAAGAAACATCCAAAAATCAAAATGTACGGAATTTTGGAAATCCACTTATATAAAAACGTGGCTGGTAAAACTACTCAATTTATGCCATTTGAAGTATATATTAGAAGCCCAACATCATTAGTACTTCTTACCCTGGCAAGGGTTGAGGATAGAGCCAACTCAACAAAGATCTCCACGTTCTTTATACTTATCAAAAGTTTAGGTTAAATCAGGTATAATAGAGTGGAGACTTTATATTGTTCTCATCGTTGCTTTGAGATAGCTATAAACTTGATTTCACTTGTTGACTTATTGTTCTTTGTAGTTGTGTTATGACATGATTGAGTTTAAAGGATCTCGTAAGTAATGAGATACATCATCCTTAATCTGCATCTCAATGTCACACATTATCATAAATTCCTATAAACCTAAGGTACTTAAGTAAAAAAGTTCAACAAAAGCTATGTTGTATCCACTTGATTTCAAGATTTTATTTATGATTCTTACTATAATCAGATCAAATCATACCAGATCACACCAAACTTTCTTTAGGGCAAGACTCTTGTGAGACCACCTTTCTTATGTGAGAACACTTTCTTATGTGAGAACACATCCTATATATGTTCTATAAATTAAGTAATATTTTTTGGATTATGTTTCTTCTCAGAAATACCCCATTAAAGTTTAAAGCTCAAAATCAACATAGTTCTTCACAAATATTACTAAATTTTATAAAATTCAATCTTTTTAGCTCGCATTCATTAACTACAAATTTATTTCATATCTCTCTTCTAAAAGACTAATTATTTCTCCGCAAGAATACCCATTTTCTTTTAGTTGAAGCTCCAATTTCAACTTCAATCAAGTTTTTTCACAAGTGCAACGAAATTTTTCATAAAAGATTCAACTAATTTAGAGTGAATTCATGTTTGTTCTAATTTCTCAAGATGATCATTTTCACTATTCAAGAATATCCGTTCTCTATCCTCAGATAAACTCAACCAAATTCAAGAGAAAATTCAACAAAGTTCTTCATATATAAATCAATAAAGTTACATGAATCCAACAGAGGTTCTTACCAAGTTTAACGAATTCTTTATCAAAATTTTGGAGTTCGATTTTATTTAGGTTGAATTTGATGTTCTAAAATTTTGTATTTCATGTTCTAAACTTTGGAAACCCGTGTTCTAAAATAATTGCTATAATAATTGTGTTGATGATACATGCTTTTGATCATTTGATATGGTTAATGATGATGATTAGTTATTGCTAAGTAGTAATTTAAAGTTTGCTGAGATGAGATAAGATGGGGTTGCCTTACATTGTGATTTTGTATATGTGGTATTACATATGTTCTAAAAGTTATTATATATGATATAAGATATAGTATAGATGCTCTACAAAATATGTACATGTTCCTAAAATTTTATTGGAATTAATTTAGGATGTACTTGTAATCATGTATACTTGAAATAATTTTGAACATGTTAAAAATAATTCATAACATACTTTTTTTTGACAGACAATTTAGAACATTAATTCTTGAAAAAAGTTAGAACACACTTAAAATAATTTTAAAACATACTTGAAATAATTTAGGACATAAGCTTCAAAAGTTTAAAACATGTATATATTAATATGAGTATATGTGTTGATTAGGTTTTTACGTAAAAAGACGTGTTAATTATCTAGAAATCATAGAATATATTCTACAACTTATTGTTCTAAATATATGTTGCACATGTTCTAAGAAGGGTTGAATATGTTCTAAAAACAAAAAATTAAGTATGTTCTAAAAAGCTAAGTGTTGTGAATGCTCTAAACATAAATATGTTCTCATATAAGGACCCGTTCTACTGGATCCCAACCCTATATATATACAACTTTGTTTTAGTAAAAGTAATTTTAAAAAACTCTTTTTTGAAACTACCTGTTGAGACAAATCAAACAACATCCGAGGCGAAAATGTTTTCTTATATCAACGTAACATATAGTGAAATTACAATACTAGAGTAGACTAATCCAGATCAAATCAAATCTTACAATTTTCGACCAGATCCACCTACTTAAAATGAAAAGAACATACCCTATACGTGGGGTCTAAATCATTACACCTAAAGAAATTTTGTCTATTAATTATCATATATATATATAATTTCATATTAGTAAAAGATTACATAAAAAAGGTTTATGAAACTAGTTGCTAAAACAAATCTAACCAAATCCCACGCAAATATATTTTTTCTTATAGATTATTGTAATATAGTTCAAATTTCGATCAACACATAAACAGAACAATAGACTTAAAAAATAAAATTAAAATCAAACCAAATCTTAGAAATTCCACATCAATATCTTATACAAGGCGAACATAATACTTCCTCTATTTTTTAATTGACTCGTTTTTCTTGTACTCACATGTCAACACACTATTATATACACTTATATCTCTAATTATCAAGAGCAAAAATTATAAAAAATTGATATTCTGAAAATATATATCGAAACAAATCTAACAAGATCTCAAATTTTTCTTAACTACAAATCATAAAAGATAGTAAAAAAATTACATATATAAACATTATCAACCGTCAAAACGAGTCATCTAGAAAAACGAGGAAGCATATCCTAAGGATCTGTTATCTTCGACATAAAACAACTAAATTGAACTGAACCAAAATGAATAAAATTATAAACAATAAAAATGATAATTCACTAAACTGATTGCAACTGAACTGAAACTGAACCGAAAATTATTAGGGTGGCTAAGCCCCTAAACATGACCTAATCATTGCACATAAACAAAATCATACTCTAATAGTCCACCAACCACACTTTCATCCCTCCCACTACAAAAATGTGCACAATTCACATCACAAAACATAAAACTTTAAAATACTACTACTATTGAAATATAGATGCCGAGTTTGACCGTTACGTTATACTACTAGTACTACTCTTCCATTCAAACCGCTGATGTGGCCCAAGACTAAATCTCAGGCCCCACTTTCCTTAAAACAAGCTTTCCACAAACCCAAAAAAAAAGCGCGTGACTGAAACAAAAACTCACAATGCCAGCTGGCTTTACGGGGTAATCAAGCTGTCCAACCTTATCCTCTTTCATTTTTTGTATTATTTTCTTGTCCCTATATTATTATTTAATCAACTAGTATTTGGGTCCGGATATTTCTTCGAGTTGGTACTTTTTTCCGAACTTGATTTCATTTGTTTCATTCTCATTAAAATATAAGATACAAATATAATAATTTTACTTTTGTAAATTGACATTACGTGCACATTAAACAATTCCAATGAGGTAATAGATGTGCCACGTGACGTGTATACATTATCAGGTAGTTCTTTTAATATTTTTGTATGGATTTTACTAACTTTTTTTTTTCATTTTTCTTTTTCTTTTCTGTCACTATATTCGAAAAGTGTAGTGCCATAAAAATTAAATTTTTAAAGCAAAGTTTATGTTTTTTTGGATAAAATAACAACAAAAGTTGGAAGTCGCAGAGATAATAGATAGAGGGTAGAAAAAATAAACCCTAGATCTATTCAAATTGGAAATCTTGATTTTTATACTTTTAATCTTTCATTTTGATTCGTTCATGATCTTCAAATTGATTAAATCGAGGTTAGTATTTGTGTTTATATGATTTATTTTTGTTGATTTATGCTGCATTTGATTGTTGATTTACGCGATTTTTTTTGATTTTGGATGATGAATTTATCGTTATTTTGGTTGGAAATGTTGAGTTTATGTGATTATATTGGATGAATATGAGTGTTTTTGTGTTGTTTATTTGATTTTTGGTTATTGATATGGATCGTGTGTAGTTGTATATAGGAAGCGATATTGGAATTTTGGGGGAAAGAGTTTAGTTGATAGTGGATTTGGAGGAGAAGAGGAAGAAGAGAGGAGAGATCAAAGAAAAGAGAGGAAAAATGATGTCAAGATCGTATACAAACCTTTTAGATCTAGCGTCGGGGAATTTTCCGGCGATGGAGATGGGGAGGGAGAAAAGGCGGCTTCCGAGGGTGATGACGGTAGCGGGAGTGATTTCGGAGATGGATGATGATCAGGCTAATAGTGTGTCGTCGGATGTGCCGTCATCGATTGTACAAGATCGAATAATTATTGTAGCGAATCAGCTGCCTGTGAGAGCGAAGAGGAGGCCGGATAATAAGGGGTGGAGTTTTAGTTGGGACGAGGACTCGTTGTTGTTGCACTTGAAGCATGGGTTACCTGAGGACATGGAGGTTCTGTATGTAGGATCATTGAAGGTAGAAGTGGATGTGGATGAGCAAGATGATGTGTCACAGATTTTATTGGAGAAGTTTAAATGTGTCCCGGCTTTCCTGCCCCAGGATATTCATACTAAGTTTTACCATGGATTCTGCAAGCATCATTTATGGCCGCTTTTTCATTACATGTTGCCCTTTTCGGCAAGCCATGGTGGGAGGTTTGACAGGTCGCTGTGGGAAGCCTATGTGGCTGCGAATAAAATATTCTCACAGAGGGTGATTGAGGTGATAAACCCTGAGGATGACTATGTTTGGATACATGATTACCATTTGATGGTGTTGCCAACTTTCTTGAGACGGCGATTCATCAAATTGAGGATGGGATTCTTTCTACACAGCCCCTTCCCTTCTTCAGAGATATACAGGACTTTGCCTGTGAGGGAGGAGATCCTTAAGGCATTGCTAAATGCAGACCTTATTGGATTCCACACCTTTGATTATGCTCGCCACTTTCTTTCTTGTTGTAGTCGTATGTTAGGCTTGGAGTATAAATCAAAAAGGGGATATATTGGATTAGAATATTATGGCAGGACTGTTGGAATAAAGATTATGCCAGTTGGCATTCATATGGGGCAGATTGAGTCGGTTTTGAGACTTGCTGATAAAGAATGGAGGTTGCAGGAGCTTAAACAGCAGTTTCAAGGAAAGACTGTGTTGCTTGGTGTGGATGATATGGATATCTTTAAAGGGGTCAACCTGAAGCTCTTGGCTATGGAGCAAATGCTCAAGCTACATCCTAAGTGGCAAGGAAGAGCAGTTTTGGTTCAGATTGCAAATCCTTCCAGGGGGAAAGGCAAGGATCTCGAAGAGATTCAAGCTGAGATTTTGGCTAGCTGTAAGAGAATAAATGAAACCTTTGGACGTCCTGGCTATGAACCCATTGTTTATATTGACAGACCAGTATCTCTGAGTGAAAGGGCTGTGTATTATACCATTGCTGAGTGTGTAGTTGTCACAGCAGTAAGGGATGGTATGAACCTCATTCCATATGAGTACATAGTCTGTAGGCAAGGTGTCTCCGAATCTGGGTCAGGTTCATCACCTAGTAATCCCAAGAAGAGTATGTTGGTCGTGTCAGAATTTATAGGCTGTTCTCCTTCTCTGAGTGGCGCTATCAGGACAAACCCATGGAATGTGGATGCAACAGCCGAGGCAATGAACGAGGCTATCTCTATGAATGACGCTGAGAAGCAGCTACGCCACGAGAAACATTACAGATATGTTTGTACGCATGATGTGGGATTTTGGTCAAGAAGCTTTTTCCAAGATCTAGAGAGGACGTGCAGGGACCATTTCAGGCGGCGCTGCTGGGGAATCGGGTTGGGTTTTGGATTTAGGGTAGTTGCCCTAGATCCTAATTTCAGAAAGTTGACCATTGATGCTATTGTCTCTGCATTCTCTAGGTCTAAAAGTAGGGCCATATTGTTAGATTATGACGGCACTATGATGCCCCAGACATCCATTGACAAGAAGCCTAGTCAAGAGGTGATAACTATTATCAACCTATTGGCCGGAGACCCTAGAAACACTGTTTTTATTGTTAGTGGACGAGGAAGAGAGAGTTTAGGTAAATGGTTTTCACCTTGCAAGAAGGTTGGCATTGCTGCTGAACATGGATACTTTATGAGGTATTGACGCTGTACTTGTACTCCAGTAATGTCTTTACTTTTTCTTCTTGTTCTTCTACTTATGTGTGGTATTTGATACGTCAGGTGGGGTGGTGAAGAAGAATGGGAAACATGTAGTCAAAATTGTGATTTTGGATGGGTACAGATAGCTGAACCTGTTATGAAGCTGTATACAGAGTCAACAGATGGTTCTCAAATCGAAACTAAAGAGAGTGCCTTGGTCTGGCACTATAGAGATGCTGATCCAGGTTTTGGGTCTTGCCAAGCAAAGGAGATGCTAGATCATTTAGAAAGTGTTTTAGCAAATGAGCCTGTTGCTGTAAAAAGTGGCCAGCATATTGTTGAAGTCAAGCCTCAGGTAGCTACTTTGCTTTTCAGACATGAATTGCCATTCCATTTAATCATGCCATTTTTTGTTTGTTAATTGCTAGCTTAATTCCTTAAACTTGTTAGTTAATAATAGAAAGATGTATTGACAAAAATTCTGCGCCAGTTTAACATAATCTGGGAATAGACTATTACATAAGCATGTATAATCAGAAGGGTGCAGCGTGGAGATCTAACTGTCGGAGAGTTATGAGTGATGAAAAATGGGTAAAGTTAGCAATAGTGAAACAGCTCTTAGATGTTTTTTCCATCATTTATTTGGTGGAAGAATATAATTTTATTTTTTATTAAACATAAAAAGTGAATGCATGGAGAAAGTGACAAAAGTCAGATAAATTGAGATATGATTTCAAACTTCATTTTCCCTGAGGGCTGTGAAAACTGATTTCACTGCGGGTTGTCAAAAGTGATTTCACTGTGGGTTTTAAATTTGGTAGTGTAATGGTGTCATCTGGGACTCCTATTCTTATGAGGTATACAAGACACAACCCGAAGGTAAGGAGGGGAAGTGAGGGGATTCTGTTAGGCTAGGATCAGGTAGCGGATGAAGTTTAACTAAGTCTAAAGTTTACTCACTTTTTATATAAATTATATTCATACTTCTCTCTTTGCACTTACTTTTTTTAAAGCAATTTAAATGTAGATGCTATCCTGGTGATAATTTAACCGTCGGAACATATATTCACTTTTCTTTTTGCTCTAAGTGGAATCATCAAATGGTTTTGATTTCGACATAATACTGCCTCCGTCCATAAATATATATCCTCTTAGGCTTTTGGGCTCTTATCAAGAGCAAATAGCAGGGGAATGTAGGCTTATTTTTGGTGGGTATCATAAAAGTAAGAATTAAATAATTGATTGAAGAGAGAGAGAGAATTAGGTCCCACTTCACATGGATGTGGGAGAGATAGTTAGCAAAGGGGCTCACTTCATGCACATGGGTTGATGTAGATTTTCTATTTAAGGTAATAGGATGTATATTAGTTGATGGAGTGAGTATATTACAAATAGTTTGAACTACTAACTATATTTGAATGTGAAATCTTTTATACTTTCTCCATTTTTTAAAGTTGCAACGTTTTGACTTTTACGCTATTCATGCACTTACTTTAACCAAAAAAATGGTGACTAACATATGACGCAAACTTTAGCAGGTAAGATGTTAATTTTTTTTATACATATTTGCAAGATTTCAACTTTTTGTAATTTTCACAAATACATAATTAGAGACACTAATCCTCAAATTGTGTATCGGCAAGTGTGAAAGTTAAGGCGTTGCAACTATTAAAAAACAGAGGAAGTATATGTATATATTTCACTGGATATCCTTATCTTTTTAACACAACTCACATAACAACTTCTTATATCTAATATTCTAATAGAACTTTTGCATGATGGCATCGTAAAAGGTAACAACACTTCTTCAGAGAGATTCTATAAGAGCTTAAACAAATTTGATAACAACTATGCCAAACAATGAACTAGGTAGCTGAACGCTTTTGCTGCACTATTATTGTTAACATGAAGTAACAACTCACTATGTCTTTCTTTGTATTGTGCACAAAAGAGTAGATGGTATAAGGGATACAATGTTACTTATAAAGCATATCTTGTGATTGATGTGTGTGTGTGTTCTTGACACTTATACTTTTGAAAACTCAATACGGCCCATTTGGTAGTTGGTTATAAATGGTGGTAATGAGAATGAATTTGTATGTAAATTTGTGAAAAAAATCATTGTTCGTTCCCATGGTAATGCTAATTTATTTTAAAGTGTTTTTCTCCTCTTAAATTTTCATCCCATCTAATACCTCCATCATCTTCTAGGTGGTAACAAAAATTGCCTCCCCATGGAGATTTTAAGGATACTTCCCTTGTAATATTACACTTAAAATTCATTCCCATTACCACCATTTATTAATGACTAACAAACGAGCTGACATGGTATCAACAACTTTTGTCATATAGTTTAGTTTATACATGATGCACAGTTAATGCTAAAATGTAACAAAGTTTCTCGAGAGAGACTAACTATAGCAAAAAATAATAACAAATCTGCGAAACAACTAGGTAGTTGATCGCTTCTGCGACATCAGTATTATTAACGTATAGGCAACAATCCATTCTCTCTTTGTATGATTTTGCACACGTTAAAAGTTTAGGGGGTATGTTTTGATTGATGTGTGTGCGTGCGTGCGTGCACGATGCTAGTACTTTTTTAAAATTCTCTGTGTTAACATCTTTGTCATAGAGAGAAGGGATATTTTTCTTTTTAAAAATGAACAGTAGACCAGCTAAAGAGAATAGGTGCATATTGCTTTGCTCTTACCTGAAATTCTTAATGGCCCCTAATTGTATCTCACTTATGTGCATGCGACATTGTGGCTTTGTGGGCACTATATTAACAGCTGCAATGGAGTATCATTTACTTTTGACTTGCAACTAATTTACAAGTTGGATGTGGAATATCCAGCACTTTGTGACTGCTTCTGCATGGCATAATGTGAAGATTTGCAACTAGAAGTTCATCATATGATCCTACTGGAGAATGCCTTGATTTGATATATGAAATTTGTTTTCCTTCTTTCAGGGGGTAAGTAAAGGTTTGGTTGCGGAGAAGATATTCACCAAAATGGCTGAGATTAGAAAGCAGGCTGATTTTGTACTGTGTGTTGGTGATGATAGATCTGATGAAGACATGTTTGAGATCATTGGGAGTGCAATGAGCAGTGGTGTTCTGTCATCTAATACATCAGTATATGCTTGTACAGTCGGACAAAAGCCGAGCAAAGCAAAATATTATTTGGATGATACTGCAGAAGTCATTACAATGCTTGATGCCCTTGCTGATGTTTCAGACCCTTTCCTGTCGAGTGATGATGAGCCAGGAAGTCCCTCGTGATAGTTCCTTGAGATTTTCTTCAAGTAAATAGTGGTTTTATCTTCTTCATAGGATAACTCAAGGATTTCCCTGCTTACCTGATAGCTCTGGGACCAATTTGGTTCATGCCCTATTGATGGTTGATCCAGAAAAAATGTCTGAAATTGAATCTGGCAGAACAATTGTGGTGGTGGATGGAATCCCTTTGAGGACATTTTTCTGGATTGCGTAAAGGTAAAACAATTGCTTATTTCATGCTTGAAAAAGGCTTATGAGGATTGGCAAATGAGAGACTTTGCAGCGTCGTATGTACATAGAAAGCTCACCAGGCATTTGACATTCAGTCCATGCTGTTGCTTTTCTTTCCATTTTACTGCCTGGTGGGTGATTGACTCGTATAAGTATTGAAGTCAGATGTCTGGCAAGAACATACCGGGTTGGTTGTAAAATGCCGCATTGAGTTGTGGGTATAGATGTTTTAGCAATTTTAATGTTCTTTACACCTTGGTTTCTGAGGGAGTGAATGCCTTTTGTGTTTACTGGAAAATGTTGAACTTGTTAGTGGTAGGTATACTCCATAGGCAATTTGTTCAAGCTGCTGATATTATTTTGAAATGCCAGAATAGGAGTATTGCTCATTCTTTATTAGAACCCTATCAGCAAAGGATAAATCAGATGATGATTCAGTTGTTGAGGGTATGATCGATTGTCAATTCTATAAAAATATTCAGACCCCTTCTGTATTGATTGCATTTTTTTTACGTTCACGTCTAATTTGGAGGTGCACCGGCCTGGATTATTTTTGTGAACATTAGGGACACTTTTCTTTACCTTTTATGGGGTTGCTTCTTAGGCATTCAACGGTGGCGTGGATGAATTTTGTCGAGATGGAAATTGTGTTATGCTTCATCTTTCTCTCTTCTATGCAGGGTGGTGTCATCTGATCAATGTATGGGTTTTAGTCGCAAGTATAAGATGGCATATGAGAACTTATGAATTTCCCAATCTATTGTAGAGCCATCTAAATATCAAATGAACTTATTTTTGTTTGCAAAATGCTTGTTTATGGTGCTGGGATCATGCTTACGGAATTTCAAATTTTGATAAAGATCGTTCGATTCTCAGACCATCGCATTAGCTTCAGAGGACTGTATGGACCAATATTAGATGATTAGGTCTAACAAGATTGTTAGCCATTTGATCTTACGAAAGGAGGTATCAGACCTTCAACTTGTATTATTTGAAGTGAGAAAAAAAAAGGACGAAGAATGGAAGAATATGTAAGATTTGGCCAAAGTAAAAATGTGGAATTATGGTAAGCGAACCACCCCTACTACTCACTTATTGTTCTCACTCGTTTCTTCACCAAAGCTAAAGGATTGATAGCTCGTATTAATCGTTGTCTTGAAAGGATTTTAAGCTTGTGCATGCAGTGAGATGTTTTCATAAGGTGGAAAGATTTTGCAAAGAAAGAATCTATTCTGTGCTCAATTCTCCTCCTCCAATTCAGCGCCGAGTTTTGGTGTGAAGAGTGAATGGCCATGTACGTTTGTAAATGTTAGAGAAGATGGGAAAGTTTTAAAAGCTGCATAAATTGAAGATTTAAGTATAATTTATGTTCTCTTCGGCATAAAACAGCTGGACTGAACTGATCTGAACTGAATTGAACTGAAGTGAACTGAACTGAATTGAACTGAACTGAAATGAATAGTGATATGTGAGAGTTAAAGTATTGTCAAGAGCTGAACTGATCTGAATTGAACTGAACTGATCTGAACTGAACTGAATTGAACTGAAAATAAGATGGGGAGAACAAGCCCTCCGTTAATTTTGGAGGAAAATATTTTTGAGGAAAATTAGGTAGAAATTAGTTGTCCGTCTTTTTGTAAATATTTTCCTTCGAAATTTGAAGGAAAATGAGTTTTTTTTTTTTTTTCAAGCTCTCATTCTCAACATCTCTATTTTCCCCTTCTTAACTATAGTTTTCCGTCAAATCAAACAAAGGAAAACTAATATTTATGTGCTTTTTATGAAAAATGTTTTTCATCAAAGAAAACAAAATCTATATATTAAAGACTATGTGATTTTACAAAGTAAAATGTGTAGGTACGAGGTGATTTTCAAGAGCTTTTTCCGACATGATGTTGTGTAGGTACATATTGTTCCATATATGGATTTGAAGCTTATTATGAATCATATACGAAAAACAAAGAAATACATTGTATATTATACTGAAAATAGCTTGTTTTGTTTAATCTAATCGAGAACAAAAAAAACTATTAAACTAATCTTTTTACAAAGAAAAAACAAAGAAATGCATTGTAAGTGTGGCTTATTATTAATGATAGATTTTCTTCCTATTAAAAAAAAGTAAGAAAAGTTGTTAAAAGAAAAAAAAAAAAAACATAAGAGTCTCTTGGTTTTTCTTTTAATCTATGCGCTTTGCACTTTGATAATTTTTTTCGCAATTAAAGATATGGTTAAAACCGTCAAATTATGCATATATTGACAAGTTTTTTGAGTGTTTGCACCCAGTTTACCCTTCGGGGTACATCCGGATCGAGGCCAAGTTCGGGGTGGTTAGGTTCCATTCCTCTCCCAAGGGTGTTGCGGGGATTCAAACACGGGTCCGTCCTACCAAAGCCAGTTCCCATCACCACTGGGCCAACACTTACTTGGTGCATATATTGACAAGTTGAAAGCTAAAACATGTACGTAAATAAAAATCAAGGTACTATTTAGTTATATTCCACTTTTGAAGAGCCTTAGAATTTGAAGTTGTCTATTTTTTTAAATTATACGAGATCTTGTATTATATTTTGACATAGATTTGAAGAAACATTTGAGAGTTTTGATGTGAACCTTACTAGTATTAGTGAGGAGAGCATCTAATACTGATCGAGACCAAATTAATTAATGCTCACTCTTATTATATTGTTAATACAATTTTATCCTAGTTTGTAATGTTAATTTAAGTTTGTTACTATTTTATTTTGAGAGCTTTTGAGAATATATATATCTGTGTTCAACATTGTTTTTTTTAAAAGAAAAACTTTTTACGTTGCATAAATAGTATGATTGATTCATTAACTATGATTAATAGTAGAGGTGGGCATGGGCCGGGCGTGTTCATGGGCTCGGCCCGCGGGCTTGAGTAAACGGCGAGCCGGGCCGGGCCCAGTCCCATGAGTGGTGGGCCGTGCTTGAAATTTTAAAAATTTGTCCACGGCTCGACCCAAGCCCGCGGTGTTTTATGTTGTATTTTTTACAGTTTTAGGGTAAAAAACAAAAAAAAGGGAGTGTTCGACTCGCGGGCCGTCCCACACGGGCTCGTGCCGGTGCGTGTCAGAAATAATTTTTTTTACCGTAACAGGCCCGTAGCCCACGTAGCGGACGATGGACTGGGCCTCGAACGGGCTCGTGTCGGGCCGGCCCGGCCCATGCCCACCTCTCATTAATAGCAACAAAATTGCTCTTAGACTGCATCACATCAGCCATCAAATCAAATTGTATGTCTAACTATCTATATATGATATATTCCTGTGTTGGGTCTATTTTTGGCGACATTTATGATTTATGGCTTTATGCAATGAACTTAGACCGGCGTGCACAATTGACAAATTACGTCAATCTTAACACCTATGAGGCGTTGCACGCTTCACCCACGCTTAACCTGCATGATCGACATGTCAACCATTGTTGTTAAAATTTCGATCCGTATCTTACGATCTTACGATTCTACAATTCCGAAAGATCTTACCTTTCCTACGATTCAGAAAGACCTCTTACGTAGGATCTTAATTTTGTAGGATTTTTCGATCCTACCTAACCACAAAAGTTCACATGGTAGGATCATAATATGATTCTACAATCCTACGACTCTACGATTCGATCCTATCATAAAAAAAAATTATAAAGTAATTTCACATATTATATTTCTCCTATTAGATTTTGGTTGCATGTTATTTCAATCTTATAATATTGAAAAACTATCACCATTTGTTAATGATATAAGTCATTATCAAGTTGTGTACATTTTTAACGCGAGTTTCTCACCATTTTCTAGCATAATTATCTATACTTTACGAAATTGTAGGATCTTACGATCCTACGGTGCGATCCCACTAATTCGATCCTACCAACTCCTACAATCCAAAGTAGGATCTCGATCCTGATAACATTGATGTCAATACATCGGTCCATAATCTATAATTTTAGATGCAAAAGTTAACGCTTTTTAATTGGGCATACAATATTGTTTCAAGAATCTATTTAGTTTACATTTGGACATGGTATTCCAAGGATAATGGCCCAATAAAGACTTTTTTTTTTACAACGTGGAAAACAAACAAAGACGTTAATACTTATGTATTCATAGCAATAAACTTGTAACATATTCATTACTAAACCGGATTTGAACGTGTATGAAGTCATTACTGAACTAGTATTAATCTGTTTAGTATGTCATTATTTATGAGTATAAATTCATGTAGATAATTTAGGTGGTTATAATATTTGTTAGAGATCAACTATAATTCGTTAGACCTAATATAATTAGACTTATAATTACCAACATTTTCTCAATCTTATGCATTACAAGTTGATGATGAATAAGAAATCTAGGGGTGAATTACTTTAATTTTTTTTTGTAATGAAATCTATATTAGATTTAATTTTTTCAAGAAGAATGCAAAACCTTTGACATCATCATCTAGTTACATGCAGAAGAAACTTTACATGCAGTATTGGCCATGGAAGTATCTAGAGGGAGTAGAAAACCACTTTGGAAAAGAAAATTGATTTAACTTAATGTATTGATTTATTACTTTTATCTTGTTTTTGTTTTTCTTTGAATTTTTTAAAATAAGCATGAGCATAATGTATTTGAATTAGAGTTTTGTTTTTTTTAAAAAAAAGAGTGATGTAGCTTGATGGTGCATTGAAAAGGATGATATTATAATTAATTGATCATCAAATTTGAACTTACATGATGCCATGCCAGATTATCAACGTCTGAATTATTTGTGGAAACATATCAATTGGTTGAATACTTGATAAAAGAAAAGGATGTATATGAATTACTTACAATTCTTCTGAATTACATGTGATTGCGGGATTAATTTGGAGAACCAGTAGGGAGATGCAAGATCCCCCACAAGTTTTATTAGTATACTACCCAATTTTTAGTTACATCGTTTTTCTTATTAAGAAGTTTCATATCAATTGCAACTTTTATATATTTTCTCTACCTGTCTTCTATCACATAGGTCCAACTTTTTATCTGCCTTTTTCTATCTCCTTTTCACTTTACTTTAAAAAAAAAATTGCTAAGGGAAAAATATTGCATAATAATGGAACGAAGAAAGTATATAAATATAGATAAGTAGGCGACATTCATAATCTCTCTCATGACTCTTTTTTATACTACATAAAATAATACAAAAAAAATTAAGTAATCAAACAACACAATTCAAAAAAAAAACACTTATTTAAGTAATCAAAGAACACAATTCCGAAATATGTAAAATTCAATAAAGACAGAACAATACAAGACGGAGGGAATGGGGGTCGGGTAAGCAAGATCGGGTACTCAGTTAATTTCATCGGGAATGAACTCGACCGGGAATTGGATTTGGAACATAATCCGGTTCATTTATTTTCATGCCCGAACCTTGACGCAATGAAAATCAGTCCCAAAACTTCATAATAAGGGAAACATTACAATTAAAAAAAATGGTCACTACTTTATGCAATTATATTCCTATATTCGACATATACACATGTTAATTTTTACTTTTATTTTTATTTTTGTATTTTTTGGGTAATATTAGCTTTGGGTTTAGGGCATTTATAGGATGTGAGATTGTTTTATGGGATACACAAATATAATACACCAATTCCAGTACAATGCACACAATTCACAAACCAGTTTAATTGAGCACCTTGAGGGGGCGTGCACGGGCCCAAAATCGGACCGGTAGAGCAGAATCCGATTTTTTTTGAAATGTGACTATAATTTTTCCAGCTCGATTTTGGACCAGTTGGACCGGAACATGTATTTTTTTATTCAAAAAAAACTTTTTTGATACGATTAAACATATTTATAGAATCGATAGATTTAAAACTAATAATAATACTAAAAGCACTAATCTTAAAGGCAATAAAGATGAGGTTTTAACTTTTCTAAGTTTTAAACTTCTTTTTAACCTTCAAACCCATTTTTACAAACTAAGATAATTCCGGTCCACTTCGGTCCGGACCAGACCGGAAATCCGAAATCCCCAATTTTCACGGAGCGGAAACTGCATACCCCTAACCTGAACCAGAACCGGTTCCAATGGGTACCCAATGCAGTGGGTCCAGCAATTTCAAAATCGAAATCGATTCTAAACAGGTTCTAATCCTTTAAACCAGAAACGTACCCGAGTTCAATACCGTATTCGAAATTTCAGCTCATCCCTTAAGATGAATAGTCATTAGTCAAGTACCACCTCTGGAAACATCAACCTTCACAAGTACTCTTTCAAAGATAATATGACCAAAGATTCATAGATATGACATTTAATTTAACCCTAGCCCAAACCACCCCACCACCATACCTAGGGGTGAAAGTTCGGTGTGCGGTTTGGATTAGGGCCTAATCCAATCCGATTCGAATAAAATTTGGATTTCAAATTTTCAATCCGAATCCAAACCAATTAGGGTTTGAATCCGATCCAATCCAATCCGAATTTTCATACTCTAGATTGGATCCGATCCGAAAATCCAATTTTTTTAGAACTCTTGTTTTTCGATGAAATAAATTAAGCACAACAACAACCTAGTAGATTTAGGAAACGAGGAATCAAGTGGAGTTAGTGTTTTAGGGGAAGAGTTGAAGTGCTATGCGTATTGGGCTATGGAGTAGGTTTTTTTATAAAAATAAATCAGTTAAGCATTTAAGCCCAATCCAGATACATAATACAAGGAATATTTCTATTTGGTTATATTGGATTTTTGGATCCAATTATCCTCAATCCAATCCGATCCAAAAATCCAATTTTTCAAAAAATCTCAATCCGAATCCAATTCGAACACAGTTTGAATCCGATCCGAATTACTAATTTGGATTGGATTGAATTCAATTTTAGATTATATCCGAATAACTTTCACCCCTACCCATACCACACGCTCGCGTATACCACACTCGTAATTCGTAAACATTGATCTCAAATATGTACAATTTGCATAAATTACGTCCCCCATAACTTTAAAAAAATATCACTTTCAGTCCCTCAATTTTATTTCATTTCACAGTATCACCCCTCCCCATTGTTTTTATTTTTTTTTGTTTTCTGAATGTTGAAGCGAGAAATTCAATCCCCAACTCACAGAAAAGAAGAACTCGTGCGAAGAAGAAGAAGAGAGAGAAAAACTCTCCCAAATTTTAAAATTTAAAATTAAATTAAATTAATTTAAGGAATAATTAAAACGACAGTCGGTGACGGAATATCAGCGCAGACATCACTCACAATCATCACGAAAAAAATACACCCTAATTTTCTCTCTCCTAAGGTGACATTGGCGCTGTTACTCTCGTCTATTTTCTCTCTCCTCCATGGCCGATCTTTCGCTTTTTTTAAGGTTTGTTTTAATTTTTGTTTTGGTGGATTTTTTTGTAGTAGTAATTTTTTTGTTTGTTTTATGTCGATTTTTTTTTAATGTTTTGAGTGTGCATTTTTTTGATCTTTTTAGTTTGGAGATGATATGATTATGTGGTTGATGGATCGATTTTAGAGGAGATTGGGTTAATTTGTGATTAATTTGGGTAATATCGATTGATTTTTATTTTTGCTGATTAGGGTTTTAAATTTGTTGGCGTTTAATGTTGTAAAGTAATCCCTAATTAGGGTTTGTGTTGATAGATTAGCTTAATGAGTTTATAATTTTAGTTATGCACTATATGATGCTAGAATTTTTTTTGTTGATTATGGTTTTGGTAAGTACATGCATTTTTTTTGGTGTACTTGGAGGTTATGTGAGAGACTGTTAAGTGGGTTGTGAAAATTGATAATTTTGGGTTAATGCATTATATATGATCTTAATAATAAGTTGTGGGGTCTTAGGGAGAAGTATCATCTGAGATATTTTGGGAGGTGCCAAGATTCTGATTGAGCTTAGGGTTCACTCGGCTCGTTATACTCACACAATAATCGAGTGAATGGGGATGCTTGAGGGAGTGGAGAGAAAGATTGATGTATTTTTGGGATCCCCATCGTTTTTCGTTTGAAGCATTTACTATTCTTTGAACCTTGATGCTCAGTTATATGGTAGAATATCCTTATCGATTATCGTTGTTTTTGTTGCTGTTAATCTTTATGTTTATGTTTAATTTGTTCCATGTACTAGCATGTATTAGTGGTATTAGATTGTTCAATTTAGTCATCTGTTGGATACTTGGATTGGGTCTTATTGAGGTTAGTCCACATTTTCTTATAGATATCCCTAAAGAGCGGAAGCTCTCAAATGCAAGTACTTCCTTTTGTTCTTTTTTGTTTAGAAGTAACATTTTGCCATTTAGGGTTGCTTTATGTAATAGGCACATTCATCATTGTTGTGACATGGTAAGCTGACATCCTGATTAATGCATTTTTCACTTACTTTTACTCTCCTTTCTACCTTTTTCACTTTTCCTAATTTTAACTCACATTCGCTCTATTTTTTTTTTCATTTTTTCCTTGGTCCAAGTGACAAAGCAAATGCCCTATTATCAAAAAACAAAGGAAGTAATAGTTAATGACACTGGAAAATTATTGCCCGATAGCATTCAGAGACATAGCAGGTTTAGTTTGCACTATTAGTCTTTGCATCCCAGTATTTCTGATTGCTAAGTTGCTGTTTCCTTGGGAACATTCTTTGGGCCATCACATATTCACATTATTAGACTTACAGAAAGTTCTTTTTTTGATTGACAAATTATGCTGTTTTGGTGTATTATTACAATTGGTTGAAACTTGGAATGCTATTTCACCATGTGTTGGTCATGCAATTGTTTTGCATTGAGAAGGGATGGATTATGTGCTGCTCTTAGCATTGTAGCCTCTTTCTTTTCACTGGTAACATTAGCTGGCAGTACTTGTAAAAAATAAGAAATCGGAACTGCATAGTGTATCCGTGAAAGTGGAAATACAAGGGAAAGTGATGTATCTTATAAATCAATTGGAATCGTGAAATGGAGTGGCACCCAACTTCATTTCACAAGATTGTATGTCTTCAAATTGTTTCTCCCGTTATTTAGCTGTATTGCTGACATTCATTTAGGTGACACCTTTTTCTTGTTTTGACATTCTAACATTTGTCATATTGCTGTGCTTCTAATTTCATTAGCTACCTTCTTCCTCTTTTGTCTCCTTGCAGGAAATATTTTGTGTTTGAGTCTACAAAGGGTGCTTGTTGAAGCGGGGTGGTTTTCCGAAAGCAAATTCAGTATTTTGTACACCTTGCGTGCATCATAACCAGTTATCATGGTGTTGAAAAATGATGGTCATAATAGTGACTTCTGCCATGCAATTGATGCTAATGAGGATACGAGTTCCACTTTGTTAGCTTCTGAGTGTAGGAGGGACGAGAAAGGTTTAGAACAGGACAATGATGTCAGTTTCAATGATAAAAGTGCTAATGAGGTGAAGGAGTTTTTTTGCTCTGGCACAGATAAAGACGATAGAAGTGAGTCATCTGAGACAGGTTTAGTTAACAGTTTGGGTCAAGGAGGTGAGGCAGCTGATTTGAGGTCTAATCCCGGGAGTCCACGTTTGGGTTATGCTGCAGAAGACAGGCTCCTTGAATTGAGGAAGCATAGTCAATCCGCATCGCCTAGTAAGAATCATGGCAAGAATGAGAAGGTCATGCTGTCAAATGATGTAACAGAGCCGGTTGAAAAGTGTGAATCTTCTTTGCAAACATTTCCTGAAGATGATGTCGATGAATCTGATGTTGAAGAAGAAGATGTAAGTGTCACTTTGAGTCAGAGATTTTCATTCTGCGCAGTTGTATATTAATGAATAATGACTATCTTGTTTTGATCTGTCAGTTTTATACTTCCTGATTAGCATCAACATTCCTTCATTTTTATTAATTTCCCATTCATATTATTTGCTCTGCTTTTAAGAAGATTCCGGCCATTCTATTGTGTAAATTCCATGTCTTTCCTCTATTTTGGGAAATATTGGATGTGTGGTACATATTACAGTCTCTTTCCTTGGAATATCAAGTTAAAATACCGGGATTTGTTTCACTACAGAATTTTGTGGAATTAGAGCTGGAGTCGTTGAATGACAATTATGAGATGACACTTTCTTTGCTGAAAGACAAACATTGTTGCTAGTAGTTTATACCTTGAAGACTAAACTTATACTGTTAAGTGTCAAAAGTTTTTCAGAATCTGGTTTATCTATAGAAGAGGAATTCAGAACTGTATGTGATGTTTTTTTTTCCTTTTTCTTGGACATGTGCGAGGGTCACTAGTGAACTCTAATTCACTATAATCCGTAATAATTTTGACTGGATTGTAGGAATCGCCAAGTCTTGAGATTTTTTGTGCTGGCAAAGTATTACAGTGTAGAAGTTCATAATTTGGTTCACTGGAACAAGCCTCACAATACTGGGTGGTTTTGGTTAATATTGTCGTCCGTATTATTATATTAGAACGGATCTTCCAACCCAATGTACGGTGGTGTTTATGCAGTTTTTACTTGACTTTCAAGTTTCTTTCTAGGATGTGATTTTGAGTGTAGGAGTTCTTAGAGTTCTTCTTTTTTAACAAAATCATCATGAGGTTTTGGTAGGAAAGAGAATGAGGAATGTTATTAATGAATAACATTGCAAAATCGTGAAATACAATGATTTACCCTTGGTTTAGAGCTACTGTATGTTTGGACCTGGATGCAAGCCTATCATTTTTGCATGTAATTCCTGATATAGCTACTCCTAAAGTGATACTGTCGGAAGAACAAAACCTAGTGAGGTCCCTGTAGAAGCTGAATGTTGGAAAGATGAGACATGTGTACATCCATTTAGTATTGACATATTCCTGATGCTTCTTAATGGTAATAGCATCCATTACACCCAGATGTGGTTTTATTGATCTCTTGAATTGCAAGTTTTTAAGCGCATATACATCGAATCATTGTCAGGAGACCTAAACATTGATATACAATTTCTCATGGAGCATTATTACACACTGAATCGATTCTTTGGGGGGAAGGCTCAAATCAAAAGTGGAGATTGTTGAGAGAAAGAAGCAATAAACATTTATGAGATTGCTAAGTCAGAGAGCATGAACTATTTCAATGAGGAGCTTGAGAATTTAGAGTAGAAGGTGCATTATAAGTGCAGTATTGGAGACAGGATTATGGGGGCAAAAACCTAAAAGTGAAATGGGCAAGGAGAGGCAACAACAATGCATTAATTCCAAGAGCTATAGTCAAGCATTCTCGTAAGAGATTATGTTATTCTTAGTTGTTTGGTTGGAGTTCAAAATGGCACTTTCAGTGCAGTTGTCTCCAATTCTAGATTGAGTATAACTTACAACAGTAGGGTATATTCACCCCAAAGATGGAGCCTTAAAAGAAGATTGAATTCATCCACTTCTGAAAACCTATTTCTTTTGACGGGCCAATTCCTTGAACCTTCTCTTTGCTGACTTGTAATTGAGCTGAAATGCTGAGGCTGCTTCATAGCTCTTTTGCTGTGTTTCAAAGTATTTGTGATGATAGGACTGAAGCAGTTTTTGTCAGGCATGGCACAGTCTGGGTTGCTCTACGCTGGTATGATGTTGTTATCGTAACCCTGACCTCTTTTAAATCTCGACTCTTGTGAATTACCAAAAAAATCACCTATCAAGGAAGCAGTTTCTCTTTTGTTCCATTTCTGCTCCGGTTGACTTGGATTGAAATGGTAGAGTTCAAATCCTTCTTGGCTTAAGATTGTGAAGAAATATACGTTTAGCCCAACCAAAGCCAAAAAGTTCATTTTAAATCGAGAACATTAGAGCTTCGTTTGGACTAAGCGTTTGTTGTACCCTAACACGTTCTTCTTAATACTCCAAACCAATTTCTACCAATTCCCATAATATGAATGAGAGAAGGTGTGGTAACCTAAATTTTTAGCAGTGAGGAGAGAAATGTATTGAATCATTTGCCGGGGCCTTTTATTAATGAAAATGTAAATTCTAATGTGGGAAGGATGAAAAACAAAAGTGTAAAGACTAATATGGGGGTGGAGGGAGTACTGACCATATAGTTCAGTTCTAGCCATAAGTGCCAAACATGAAATTTCTCTTAAGCTATGTCTTGGTTGCATCTATCTGATCTTGTTGCTTCTTCATCACTATTATTCTTAGTTAAGAGTTTTTAAACATTGAAGATACCTTATTTGATTTGTAGTCATTTTTGTAGAACATTTAACAAAGTGTTACCTCCTTGTTGATTTTATGCTGAATTTCCTGTGTACACTTGTATGTTGTCGCCCTTGGGCTTCTGACTGTGCCTGTCTATCTTTTTTAATTGAGTCATCTTTTTACAGACCTCAACAGACATTATATGCTTGTTTGTAATATACTTTATCACTTAACAAACATGCAAAAATAAGCATGGCTGAAGGCGCGTTTTCCGTGGTGTTCATATGGTCGGTTATCTGAAATTTGAATGATGATCTTCAAGCATAGTGCTAGAATGCTAGGATGTTACTTGATGTTATTGCTTTTCATCTAGAATGTTAGCATTATTTTCACTGTATGCTATTTTGTTCCATGAGGATGTCATTTTATATTTACAGGGTAATAAGAAATGCTTTTGCCTCCTCTTTTTTTATGCTTTATTTTATTTTTTGTTTGTAAATGTATATATGACTTCTATGAAGTGTATTACCTGTTCGCTTGCTAAACTAATTGCAATCTTTGCAAATTGGGATGTGGCAGGTAAAGGTGTGTGATATATGTGGTGATGCTGGCCGTGAGGATTTGCTTGCTGTTTGTTGTAGGTGCAGTGATGGTGCGGAGCACACGTAAGTACAAATTTTTCTTTTTCGGCTGCAGGTTTGATCAGGTGTCTGATTGTGGTACTGATTTATATGTATCAATTTCTTCAACTAGGTATTGTATGCGCGTGATGCTTGAAAAAGTTCCGGAAGGCGACTGGTTCTGTGAGGAATGCGAATTAAACGAAGAACTGGAACGGAGACAGGAGCATTTAAAACTATTAGGTACTATTGAAAGAAGTAGATCGCTTGGAAGGACAACCTCTGTAAACTCGGAGTTTTCTCCTAAGTTGGAGAACAAGGACTCCTTTTGCGAACGTAGTAAATTAAAAACTTTTAGTGTAAAAAAACAACTACCGTCAAAGAGGACTGAAGATAGCTTCGAAGCTGGCCCGACAGCAAAGAAGCAGGCTCTTGAGTCAAGTACTGGTTCGCCAACCGCATTAAGTCCTAGTCGTGTGTTGTCTAAGGACTCCTCTTTTAGGAATTTGGATAAGACAAAGGGAAAGTCAATTAATCAATTATCTATGGGCATCGAAGCTGCTGTGGATGCTTCAGAAAATCCACGTTCTCCCACTAGAAATTCGCCTCAGAGCCTGAAAGGTAGCTCTTCATGCGTAGCTTGTTGGAAATCGCTTGTTAATTATAAGAGCTTCATTTAGGATTTTTTTTTTTTTAACTGTGTTTACCTGCTCTTTTACTCCAGGTAATCTTTTAAAGTCAAATTCTTTCAACTCTAATTCAAAGGCAAACGTAAAGGTTTCAGAAGTTCTTCAAAAGCAAAAGCAAGGTGTTGATGCAAAGGATGGACAAGGAAAGCTGATTGCGAAATCTATGTCTTTCAAAGGATTAGGTCGTTCAAGTGCTAGTGAACCAAAGGTTAAAATGCTTTCCCCAAAATGTGCTCCTGTTCAGGAGTTGAAAGGTCAGAAGCAAGTAAGAGACCGTACTTCATTTGAAAGAAAGAACTCAATCAAATTGGATTCATTTCCTGTTCAAACAACAGCTAATTCTACCAAGCGTCACTCTCGTGTTGATAACACCTCAACTCTAACTGTAAGCAATAGTCGTGATCACAAGAATGCTCAATCTGATGGAAAATTGACTAGTTTGTCAAAGCCGGCATGCCATGTGGCTCATAAGTCTCAGGAATCCATGGCTACTTTAGGTACTTTGATATATTTTACTGCACTGGATTTTTTTATTTCCCTCTTTGTGATTCTGATGACATTTTCTTACAGGTGAAGTTAAGAGGTCATCATCGACTAATAGCAGGGGATCTGGAATAAGTAGCTCTGCTGAAGCAAAGCCCAGCCATGTGAGCTTGAAGGATGTAACAACTTTGAGTTCCGCTCGGGCTGTTGATGGATCAATTGTTGGTGCCAATGGGGCCAAAGCGGATATGCATGATAATCAGAATGAAAAAGGACCAGAGAATACTTTTGGGCGTTCTAGACAAGGTGTTAATGGTGCTGCCGTTAGTGGAAATCGTCGAGGTATTTCCGCAGATGCTTCCTTGTTGAGAGCCAAAGATGGGTTACGTGAAGACAATAAATTAAAAGCTGCAATTGAGGCGGCAATGCAAAAAAAGCAGGACATATTTAAAAAGAATAAGTTGCCTGAGAAGCTTAATGAGTTATCTGTGTTAAACACCCAAGGAAACCATGTAGGAGATGTAGTTTCAAATCAAGCGATGGATATAATATCTGAGGAAACAGTTTATGCGAGGGAAGCAGGACTCTCTAACTATTCATCAAACTCTTGCAAACATACATCTATTGGTAGTGCAAAGCAGTTGAAAGTATACCCTGCTGATTTTGTAGAAGACCCAATTCTCACAAAGTCCGCCATTCCTGAGCTTGATGCTGTCTGGCAGTATGACCTCTTTTCTCAGGCCTTCTTTCTTGGTGTTTTGAAATACAAGTTTGGTTTTCTGTATCTTGAGTTTTTATGATGTCAATTCTTTCTTGTCCTTTGCAGAGGAGGTTTTGAGATACATAGAAATGGGAAACTTGCGGATGTTTGTGGTGGATTCCAAGCACATTTGTCAAGCTTTGCATCTGGTAAAGTGCTTGAAGTGGTGAGGAAGCTTCCGCCGAAAATGGTTCTTAATGAAGTATCTCGACCTGGTGCATGGCCTTTCCAGTTCAAGGAAGCCGGCGCTCAAGATGATAACATTGCTTTGTACTTTTTTGCCAAAGATCCTGAAAGGTTTGTTCTGCATATGTTTTTCTTGTATTTGCATAGTTGGTGTTTAATTCGTTATATATATGCTTCGATTTTTTTTGATGCCTGTATTGTTTGTCACAGTTATTCAAGGAGCTACAAGATCTTGTTGGAGTATATGATGAAGCATGACTTAGCTCTTAGAGGAATTATTAATGGTGTTGAACTCCTTATATTCCCATCAAACCACCTTGCTCATAGATCACAGCGTGAGTTCCAAAAATAACACATGCGACCTTCTGTAATCTTGAAATTGTTTCATGAGTATTAATCTTGGCTGCTTGGAGGCTATAATGCTTAAAAAGTGTCTATAAGGAGACCTATGCGATAACATAACATACTATTAGCTCAGTGCTTTCCCCAAGGCTCTTGGCCAAACATGGTGCGGTGCGAGTTATAAATACCTTTACAACTTGTTGTCCCTCAACTTTTCCGTACTTTTGTTATTCGAAACATTTGTAGAATCAGGTCTTAGTTTACTTCTATTCTTGAGTGACAAAATGAGGTTAAATTAAGCTTTCTTAGAAATTTCAATCCATGAGTATTTTGTTGGGTGTAAATTGCTTGCCTATTATTTTCCGATTAGGTCTGGCTCTCTTTCCCCCTCTGTGTCTCCGACTGTTTGATGCTGCTGGACATGTGATTTACAAATGCAAATTTATATTTATTTGGTGTCCTATGATGTTCACCTGTATTACTTGTCAATTTAAGGTTTCTATTTTTCCTACAGATTTCTTAAAGAACCTTCTTGCCTGTGGGTGGTCAATGGTCATGTAAAGTTGTCATCTTTGAAGAAATTAGTGTCGTAGTCAATATTTATAAAATGTTATTTATGATTTTCTTGCAGGTTGGAATACTTTATTTTTTATGTGGGGGGTATTTCGAGGTAGGAGGGCACATGGTCCAGATGACAGATACGCTTCGCTGGAGAGGGCGGAAATATCTGTTTCTGTTCCCAATACGATTCCGAGAGTCAGAAATGTTGCCTCAGCTGCTTCTCTACCCGTGAACACATGTTTGCAGAAGCCTGCAATTGATGACTTGTCTGCATTAGGCAGTGATGCTCTTGTATCAAGAAGTGAGGCTCCTGTTTTAGACGGGTCGTCTCTGCAAAAGTCTGGCTGTATGTCTAATGGAGACTGTTATGATCAGGGACGTAATGTAGGTAGAACCGGTTTGACTTCACCAAACAGCCAAGGGAACCTTGAGAAATGGCCCAGAAAGGATTCTTCAGTCGTAGGTGCCGAAGCATGCTTAGAATCACGGACTCCTGCTCTGGTAATCCTTGATGTCCATGATCTTTTTTCCTTTATTTCTTGCTGACTCTTTCAGTGTGAAATCCATAGGTTATGTATCATATCTGTTGTAAAAGGTGCTAGACCTTGCTGTCCTAAAAGGTGCTGTCTGATTGTTAAATATGTAGCCAAATGTGGCTTACTAATTAGTAAAAATCTGAACTTAGCAAATAGTTTTTTTTTTTAAACTCATGATGATTCCGAAGAGCATTCATCTAGGGCTTGGGTTGATAGAAAGTGAAGAAGATTTACTTGATTTAATTATTTGATACTGGCTTTTGATGTTGTTTATTTTGACTCCTGTCTAAGGTGTAGTGCATTGTCTCTTTTGAAGATGCCTTCTCTTCTCTCTGCTGGTCAGTCATTCTTGTTTCTGTAGTATACTCTTCTCTTTCTTTTGTCTTCGTAGTGTTGATAGAGAAACATGTCCTGTCTCTGTATTGTTGATATACTTGTGACAGGGTGCTGACCTGCGGTCCGCTGAATCTATAATGGCTCTTCCCACTTGTTCTCCTACTAGTGAGGCGGCTAGTGGAATTGACATAAAAATTAAGTGTATCAAAAGGAAGTGTTCTGACAACATCCAGGATAAATGCAGAAGTGTAATTCTGAAGGATCATTAGAAAAGAAGAGTTGGGTGTAAGAATTGCAAGGGAAAAGGTTATTATACAACATTTGGCACATATACAGCTTATGAAGACATGTCTGCTGTTATTAGAACTGTCCAGCTGACCTAAGCGGTCCATTTGATAGGCGGTACTAAATAACCATTATCGGCAATGGAATTATATGTGATTTGCAAGGAAAATCCTTCATTACCATGGTAATGGAATTTGATCCCCGAACATGTGATTCTACATTCTCACTTTATGCTGGTAATGGTAGTCAATGCAAAATTGAAGTAAAACACATGTTCGGGTAAGATTTTTCATCACCAAGGACATTGACATGAGTTTTTTCATACAAAACTATGCGGAAATTCATTACCATTACAGCCATATATTACCGCCTACATATGGGCTGTAAATAGATAGCTCTCTCATATTTCTATCCAAAAGAAAGAGAGTTTGTGCTGTCCTCTCACATCTCTGTTCACCTATTTGTTAATGGTCTCTTGTGTGTCAAATTTGTGTTCCATATTTGTGCTCCATTTTTCCTATCATTTGACATGTCGTTGTTGTTATTTATCTTGGTGTAATGGTCATTACTATAGGTAACTATTACAAGTACTACTGTTGCTAATACGGTTGTTTTCTTACCAAATTAGATGTTAAAAGTAGTTTGGTATTAATAAGTCTGATTGCGAAGTTCATGAGGACCTTCCTGAATGTTGCGTATTGCGAGCTTCACAGTTTTTGTACTTTCTCGATTTATTGAGACATGGTATCAACTGCTAGTATGTATCTGTGGATCTGAATTCTTCCCTGCCTTAGTTCAAAATATTGAATTTTGGTGTCACGAATTGTATTGTATATTATCTCTCAAAGTTGGTTTTGTGGTTTGACATGGCTATACACAGCAAATCGGAGTGCTTGTGATTGCAAATATCTGATGTTGTTTGGTTAACAAAAACACACGACATCGTCTATTTTCTTGGAAGTAGTTCCCATCTAGTGGAACTTCCCACATGAAGTAGAATTTCTTATGCTCCATATTGTGATTCTTAAACTTCATTTTTCTTGTTGGAAGTGGAGAGAAGGGGTTTAACTCTTTTTAGATGAACAGTCAATCTGAGCATATATTATAATTAATTGTCATTTCGGGACATGCCTGTTTATTTGATAGATATAGTGATCATCACCATGTAATTCTGACTCGTTTTCCCATCGTCTATAGGAAGATCATGGTCAGCCAGACCCTAATATAACTGTACAGCATCCGCATTCAACACAGGAAGTTGATAGCAGCCTTGATCATCATGAATCCAAGAAATCACTGTCTGATCTTATGTTGGAAAAACAAGATAATAATTCTTCCAAGGTGCTTATGGTAGGTAAGCAAGAGGGCTGTTCTGTTTTCTCTTCAGAAGAACTATATTCGGAAAAGAACAATGTTGAGGATAAATTTAAGAATATCGTGAAGGAAGAAGATCCGTCTTTGGATAATATACAGAAAAATGGAGGCCAGGTTAAAGTTGAGAATATTGTGAAGCAAGAGGAGGATAATAATAAGGATTCCATGTGGAAAAACGGCAGAGTTGAGTTGGATTCCAAGGGAAGCTTGAAGCAAGAAGAGTATGTAGATATAAATGTTTCTGCTGATGGTAGCATGGAGGACCTCCATAGCTTGCAATATTCACCCAAGACACATTCATACAAGAGTTCGTTGGAGCCTAAATCAGAAGCTGCTTCTGTCATCCCATGCCAAAAGAGGCCATGGATGGACAGCAAAGATGTGTCAGAAGGTGGCGACCAATCATGCATCAGCAAAAGAATAAAAGGGGATGATGGCTTTTACGGGTGTGATTTACGTAGATTTCCGAATTCTTTGGGTGATAGGATCACAGCCCAGATGCATGACGTGAGCACTAGCTCACGTATTGAAGATACATCTAATGAAGCTATGGATGAGAAAGCAACATCTGTGAATTCTGGATCAGCTGAGAGATGCTTCTTTCTTGTGGATTCACATGCTGCTCAAGGTGTCCCATCCAACGATCGCTCATCGCCTTGGAAAGTGTCTTTGTTAGGAAATGAGGATCGGCTGCCTGATGGATCCCCTAACTTGGAACTTGCTTTAGGAGTCGAAAAGAAACAGTCGAGAAATGGTCTGTTACCTTTCTTTGCTGGGATAGTTGATAGAAAAGGTCCTGACAGGCCTCCTGACATAGTGTCACCAAAGGAAGAGGATGAAGATGCCAGTGCTTCTCTCTCTCTCTCCCTTGCATTTCCGTTCTCGGATATGGAAAGCCCAGGGAAGTCTGTCAGACCCCTGACAACTCTGGAACAGGCCCTTCCTGCAAGACATGAGGCAAATACTTCGCTGCTGCTCTTCAGGAACTCATCAGGCAAGTAGACAGGTCAGTTCTTATGTATATTAATTGTTACACATATGGCAAGTTAATAGGTCATATACTATGATCTTCCATCGGGTTTTTGAGAGAACCCATGTCCCGTATGTTAATAACCCGACAGGATATGTTGATATCTCACCCTGCCCACAAACACAAAGATTCCAACCTCTTTTTTTTTTTCCTTTTAATTTTTAAATTCCCTCTTTTGGATGGTGCATAGGCACGGCTCTTTGTATATAAAGAGAATAGTAGCCGTCACAGTCCACAAGTGCATAATGATCGAAACTGCTGTTCTGTGTACCAAACATTGTTGTCTAGTTTTGTCTAATGTACTTCAATTAACATTTTATTTGCAAGATAGCAAAATAAGTTGCTGAATTATTCCCTTGTTTAGACGAGAATGGAATTTATACATTGTTTGTACTGGTGAAGAACAGTGTTAATCATGACTCTGGCTTGTGGGTGATGCGATGGATCGTTGGACAAAGATTTTACACTCAATGTTTGCCGTTTGTGGTTAAACATGGGCATAGATAAATCGTCTTTCTTTGTTGTATTCTAATCTGTCGAGTCTCTTCTCTTGTCAGTGGCTAGGAGTAAGCTGAGGTAAGCCTGAGTGTGGCTTGTTTGGACTTGCCTTGGATGTCAAAGGCTCGGTTTGATGCTTGGGTTAACTACTGAACTAAATGAATAGTAAATGAAACTAGTTAGCACAATCCTGTAACCAGAATAAACAGTAGTATGGATTGCATTGTTGTCTATAAAAGAGAAGACTTGGGGTGGGGTGGGGTGGGGTGGGGTGGGGTGGGGGGTGGGGGGTGAACTTGGTTGGTTCAAAGGCTTCAGATTATATGGCATAGCTTGAGACATGGCCGGTTGTAGGCTGCTGTCCAACGGGAAAGCCGGTTGTGAGAAAAGGCATATGGAACCAAGGAACATTGCTAAGGGATAACTGATCGCGTCTGAATTTTGTAACTGAGTTCGAATTTGTATTCTTTTCCGGCTTCAATTAGTTTTCATATTCAAGGGTATAAGATAACAGGAATATCATTGATATGCTCAGGCTGTCTCAGTTGTTTTGCCCCCAGTTTTTTCGGGGGTGTGTAGTTTGTTCGTGGGCGTTGCTGAGATCACACTCGTGATTCAACTGGGGTTGCCTTTATTTTGGCAATTATTCTTGCAATTATCAACTGTCAAGGAATGATTCTGGACTCATTCTGCAGAATTCTCCGATTCACCTGGGAAAATAAGCTTTTTTCTCTTGAATATCTTGAAGACTTTGTGGGACTGATGTAAAATTTAGTCGCAACAATTTATCAATTCGTAAAAATATGCTAGTTATGCACTTATCCGATCTTATTGTGCCACTGTAGTAAGAGCATTAATATGCTAGTACAAAGATCTAAATGGCCCCAATTATGGAAATGACCAATACTCCGAATTCAAATCACGCACCAACTTCACAACATTGTCATATTATGCCTTACGATCCAAATTGGCTTAATGGATCTAACATTCAGATGAAGTAGCTATATCTTCAGAATCTAGAAAAGTAACCACTACGACCCAATAACCCATATTGTCCTAATGACAACAAACTTCTAGCATTTGCAACACTTCAGGTTAATGTTTCGGTCTCCAATTCAATGTTACCAATGTTCCAATGTTTATGAACGGCATGAACAATTCCCATCAGCTATAAGAGGAGATGAAAGCAACAATCAAAACATGCAAGAAGATTTTCGCCGTGGATCGACAATCAAAAATAAGTTGAAACACTGCCAAGTAACAAAGGTATTGGAGTATATTTGACTATGACCAAAGAGTAAGGATGATCTTGAGCAAACATAATGATTCATGAACAAGGAACCACCTAAAGAAAAATCCATCTTTGCGTTTTAGGACCATGAAATGGGTTGATAGTCAAGAAAAAAATTTAATCAAGATGTGACTCAGTCAATGGGCCGACTCGAAGTGTAAATATGAAAGCAAAAGGAACAAAGGAGAAGTATAATAAGTACTTATTTGGGGTGTAAGAATAATATTTATGGGTATGTAGTTTTTTTGAAGGTAAGATGAAATCTCTTGTAAGGAAGGGGGAAAATTTGGGATTCCTCCTTGTAAGGATGAGACTTGATCCCAAGATTTTTGGGATTTGCGGTGGCGTCAATATCACAAAACTATCACCTGCTGCTCTTTATGGGTATGTAGTTGATTATTAAGAAATATCAATGTAATATATTGTATAGCATTGCCTTATCCATTCGAGTTGTTATGTTCTCTGTTTAATTAATACGGTTTTATCATTGTAATCACAAGAAATGTATATAGTAAACAACAAATGTATTTACAATTCATCAAAATGTTTGATCATGTCATTGAAATATCAATCTATTTTCGATAAAATTTATTGATACCTTATTGAACGGTTAATCGAATGTAAATTTTAGCTTAAATAGCATTGAGCTTAAAATCGACTATATAAATTCATAAACAACACTATACCACGATTATCATTTTCAATTTTCTTATTCGATTACTCTAACCTAAGTAAATCTGAAGTGACCTAAAACCAAACCGAATAATTCATTACCCGATATATGACAAGAACCAAGCCGACCTTATTATAGGAGTAAAAAATGAAATGATCCGATCCAAACTAACCCGAACTAAGTAGTAAGCACCCCCGTTCAAATTTATCCGATGACGATAATTTCAATAAAAAGCAAAACAAAAAGTTCTATCCACTGGCCTACACATACATTATTCATTCTACATACACCTGTGACCTGTCTCTTCCTCAACTTTCTTCTTGTTTTCTTCACTCATGGCGATTTCACTTTCTTCCGCTGCGATTTCAGGTAAACTTACGCACATCTTTCTCTCTCCTTTGAACTCTCTTTTTTAAGCTTATCTTCTCAATTTTCATAATCTGCTGCAAAAATGAATTAGTTTCTGTTACTATATATAACTCACAGGCGGAATATTTGAGGTTTTCCGATAATCTGAAACAAAGTTACTGGAAATTGGTGAAACGAGGTGGAAATATGATAAGTAAACCATTTTTAACATATATTTCTTGCTCGTTACTTATTTAATCAATTTAAAAAGTTATGCTCATGGATTGAAATTGTCACTTGCACCGGAAGAGTGATTTTTCTTGATTTGTCGTAATCTATTAAAAATTAGGTTTATGTTAAGTAATTTGGAACTTCCTTAGAACCGATTGTAGTATAATGAAGTTGCAGTGCTGTAATTTGTGCTTGTGAGAATCAGAATGCTTTCATTTGTGAAATTTGTTGTTATTGATTTGTATGAATCTGCTTGTTGAGTTCGGCAATTGATAAATTAATACTTGCCATTGTTTGCCTATACTGGATGTGTCATTAAGCTCACCTTATTCCCATTTCCCGGTGTGTTGGATATAAGTTGCATCTTATGCAATATTCTTTTGGGGAAATTACACTCATTGATACAAACTTTTACTTGACATACTTGAATAAACACCTTAAGCTCGGTAACTTTAGATAGATAATAGCGCGATGGTCACTAGAGCTTAGAAAAACTATCTCGCACCGTATCATCTTCCACTAGTATAACCTCTCTGCTAGTAATAGCAGCAACAAGTCTATCCTTTATCAAGTTTGTTAGTTCCTCGAACTGGACATCACATTTTTCAGATTTTCTTCAAGCTCTCTTGCACTTGGACATGTGGTACTGATAGCTGAGTAAACTTACCAAGTTTCAGGTGTTATTGTAAGGGTGTCAATCAATGTAGTTGGCCAAACTTTGTGTCATGGAGTGTAATATGCCCTATTCTTTTTCAACATTATAATTTTTTATAATATAAATTAGATTTGGATAAGGGTCAATAAGTCCATATATATATAGTTCAAGTAAATTAGATAAGCGCTACAAAGTTTGTGTCACTACGAAAAGTTTAAATAAGAGGACTCTGGGTCAAGGATGTGATATGCTAATTGTTTCAGTCCTATTGAGTCACACGAGCTCATGTAGTACCATCTCATTTTGTTCATTACACAGGTGGATCTAATATCAGGACATGTGAGCTTCCATTCTCAAAATGTAGCTCTTTGGGGAAAATGACAATCAGTGCAATGCCAAGAAAGTCGAAACAGTTGGGAGTGCACCACAAGCTTGCTGTTCGTGCAGAATACAGGTTTTACTTTTGGCATTTGCATCTTTGTTCGTTATTTATGCCTCAATTCTCTTGTATTCATCATGGCTGTGTTCTTGTAAAGATGCTTTCAATTCCCTATATAATAGTAATATACTATATATCTTAAAGTGAAGTAGTTGGATATTGACTGCAAAAGTGCAAACCGTGCTTGTATTGACTTCTGCAGTACCTCTATATAAAATAATAGTCCGTCAACGCTTGTTAACTCTGACCACTAATTTGTTAGAGAATTTATTAGGTTATAAAATTTTATGGATTTCTCTAGGGGTGTCCATGTGTTTTTTTTTTCATCAATGTACACTATATCCGTGATTTTAAATGCGTCTCAATGTTGTTCCTTCCTTTATATCTTCATTAATATATTCTGTTGGTGAGATTAGGATTTGGGGTTTCTCGTTTAATTAGCTTAAGCTTCTTATCATTAAGTCTGGAGAAATTAACTACTCTGTAACAAAATTTTTAAGCTAATTAAAGGTTTCTAAACCCCAATAGATTTAAATGCATAATACATCTCACTAATAAAATTTATTAGTGGAACTGTGAAATATATCAATAGGGGTAGGGCTTAGACACTTTTAAGACCACAAGGGTACTATGAAGATACTCGAAAGAGGTGATGGTGCAATGCAGTATTTAAATAAAAACATAGGTCAGTCTGAAAAAAACCGCAAAATTATTCTTAGTTGTTCAATTTTTACAAAATGATTTCAGAAGTTGCCTTTTCTGGATGGTTTGTACTATATAAGTCTATAACATACAGATATTCATCACGGCGAAATTTGACAAGGTTTGACCATAGAAGTCAAACGTGTCATGCTCTTTTGACACAGTGGTATAGTAGGTGTTTTGATTTCGTGCCTTGTTCAGAATCGTCTTAATCAGAAATCACTATATAAGCTATTGACATGGGTAAGATTAAAGGAATATGATATGACTTATTATGACTTCCATTTCCCCTTCTTTTTAGTTGAGAATGAAGGTGAGCTTTTCTTTTCGAGTCCTTACCCTGTTTACCAAAATATGAGCAGCAATGATGATAGAGGTGGAGGTGGTGGTGATTTTGTTGCTGGCTTTCTTCTTGGTAGTGCAGTTTGTGGAACTCTAGCATATATCTTTGCTCCTCAGGTGATTTGGCTTTTCCACTTTAGGTTTTATCATTTAACTCTTAATCCCTGCATGAAAGTTGCTTTGAGATATCTGTATATAGTTACCAATTGCAGTTGATCTTGCAGGGACATTTGAGCACTAAATGTGTTTGGTGAACAAAGATATGTGGGAAGTAGTTGTTGGTGTTTCATCTACCTACTTTGTAGTAGACTCTAGGCAATTTTACCATGATCAGAACTATCATGCAACCCTAGACCTAATATCTCTCTTCTTGATGAATAAGTCTAAAGGTTTTTGCTTTCTACACCTAAGAATCCTGAAATGCGGAGAAAAGAAAACATTACAACCCAACCAAGATCTCTTTTTATTACTTCAATAGTTGAAAATACATCAAATGGTCATAAGGAGGATTGGACGAGGGTATTGAAAAAGTAAACTGAAAAACTTAGATATTTATTAATTTCTGCATTTCGTAATGAATTAAAATGGTCCATGCCGTCCATCAAACAACATATATGAAACTATGTTACTCAAGCTCGGTTAGCAGTGTAGTGTTTGATTATTCCAGGGAAAAGATGCATGTTTTTGGTCTAAGATGAAGTGTCAACTACTGTCAAGTGTCTATTCCCATTTCCGAAGTGTCAACATCTGACTTGGGCATTCCAAGTGAATTGAATACTCCGAGCAACATAGTTTTATTATAGAGAGAGTATACAATATAGTTGTTTCTTCTGATGTTGTGGATAAGAACTTTGGGATTCTTTTTTCCAATGAAATAACTTTTTTGAGAATTGTCAATGAGGTTTGTAGTTTTAATATGAACCAGCTCTTATTTGATCATCCTTCATTATTATTGCTGTATGGTTCTTTCTAGTTTGTTTCGAAAGACTGGTTTGAAAGAGATTATATCTCTGACCTGCATTGGTTCCGAATTAGTATGTGCTATTTATTATATATTTGCACTAGAGTAGTCTTTGCATGTCTGCATGGCTGCATATACCCTATCTCCCAAAATAGCTCTGCTCTCTTGACTCTTCTTGTCTGGTTTAGAGGGGAAAAAAAAGGAAATAATGGTTTTCAGCTCTTCTATGTTATCAGATCAGAAGATCACTGCTGAATGAAGATGAATATGGTTTTAGGAAGGCTAGGCGACCAATATACTATGACGATGAAGGTCTGGAGGTAAGTATCACTTTATAGCCTAGACATACTGCTTGAATTTTTTTATACTACTTGCACAAATACTTCAACATTCTATTTTCTGTTTAAGCAAAAGCAGAAGACCAGACAAACCCTCAATACCAAACTGAGCCAACTCAATGCTGCAATCGACAATGTATCTACTCGCCTGCGGGGTGGAAATAATGCGGCTACAGTACCCGAGTCAGATCAAGAAGAAGTAGAAGCCGCATCATAGAATCGGGTCTATTTTACCTATCACAAATTGTCTTTCAGCTGATGCTTTTGCTGAGCCACCAGCCATATTGACTTCAACCTATATTTTATCTCTTATCATCTGGAGACTTCTGTGAATACTTTTCTCTTTAATAGTTTATGATCTATGTGGTCTATTGGTGCAAACTTGTGATGTAATGCTGTTTCACATAAACTAGAATATTGAATGAGGTGATTTTGAATGCATTTCTTGCAATTATACTCTCTTGTTACTCACCAGTGCAAATTCCTCAGGCATGTTATCCTTTTGTGGCATACTGGAAACTGCTATAGAAATTCAGATGTTAATATGATATACTTTCTCCGTTTTTTAATAAGTGCAACATTTGCATAGTGTTTACTATTCACAGTTTAAACTTTAATTAGCTTTGGTGATTTAGGGTTTAGGAAAAACATAATCATGTGGGATCTTGTTAGATTCGTCTGAATGTGAATTTTTTTAATATCAATTTTTTATATTTTTACTTATTGACAATTGAAGATATTAATGGTTAGAATAATGCATTGGCAAACGTAAAAACAAGAAATGTTGCACTTATTTAAAAACGGAAGTAAAGGCGGACATATGTTAAAATTATCCAATACTTGCATTGATTTCCGCTTCTATTCACTAAGGTAAAGGCGGACATATGTTAAACCTCTCCCTAAACAAAGGCAAAAATTCTTTGTGTTGTTTTAGGGAGATGTGATTTTTCTTGATGTATCTCCACTTCTGCATATCCATCTCTATCATCACAAACACCATGTATAATCGTGTCCATTGTTAGTACCACTTAATCATTACTCACGTGGTACCAAAACCACCACCTACTTATCACTATTATAGTCACCATCAACTTGTGTACATCCAATATAACCACCATCATCCACCACCAAAACCATTAAAATTTATCTTCCTCAACTATTTAGACATGTTAACCACAAAATCTAAAACTAATCATCATTGGCCTTCTATATTGCCAACAATACCAAGTAATTGTGGGGAGGAGGGTAGGAGGAGGAAGAGGTAGGAGGACGATGAGAAAAAGACTTAAAAACTGTCACAAATTCTCTCCACTCATATTAAGAAAATATCGATGATTTTTTTAAAAAAAGCACGAGATTCTACCCTTTTGAATCAGAAAAATCATCAAGCACCCAAAATAACATCTTAATAACATATACATCAACATCACCACAATTATCCAAAATCCAACTATTTTCATGTAAGATACTTGCTACTACATTTATCCAAAATATCATAAAACTTAAAACGAAATTATCTTATCCACCCATGACTAGACAAATTTGAACCTTAGCCATATGAATATTACTACACCAATCCAAATTCCAAACTAGAAAAAAGACAAATCCTTTTTCACTTGAAAACTTGACGATTTTGCAAAATTTAGGAATTTGCAAAAACATATTTCACCCTTAATCATCTCATCATTGAAGCAACGTGCGGCGCACGTGCTCACAGGATAATGAAGCAATATCACCAAAATGTAAAATGGAGAAGAATTAAAAGAACCCCTCTTCTCTTTTCATCACCCTCTACATTCTGCAACAACCCACAAAAATGTCTGTATTTCTCTGTTTTTCTTCACCGTTTAAAATCAAATTTAATTGATTAATTTCCTTTTCAATTATACTTTTTTCTTTTTCTTAGAGAATTTATTCTGAGGGGAAAAAAAAGAATTTAAATTGCAGTAAAATCTCAAATGAAGCATGTAAAGATAAGAGCTTTATTAGATTTAATAGATACCAATACTTCAGCATCAGATGGAAGACAATGATCATGCTGCTACTACCACTTGCAAGGTATTTTTTTCATTCAAAACAACTTTTTTTATTCACTTTTTGAATTAAATAATTGTTTGTGTGATTCAATATTGTAGATTTTTACTGGAATTGGAGAAATTGTGTTAGAAATTCTTCACCTTTGTGTATTTTTTTACATGAAAGTTTGATTTTTATTGTTAATTTGATGTGGGTATTTCCAGAATTAGCTTAAGAATGTAAATTCTAGTAGTTTAGAACTAGGGTGAAGTAGAAATCACTCAAATCAGCATCTTCACCTCTGTGTGAATGATGGGTTGTGAATAGAATGGTTACATTATTTTGAATTTTATATGTTGGAGGAATATTCAGGAAGAAGCATACAATGGATTGTGAATCTTTCTTCTGATGGGTTGTTTAATGGGACATTTTTTTTTTTTACAGAGGTTTAATGGGACATTGTTTGACTCAATCCATATATATTTTCTGTATGTTTCTTTTGATTTTTATGTGGATTAGGGCCTGCATAAATTTGGCATTTAATTAATTGAAACCCTGAAATTTTGACTTAGTTTGGTTTGGTGTTGTAATTGCTGTGTGATGTGATCTGATTGGAATTCGCTACGCCGTAGGATTATTACAAGATTTTGGAAGTTGGTTATGATGCAACGGATGAGGATTTAAGATTAAGTTATCGAAAGCTTGCTTTGGTGAGTATCATCTACCCTTTTTAAGGATCAAATGCAGTTTTTATGTGCAACATTTGGTTCTATAGATGTTATGCTCATATTACTCAACTTTGATTCCATAGAAATGGCATCCTGACAAGCATGGAGGCGATAATAATATTACTGCCAAATTTCAAGATATTAATGAAGCTTATAGAGGTATTCTTTATGCTAGTCCAAATTTCAAGATGGAACCCTGCAATTCACGCTTGCTTTTGACTGTAACACTAGTGCATTTCTTTGCTTCCGCAGGGAGTTTATCTCTCTTGCGTCTGTAATAATGATTTCCTCTTATAGTGCAAATTTCTTCTATTGTTTGAAATACATTAATGCTAAACTGTTTCAGTTATGATTATCTCAATTTGTTATCACCGATGTTTTCATAGTAATTTTATCTTGATTGTTGCATCTTACATTCTATCTGGTGTATCTTGTTATTGCTTGTTCTATAAGCCAAACATTCTTCTAATATAGATGCATCTACATTTTGGTCTTCCACAATTCTCATAAAAACATATGGCTACTCTTGTTTTCTGTAACTTGGTCATTGTGACTAGTTATTGTAATTGGTCCTGCAACTTCTTTTCTACTACTTGTTGGACTTGAAGTGGTCATGATTGATGATACATTATTTTTGCTTAGCTTCTATTGAATTCAGGAAAGATATTCTTGACTTTCTTTGAGTATATTTCCTTTCCTTGAGTTTTCTCATCTCGCTTTTGTTCATCTGTTGTGATCTGGCAGTATTGAGTGATCCTGCAACACGACTTGAATACGATCTAAGTGGGAATTATGCAATTGATAAGTACTCTCTCAGAGTAAGAACCATTAGTATATTTCGTTATCTGGAACTAAAAGTCTACAATATATTATATGCTACGTGATTAATGACTCTTGTATGCGTTATACTGGTCCATTGAAACCGATTCTTATAACGAGTTTCTTGATCTATCCTGAATGCAGGAATACCTTTCCAGATTCAAGGGAATGATACTCACATGCAATGGTCTTGGCATCAATCATGCTTCACTTTGGTATGACATTCTAATATTGCCGTGGAACTAGATTGTTGATTTCGTAAAATTTTTCAGAGCTGTAATCATTTAAGCAATTGAGCTTCCTCTGCTGTAGGTTAGGAATTTGTTACCATGTTACACGATAGCAATTCATACATCCCATTAGCTTATCAATTACCTCTTCTAGCTTGATAGTTGGACAAGAAAATGAAAAGATGACTTATTTGCAAATAGGCATGAAGCCATGGACACATGATGGTCAGTTTGTTTCTTGATTGTTCAACAATTAGGAGTTGTAGAAGTAGCTGACCAGTGGTAATCATTGTATGGACCAGAAAAAGGGGAATGTCTTGAGAAAAACCAGTCCAACCCTATGGCTTCTGAGTTTTATCTCCTTGATATGGCCATCACCTTTTTTCATCCATGATCCCAGATTCCTAGTTATATCCGTGTGTGCTTAGGGTCTGGACCAATGTCTTATGGACGGCTTCTGTTGAAGGCATATTGGCTTCTTTGCAGCCAGGTTATGTGTTTATGTACCCTGCTCTTACTCTTTACAAAAGATATAGTTTCAAGGACTTGAATCCCTTCTTTAAGTAGTAGAAACATTAACGAAATGCCTTCATCATTAGGATACACTAGAGAGAGGATATCAGTTGCTTGACTTGTGTCTTCTTTTTTATTGCTCTTGATAATGTTGTGGGAGAAACAGGTGTGTTTCCTTTTACATGTCTTGGGTAGAAAGACCGGACTTTATCATGATTATGTTGGTACTCTTTTGAAATTGAGCATTTATACTCGTGGTAGTATTATTTGGGCGAGTACCAATTCTATGAGCTTTTGAAGGTTATCCTGACTTAATGAAGCTATATTTATGCCTCTGAAACCAACTAAAGTGATCTCAAAATGTAGAATGATTCTACTGAAACTGAGGATAATCTCATACGTCTGTGAACATGTATATTTACTAATAAGTTATAACCCACAAAGGATTTTCAAAAGCTTGATCAACATTAACTTAGTAGCACCGACAAGTCGACAACTATGACTAGAAAATCTTCTAATGAGCTCCAGGTCTCTGAGCAACTTATTTCCCTTTGGTTACCTAATTTGCATATCTTCTCATCCCATTTGTATTTGTTGTAGGAGTCAACAACACCTCAAGGAAGCAAATGATTGTGAAGATGATTAAGGTTTGAGTGTCCTGCCATTTTATCATTAACGAATCACCTTCTTAATCAAGACAACAAGGAGCGCGGTCTCCTGTAACTGTTTCGAGACTCCGGAGAGGGAGGAAGGAGAAAGGACCAAGTTGTTGTACAATACTAATAGAGAATAGTCAGTATCTGGTACACTTGAGGCTGTTATGTCTTGTACGGCATGTTAATGATTGAAAGTAGCTTTGGAGTAGCAACAAGATAGTAGAGCAATTGCTTTGTGAGAATATTGATCTTTTTTTAAGTGCTCACTCACTTTCTTGTACTTAGTTATGTATCATTGGAAGTAGCACGAGAAACAATTTTTTTATAATTATTTTGTGAACTGTACATTTTTTTAGGGGAATTTTACTTGAGTGAATAATTGGTTGGTTTTTTTAAACTATAACTAAAAGTCTAAACTGATCGTTTTGATAAATGAAGAGGGTAATGGAAAGAGGAGGGAGGGGAAAGAGAAAGAAACTTTGTCTACCCGATAGATAATCTATTAACTAGAGATAGGCATGAATAATTAGTGGAGTTTAATTTTTTTTTATCCGAAATGGAGTTCAATTCACGGTGATAATAATATTTAAATTGTTTATATCTAGTGGATAATCTACCTGATGGATAGGATAGATGTAAATTTCTAGAGGAAAGTGGGAATTATAACCTTTATCTTGGGTAATGATTGACAATCATCTAGGGTTGTGTCTTGTGGCTTGTGGTTTGTGGGTAACTAATACGCCTTTAATTAGGATATTATCTGCCTTATTTTTTTCCTTCTTATACAATCACTATTTTATCTTATCTACTCTCAACTTCATGGTATTTGAATCGGTTATATACTAGTTTCAGTTCAATTTATCTCAGCTCATTTCAGTTCAGCTTGAATTATTTCAGTTCAATTTTATTAAGTTCAGCTTAGTCTGAAAGAATTGGGGGGCTAAAAATGAAATTGAACTTTTCAACTGTTCTAGAGAGATGAGTCCACAATGGGGCGTTGCGCGGAGGAGAGGAAGATTGAAGTCTTTTGGGATATTCAGAAGGTCATATCTCTTAATGTCATTGGTCCAAATTGGTTTTGAGTGGCCATCCTTTTAAAAAGGGAATTGACTAATTAACCACGCCAAAACAATAAATAAATACAACTTGAGAGAATCTGTTTTTATTAATATAGATTTGGACTGTTACACAATGATACTCTAATAAGACTAAAGACCGATTCTTCCCAACTTATTTTCAGTTCAGTTCAGTTTTGGACAACACTTTTACTTTCACATATGACATATCACTATTCAATTCAATTCATCTGTTTTATGCCGAAGAGAACAGACCCTAAAGATGTCTTGACCTACTGATTAAGATTGAGATATTGTGAATAATAGGTTACAGGTTCGAATCTTCTTTTCCATTTAATTTTTCTGTATTTTAGACTGCTTTTGTGGTTCGTATGGATTAAGATATTCTATAATTCTAATAAGAGAGACAAACAACATTGATTTATGGGATCTCATTGGACCATAGTCTATGAAATTTTTATTTATCAAAGCTTTGGTATCATCTCTACGTAATTGGAAGTCGAGTTTATTTTTTAATCACTTGGCGTCTCTGTTTATATATGAAAGACCAAGTATATCATGTAAGAGTATCTCTTAGAGTGTCTTGACATTTAATTTAATTTTATTAGTTAGACAAAGAGATTCTCTTAGAGTGTCTCTTACGTTAAATAGGATCTTCTTGCAAGGGATGGAAATTGCGTAGGTCTACGAGTTTACCTACTACTTCACCATTAGTTTGATATCGTCTGCTTTAGGCTTAATTTGCAAAGATTTATTTTTGGACTTTTTTCAAAAAAAAAAAAAAAAAGTCTCATATTAATATAATCGGTGAACTCATATACACTAGGTAACTTTTTCTTATTTTTCCCATATGAAATTTGAGATGTACAACCGACAAATCAACCCCCGTGTCATAAGAGTACAAGGAGGACCTTACAACTATTAGGCGAATCTAATACTTTGTCATTGTTGTGGTTGTATTTTTTATTTTTATTTTTTGATTAGAAAATTAAGTCAATCCAAGGGCTAACCCTTATAAGGCTACTAGCCTGTAGGAAACACCAACACATTGGCTGGTAAGGCATGCATAGCATGCTAAGGAAATACCCCAACATAATGTTGGGGTAAGGATCGAACCCCTAACCTCAAGGGCCAAGGGAAGCGTTCTACTCACTTGAGTTAGCCTATAGGAAACACCAAATCTTATTCTTATTGTTGTGGTTGTATTACCCAATGCAAAATTTGTTATACTCTTGCAATAACTATAAAGTAAGTGGACTCAATGTTATTATGAAGTACTTCCTCCGTTTCTAAATAAGTGCAACATTTGCATAGTATTTACTATTCACGGTTTAAACTTCAATTAGCTTTAGTGATTTGCATTTTAGGAAAAACATAGTCATGTGGGATCTTGTTAGATTCGTCTAAATGTGAATTTTTTTAATATCGACTTTTTACAATTTTTACTTATTGATAATTGAAGATATTACTGGTTAAAATAATGCATTGGCAAACGTGGAAACAAGAAATGTTGCACTTATTTAGAAACGGAGGAAGTATATTTTTGGCGTTAAGTGAACTTGGTGTTGTCATGTTTAAAGTGCTTGGTCACTGGTCAGTATGTGTGGCTAGAAGAGTTAGTGGCGTTGCCATAGACAGAACACAGACTCATAGTAGAGTTTTTTATTGTACCAAAAAAATCATAGTGCATTTTTTTGCACCAAAAAATGAAAAAATTAGCAGTGCGTTCTTTGTCTATTAGCTGCTAGCATATGTATCGCTAGTCGATGCGAACAGATCTTATAAATTGAATAAATATAATGAACGGTGTTAAGTTACCATAATATATTCCCCTCCAAAAAAAAAAAAAAAGTTACCATACTAAATTAAAGTAAGTTTTTTTTTTTACAAGTTATTAGAGTAAGTTAGAAATATACTTTCTCCGTTCTATTGTGTTAATTTATTGATTTTTTTTTTTGAAGATCTATACTAACTTGTCTTTTATGTAATTTCCAATATACAACTTGACTTTTAGGGCTTGTTCTCTTCAGTGTAAAACAGTTGAATCGAACCGAACTGAATCGAATTGAATTAAATTGAACTGACCTGAATCAAATTGAACTGAACTAAACTGAACTGAAATAAATAGTGATATGTGAGAGTAAAAGTATTGTCCAAAGCTGAATTGAACTGAATTGAACTGAACTAAACTGAACTGAATTGAACTGAACTAAACTAAACTAAAAATAAGTTGAGGAGAACATATCTTTAATCACATCTTACTAAAGATGATGAAAAATAACTATATTTGAGAATATACAATGAAACGAATCTAATAGTATTCTGCATCTCGTATCTAATAACAAATAGAGTACTACCTCGAAAAGTTATTGGATAAAAATAATGAAAGGCAAAGGTGGAATTTAGAAGGAGCCCTACAAGAAAAGTATATTGTCAACGTTGATGTGGTGTAATTGGCTGGGGGTGTTGATCCTTACCCCTTGGGTTTTCATTCATAGGAAGTTAGATTTTCATAGATTCTAGAGGCAAAACTTGTTTGACTAGATGTAGAAAGAGTTAGATGCAAGTATGGAATAATTTAACTATATAAATTACTTCGCACGCATAGCGTGCATATAAAGCTAGTCATTATATATGTAGAGAACTAGAGTGTTTGTTGGTTGGTAATGATGTATCATTATAAGTTTAGTATTGTTGAAATTTTGGGAGCTACTCTCTTTAAAATATTTGGTGCAATTGTTGTATAATTGGTAGTGTGTAACTTGTAAGTGTGTAGTTGTGTAACAATTATATCTTAACTAATTTAAAAAATTACAACTTTAAAGATTCCTTGAAAATTTATACTACTGACGACGTGTATAATCATCTATCACAAAATATTTCAAAGTATTTTTGATGTTGATTAATTTGGTGATCGGAGGAATGTAGTTGTTTAACATATAAATGATATATTTCCTCCGTTTTTTATTAGATGTTACACTTTTCAAATTACGGACTCCTAGATAATTTTTGGAGAGGAGAGAGATAGAGAGAATGAAAAACAAAAGGGTCCCATGTGAACATGTGATAGGAGAGAGATAGAGAGAAGTTATTACCCAAAATAAAAGTGTAACATCTAATTTAAAATTTCCTAAAATAAAAAGTGTAACATCTAAAAAAACGGAAGAAGTATTAATATTTGGGAAAGTAGTCAAGGCACATCAATCAGAGACTAGAGAGGAGAGGTAGAGAGTTCTTGTTTTCACCCAAATTTGCTTTAAATATATATTTTAGCTTTTCAGAGATTTATATTAACATTTTCTAAACTTATGTTATTTATTATAAAATTTAGGTGATTTTATTGAACCTTGTAGCCTTATTATTAGCTATTTATTACTATACATTATGTAAACATTAAACTAAACTCATTGACGCTCAACAATATATCTCATTTTATTTCTCCTGAATTATGTTAATGAGAAGTTACTAGATAGAAAATCCATTGTGCACTAGGGTTTGATGTAAGTATGTACGTCAAACACTATATTTTGTTCATTTAGAGCATTTCCACTTTGCTTATTTGCTTGTTTAGGGGATCCTAAAATAGTAGCATTTGGTGTATCATACTCATATTACACTAGTGTATGGTAGAAATTGTGAAAAGTGAAAACCGGAGAAAGTGATCATAGTGCATTTGCAACCTATAATAATAAGTATTCCCCCAGCTCAAATTACACTATTTGACTCTGTCCAAAACTATAAAAGATTAATAGTCCCTCGATCCCTTCATTTCTTTTTAATTTACACATTTTTCTTCTTGTCGTTTCTTTTTAATCTACACATTGTTGCCTTTTCTATTCTTGTTAACATGTCCCATCTACTTTCTCTTATTTTTCACTTATATCATCCTTTTTTTAAATATTTTAACCCACTTTATATTTTTTCTATCACTTTTCCATTTATCTTTCGTATTTTTGGATTTCCTTCTCGATTCTCCCTCACTATGATAAACTAAAGTATCAATCTGAGTACAAGAGTAATGAGGCCTAGATTTTTCTTTTAGTTTTAGAAAAATCTATACTTAAGGTGTGTGTTAAAATGTGAAAAAAATTGATGACAACTAATTTGCATAAACAATAAGTTATATATAATTTTGATTTGTACGAAAAGAATAGATCCCCTCATCACTAATTGATTATGAAATTCCCCCTCAAAAAAAAATTATGAAATTAGTCTCCTCAACCTATTAATGTAGTAGCAATCACAGTATCTCTTATTATAGATGGCAAACAGTGCGGGACAATCCAACCCGTCCAGTCCAGCCCATCTCTTGAGCCGTGTGGGCTAAGCTCACGAAAAGCTCGATCCAACCCAGCACGAACTGTGAAATTGGTGGCTGGAACGTGGGCTAGATTTTTTGAGCCCAGCCCACGAAAGCCCACTACTAAAACCGTCCAACTCGGTGCACGAAAGCGATCCAGCCCAGCCTATAAACCGAACCAGCCCAGCCCAAATAATTATTCAACCAAAGTGTGTATATTTTAATCAAATTGTATATATTTTAATCAAATTGCATATATCATAATTTCAATCAAATTCAAAAATAACAAAATTATTCATTAATATTAATAATTGTATATATTTTTTAATTATATTAAAAGTTTTAAGTAACAATAATAAATGATTATATAACTTTGAAAAAAAAAATTCATGTCGGCCGCCAGCCCGCTAGCTCGCCACGCCCACGAACCACTTCCCGAACCGTGAAAACCGGTAACAGATCGATTTGGGCTAAAAATTTTCAGCTCGTAGACCGCGAAATCTTAACCCGACCCACTAGAGTCCACGGACTAGTCCGCACCAGTGGCCATCTCTACCTATTAAGTTATTATCTTCAGCTATTAAGTCATTATCTTCAGTGAAAATTACTCCATGTAGACCGAGTTTCACGCTTTCCAAATCTGGAGACATAATTGGTAAACATAATACAGTCTAATCGTTACATTGTGAAAATTAAAGGGGGTTAATTTACCACATCTCTCGATTCACGGTAATGTCAAATATACAATCGCATATTCCAGATATGTGTTACATGATGATTATTCAACTAATAAAGTAGCAAAACAATGCTAACTACTCAAAAGAAACAACAACTAAAATTACTCTTTTCTCCCCAAATTTCTTATCAAGATTCAAAACACAACAACAAGAAATCAAAGAAAAAATAGCAAAAAAATCAACTAGTAGTAGTAGAATCAGACGAAATAAAACTAGAAATATGATCTAAAAAAGTAAGATTTTGAGGTCGATCTTGACGCTTAACATAACCTTTAGCCTCTTTATGCGAATAAGTCACATATCCCGTCTCACCATTCTTTTCCCACATTTGATGTGCGTAAGACTCGTGCGCGTAATAAGCCTCAGCAAAATCAAATATTAAATCATTCGGCAAGTCCGATATTTGAATCGCCAGCCGCTGGTAATGCCCGCGGCTGGTGCCTTCTAATTCATCGAGACGGGCGAGGCCTACTTCAGATACCAAGTAGGCCTCGCCCCATACTCGATTGCCCTGCCCGGGCAAATTTAAAAGAAAAGGTACCCTATATGGTCCGCAAACCAAAGGGTATTTTTCCGTGGTGCGAAATGAACCAACGTAGTATGCGTCTAATGTTGCAATAAGTTCTTCCATTAATTTGTGATTTGAGAAGCCCTTTTTTAAGGTGCCATATGTGAATATTAGTCTCTTGCATCTTCCTACTATTGATTTCTTCTCTGCCCCCATTGTTTCGAAAAAGAAGGTGAGAAAATTGAGATGATGGGATAATTGAGAGGAGTTTTTTGTGTGGTAGGGAATTGAATCTTGTGAATGCAATGTTTCATAGTGAAGACTATTCTAAAGCCAAAAGTCGTTTATATAGGGAGTCGTCTTTCCAGATAACAAAACAAAATATACGCCTTGGTATCCACCGAAAATGATTAAAATATCAGCACCCATATAATAATTAGAATACTAAGGATCCGTGAGTCTAATAGTATGGCTTCCTATCTCCTATATGAAATATGAAAGGTTCAGATCCAGTAGAGGAAATTTTCAATATTATTGGGGGAGAGAGGGGTTTGGGGCTTGTTGGGCCTTTGAGTAAGTGTTCCTGTGCAAGGGCAGTACGGAGGATTTTCATCTTATCACCGTTCTCGAAAGGAAGCCCAAAATAAAAATAAAATAATTAGAATAAAAATTAGGGTAGACTTAAGTGGTGAGTTTTCCCATCTCTTTAACAAAGTAAGGGTTGAATAAAGAAGGAGAAGATGGGAGTGTCTGGCTTGTGATGGGTCTCACGATGGAGACCCTATGTGAGAGTAGCTAAGATGATTTCTTCTTTTATAATAATAATAATAATAATAATTTTCCATAAATGGGTAATGTTATATGTAGCCCTTAGGGCTATATATAAGCATTAAATACATTTCTTTAAATAGAAACAATTTAAGAATTCAAGACACATTTTTACATCAATTGAGGTAATAAATGCTTGATTCAATATTTTATTTCCATTTTAACCATCTTATACATAGCCATTCAATATTTTATAAGCCTTTGATTTTAAAATGTATGATTCAGATTTAACTCTACCTTGTAGAGTTTCACCAAAAACTCTCGAGGATCCGGACTCATCTTTCACCATTTCACATGCCTACCCATTTAATTTTCCCATTCTTTTTCATTTTTAAATGATAATAATTCCAAAAAAACTCACTATGTAAGTACTAAGTACTCCACAAATCCACAATCATTGCTTACTTAATTCTTGGCCCAAAATGAAATGAGAACTGCTTCCTCAATTGCAAAACAGATATCACAATTTGACCTTTGCACTATTCATACATTCTCCTTTGATCGTGTTTTTAGATTTATGCATAAGAAAAAATATAGTAATCTAGGCACTCGCTAAATTGGTCTCGATATATAATTTTAAATTTTTTATAACTTTTACCTGTAAAAATATTGGAGATATTAATGGTTAAAGTTATGTAACGTTGATAGACATGTACAGAGAAGTGTGTCAACTATTTAAATAAAATAAATTATTTTTTATTACGACTAATATAAAAAACACTGGAAAAGAAAGGAGGATATTTAAAAAAAATAAGATAAGGAAAAATCTTGACAAATTGTAAAAATAAAAGAGATTTCAATTTCTCAAAAGCGAAAATCAATTTCAAAATCTTTTATATCGAAAGGGAAGCTCTAATTAGTAGGTTATCCTCACTCTGAAGTAGGATGATAATCATGATATGATATCCCATGTGAAATATGATTTGGTCGGGTCTTGGGTTTCGCACTTTTGACGGATGTCTTTTGATTGATAAGAACCAATGAGGTTTCAACACTTGTGCGGTTGTACTTTGTTTGAGGGTTTTTTAAATGATACGTACGGGCTGCGTACTACTCTGCTCAGTGGGCACTTTACTCAGTAGTCAGTACAAGCTCCAACATCCATAAAAAGATTTCTCTCTCTTTTTGTATTCAAGGCATCTGTAATTTGAGTCCAATTTTAGAAAAGTTATTACTCCATGCCTTTCTTTTTAATTAATATAGTATATTATTTGCGCACGATTTTTAAGACATTTTTTAACGCTTAATATTTTTTTTAAGTAGAAACTATATACTTAAAAAAATTAATATCAATTTACACATCAAGACGAATATAACAAGATTAGAAGTCAGGAAGCTTTACAGTAGCATCAAAGGAATAAGAGAAGACAATGCTAGTCGTTGAGGGATGTCCGCTCTTGCCGCTGCATAAGTAACTGCTCTTGTCTACACATGATTATATTTTTACTTATAAAAAAAATCAAATAAAAATGATAGTTGAATTTTTCAAAACAGAAATGTAACTGTTAAAAAGAAACAAAGAGAGTATTTTACAACTTTACAAAAGACAAAGTAGAGAAAATGTTAAAGTTTTGGAGAAAGAAAAAGGTGTAGTTGTTTGCCACGAAACTTGCATTATTGAGCTTTGTATAGTGCTGGATTTATGAGAAAAGGACATTAGGAAGGGTGTACTTTGTTTGGTGTGTGCCTTGACAAGTGGATCTCATCACATCAAGGCTTAATTTGTACTTCCTCCGTTTCTTTTTACTCGCTACACTTCTCATTTCACGGACTCTTAGGCAATTTTTGGAGAAGAGAGAGGTAGAGAGTAAAAAGAAAAGGGGCACATGTGGGAGGAGAGAGATAGAGAGAGTTTATTGCCCAAAAAAGAAGTGTAGCAAGTAATATGAAACTTCCCATAATGAAAAGTGTAGCGAGTAAAAAGAAACGGAGGAAGTATTATTGTTAGCCCAATTTTGGTTTGGAATACAATCTATAAACTTGTTTTAGTGTACTTTACTTTGTGAATTGCCAATACCAAGTGAATTGGGCGTGTAAGGTTACCCTTTAATCTACTTTTCCATGTTTAAATCCTTTATACACACACCTAAAACATCCCTTCCATCAATCCTTTCATTAGTTGTAGGCTCATAGCATTTGGATAAGGATAATTACATATTTCATCCGTAACAAAATATATGTTACATTTTGAAAATTGTACAATTTATCTACTATATTTGATCACGCATTTTTTTAGTTTTAGATAAAATCAACCATTATTATATAATATGTTGTTGAATTTGTCTTAATGTATTCTTTCATAATATTAACTTCTTATATTTTTTTACTAAGGTCAAAGTATTGCATCGACAAGCATAATTAAATGTCAAGTAACATCTATTTTGCTACGGAGGAAGTACCTTTTTCACCTCTCTTTTCTTTTCAAATCTTATGTAGTTTTAGAGTACCTATTGTTACAAGGGTGGTGGCGTTATATGTGCACATACATAGCCACATACATAGATGGTGTATATAATGCCTTTGGATCATTGGATGTACTGATGTACATGGGTCACGCATGTGTCGCTTAAAAAAGTTCAGAAATATTCATGAGGTTTTAGAAAGTTGGATTTTGATAAGATAATTTCCATGACCGATGTATAAGTCAGATAAGTTCAAATGATATTTTCGTTAAACAAGATAGCATTACAAAATTGTACCATTTAAGGCTATGTTTAGTTCACCTGAAATTTTCTGATCTGATCTAAACTTATTTTTTCTGATCTGATCTGATCTGAACTGATTTGATTTACAAGATCTTATCTTTTAGATTTTTCTCAATATATAAGAAAAAATATAGTCATGTGGGGTCTTGTTTGATTCGTCTCAATGAGTACTTTATTAATATTCAATTATTATAATTTTTACTAATATGTAATGAAAGATATTTAATAGTAATAATGATTTTTAGATATAAGCATGATTTGAACTTATTTTTTCTGATCTGATTTGATTAGATCTGAAATAAGCAAAAATAAGGTGAATTGAACATAACCGAAATGTAATGATGTCGGTAATTAGGAAAAGTTGTGAGCTCCTTTAACTAAAACGACTTTTAGAAAATGAAAGTTAGGTAATAAATTGTAGTAAATCACATGGCCTTGATAGTTGCTGAATTCGAGACTAAAGTTGCTCTTTTGATCTGGAGCCTGGGTGTAGACGTGATGTTGAACACCTATTCCTTTAGAAACCTTATCCTTAGTGAATAATAATCAATCTTAATGAGTTTAGTTTTGTAAATTAAGGACCTAAACCTGATGATTTGCTTCTTTGATTTTCAATTGGTAACATATCAAGCAAGCAAAGCAATGTAACAAGAACTAGAAAGAAGCGTCGAAAGATAAGTGATTAACTCAAGATGTAGCAAGAGAAAGTATGTATGTTTTATAGGCGAGGAGAAACTTTCACGAGTTGGGAAAATAAGATGATGGGCATGAGAAAGTATGATTTTTTAGGTAAGGAGAAACTTTCGCGAGCTAGGAGAAATAGATAGGATTTGCCTTATCATGGATGTCATGGGTGAGAATAGGTTCCATGTCCTATTTGAATAGTGAGAGATGCTCTAACCATTAGTTCACTATGCTATGCACAGCAGTAGATCGAAAGGGTATGTGTATTTGTACGCTTTAGGGATTCGAGCTTGGTTGAAAGTCGCCAGCAAATCTTTCAAAGAAAAGCTTATAACCTAATAGTGCTCTCCTACACACACATTGACATCCTTCTCTTCGTAAGCAAAAATATTATAATAAAGCAAGCAATATGTTTCAGCACTAAAGAGTATGAGAATTATTTGTGGCAACAAAAAGAAAATATTAACAAACAAGACACCCTCCTCATCTATATATTGTCTGCCATCACTAATCATGCTTGTTATTTCATTAACATATGACTACAAAACCAAGTAAGTGTTGGCCCAGTGATGATGGGGACTGGCTTTGGTAGGACGGACTCGTGTTCGAATCCCCGCAACACCCGTGGAAGAGGAATGGAACCTAACCACCCCAAACTTGACCTCGATCCGAATGTAGCCCCAAGAGTGAATCGGATGCAAACACAAAAAAAAAAAAAAAAAAAAAAAAACATATGACTACAAAGTTTCAACAATTATTGCCTAATTGTCATTGTAAATTATTAAGTATCGGTACGAAATAACTTGCAAAAGTTGCGACACTCGTTTTGAAAGTTCCAACTTCCAAGTCCCAAAATGATACAATTTTTATTAAGCACCTATCTTGCTAATCTTATTACTCTTTAAGTTCTTGTAAGTTGTACCTTTATAGATCTGAAACTTTTTAGTAGAGAAATACATACATCTATGAATTGGATGGCTAAGTTTCATTGCATCGCGTTATCTTACAATGTTAATTAATGGGTAAATTATCTGTTAGGTAGATTAGCTTTTCTCCTTGTGAGTAAAACTCACCTCTTACTTGTTTGTAGTTGACAAAGTCAAAGTTCATAATCTTGACCATTAATTTTCACTAACACTTCCTCCATTCTATACTAATTGCAACGTGTTGTGTTTTTATACTTTTCAACGCACAACTTTAAGCATTCATATATTCAATTATTCATAAGTAAAAATTATTAAAACTTGGTATTGAGAGTAATCTAACAAGATTTCATATGAATATGTTTATCCTTACATATAAATTATAATAAAAGATCAAAATAGAGTATGTGTATTTCATACGTTGCGATTAATATAAAGAGAAGGAAGTATATAAAAAAAATTACATATAGAATCTTATTGAGTTCGAATCAACATTTTATAATTATTAAAGACGTGACTGACTATAATCAAACAAACATCTTAGAAATGAATGAAAAAGGAAGGGTATATTCTCTTCGGCATAAAATAGTTGAACTGAACTGAAGTGAACTGAACTGAACTGAATAGTGATATGTGAGAGTAAAAATATTGTCCAGAACTGAACTGAACTGAACTAAACTGAACTGAATTCAGCTAAATTGAAAATAAGTTGGGGAAAACAGGCCTGAAGTATGTAAACTTTGAAGGGATAGAGCCAAAGAGGGAATATGTCTTGTAATTGTACTATTTTTTTTTTGTGAAGCCGTAATATCTTTAAAAAGATATTATATATTAAAAAAAGATATTTATTTATACAAAGGACATAGTGGGCCCATTTTGGCATTACACGAAGAAACTTGTCTAAGTTGGACTATTAGCCCAATAATTAAGCTAACAGGCCCAATGATATACTGTACCGGTCTGTTTGTTGTGATGTACCATCATTTGTAAGCCCATGATAAAAACCCATGATTTAGACGTGCAAGTATCACTATCAAGAAAAGATGTGGGTCAACTCTTTGCGTCAAATGTTTTTACTCCTGAAATGTCCACATAATTTTCTCTTCTTTTTACCCCTCTCATTCAATCTTTTAAGATATCAACTCTCCAGTATACTTCTTCCGTTTAGAAATAGTTGTACCGGCCATTTCATATATTCACGTTTGCAATGCATTATTTCAAACATTAATATCTCTAATTATTAATAAGTAAAAATTATAAAAAGTTGATATTAAAATAATATATTATATACATTGATATGAATCTAACAACATCTCATATGACTATGTTTTTCCTAAAATATAAATCATCAAAGATAATCAAAGTATAAGATATACTCCCTCCGCTTTTATTTATTTGCTACATTTTGGTTTACACAAGAATTTAAGAGATGTCCTTTTCATTATTTTTTAGTGTACTTTTTTACCCCTTTAGCATTAAATAAGGTGGGAAAAGGGAAAAAAATAGTACTTTTTGGTAGAAGAAGAGGGGAAACAAATATAATACTACTCCCTCCGTCCCAAAATATAGTTCTTATTTCCCTTTTTTCACGGTAATTTAAGCAAGTAGAATCTAAGAGGGTTAGTAAAGATTTTTTGTTTATTTAAATAAATGTTGTATGGGAAAAGATGATTTTAAGAGAAAGAGTGGAGAATAATTGGTGAAAGAGCATTAATTGTAATATTTTGGTTGAATAAACAAAGGAAAAAACAAATTTCAAGAAGAAATTAAATGATGGGACACGGTTTTTCTAGACAAATGACGAAAAAATGTGGAACTAAATATGGAAATGGGAACTATATTTTGGGACATCCAAAATGAAAATGGGAACTATATTTTGGGACGAATTGAGTATTACTTTTTGGTGGGTCAAGTCTCCTTATAAGGAAATGTAGCAACTAGCGAATAAAAAAAAGCAATTTTTTTTGGAAAATGTAGCAAATAAATAAAAACAGAGGGAGTAAATAGTAAACAGTAAACACTATACAAATAGTGTAACTATTTCTAAACCGAGGAAGTATTTAGGAATTTAAGATCTTATCAATTGGGTGACCAAAACTTTGACAAACTAAATAATAAGACATGCATAATTCAATGATGCGTAACCCCTAGAAGATGGAGGGTATATACAACTAGAGTACTAGACTATTACTCACACATGACACATGTAGGTGCAACTTGCACAGATAGCTGAATTTGACCATCACGTGTAATTAGTTTTGATACAAGGTACTACTTCCATTAAATTCTAGAAAGAATTGGAGAAGTTTGATTTTATTTTTTATCGTGTTTAATGGGATGTGGAAAATAAGGAGAAATTCTTCTTGTGACCTTTTGAAAGTCAGATCAAATTTTATATTCGCCATAATTGAATTAATTATAAGAAAAATTTACTTTAAAATTTAAATGAGTCACTTTTAAATATGACGAGGTCATTTTCAAGTAAAAAAAAATATAAGAGTTGACTTCATTACATGAATCACTTTTTATATGAGTGACTCTTTTAAGACAAAAAAAACTATTTTACACTAATATATTTTGCACCCATCTCATTCTAAATTTATATTAGCGAAATTTCTCATGTAGTGCGGACTTCGACGTCCAATTGTAACCTTACAATGATTAATCTATAATACTTTGTAAGTCGTTACTACTCCTAATAAAAGATACTTTAGTGTCCTATAAGTTATTATTAAGAGTTTGTCTCATCTAAATCAGTTATTTTATATAATATTAATTTGTGTAGAATCTTATTATGATGATGTTGAATTAGCAACAATAATATTTAAGTAAGTCAAAACTCATAGTACTCTAAAAATATTTTCTTGCAATAATATATCATAGGAAAATATAAAATTAACATATCCTCACACACATATGCTTAAAGGCCTAAAGGGATATTTATGGAGTGCAAATGATTAAGTTTACACAAATGCTCTTTTCATCAATTCAACAAATCATTGTGAATCATAGCCTATTATTAAAAAAAATGTTATTTCTAATAGTGCATATCTTGATCACAATGAGGTACAGAGCTAAATAGGTTATAGCCACCTTTAAACTTGGAATTTTCACCAAGTCTTAACAAAGAGAGGAATTATATACAAGAAATAATTAGTGGATTCATCTACTTTTTTTTTTACATTTAAAAAACTTACAAAAACTTGAGAAAACAGGAAAGAAAAGGCCTAAATATCCATACGATTTTGTCGACACCATGTAGCTAGTTTGTGGGCTGTAGCAACTCGAGTCTTAGGCCTCGTTTGGTTCACATGGGAAGTAATTTTCCATGGAAATTTACATTTCGTGGGAAATTCTTTCCCCTGTTAATTTCCTAGGAATTAGACAAAATTGTTTGGTTGACACTATAGGAAATTGCATTTCCTAGGAAATTACTCACCAAGGGGGGCTTGGTGAGTGATTTCCCATGTTTCATGGGAAATTCTATTTCCTTGGAATTTGTATTTCCTATGCTTCTCATTTCCCTCCAACCAAACACAACACCCATAATGTATTTTCTAGGAATTTGTATTTTCAAGGGAAATAGCTTCCAACCAAACAACACCTTAAAGACCTGGACAATTCGACAAGATGTAAATTGGTTGCCTATATCACGAAGGCGAGCGGTTGTGTTGTGGATCGTAAAAGACGGATCAAAGCCTTAGAAGCTGTGCAAACCTGACCTGCCTATGTTCTAGCTTCCACGGCCCGTTTGGTAGTTGGTCATAAATGGGGGTAATGGGAATGAATTTGTATGTAAATTTGTGAAAAATCTCATTGTCCATTCCCATGGTAATGCTAATTTATCCTAAAGTTCACTTTCCTTCTTGAATTTTCATTCCCATCCAATACCTTGTAGGGTGGTAATGAAAATTGCTTCCCTTAGTGACAAAAACACAAGTTTAGGGGTGAGATTGCTTGCCATGGAAAAAAATACCTCCCATGGAGATTTTAAGGGTGCTTTCCTAATAAAATTACACTTAAAATTCATTCACATTACCGCAATTTATTACCAACTACCAAACGGGCCGCCAGGGAAATGGTCGACGTTGAGTAGCAAAAGAACCCTTGTTGATCACAAACGCTAGGGTCTATGGGTTCTCTTATTCACGCTGTGTCACCTTCACAATTTTTATTTTTATGTGTTTTCGCAATAAGTAGGGTTGTGGATGACATGTCTGTAATCTATTGCCCTATGTGGACAACTTCAAAACCCAAGGGCTAGGTGGGGCCCAGAGGATTCTGCGTCGGGTCACGGCCAACTTACACGAAAAGCAGATGTTGTTGGGCACTTTCCTATAACTGCACAGAAATAGAAGTTGTTGTCTGCTGATGTTGGCGAAATACTTGGCTATTCTGCAAACACCAGATTGCCAAAAGTGTACCGATAAACTTTGGAAGGGTTGAACCCCGTGCACCATCCTCCATGACAAAATACTTAATCCAGTGGCTTAGCCAATCTCTAAAAGCCAAATGAACAAAATTGATGTAATCGAAAGATAACTGGGTTTGTTCCCAAGCTTCCATGGCCAAAGGGCGGAACCGGAAAAGATGATGCAGATCTTCTTGATCGTGAAGACAAATCGAACATTCTTCATTGTTGGTGATACCCCTTTTTTTAAAATTTGAGTTGGTTGCTATCCCATTCTGCCAAAGCTTCCATATAAAAAAGCTTCTATTTAGGTATGATGTTCAATCTCCATAGACAGCGAAAAATTGCTATATCAATGGTAGATGTCATGCTACAGATTTCATGCATGTTACTAGTGGAGTAGAAAGTCATACCTCGACTTTGTTGAATATTCTCCTGATTGAGTATGAGGCCAGTAACGGTAGTCTCGTGTATTCCTAGTAAAAGGAATTTCTATACTCTTAATATGTCGTGTAGTGGTTGTTCGAATAAAGAGTTAATCAGACGAGAATTCCATGTTGATTCGGAAGAAGAAGATGTTCGGCTTTAAGATTGCGCACATCACTAAGCCTTGTTGAGTCTCGAAACACAAATCGTCTTCCCTGCATCCAATTATTGGGGTCACTACACATAATTGGATGTCATATACGTTAGTTGATAGTCTTGTAAGTGTGGTACATAAAACTTGGGATTGAATTTCATCTTTATCACTACACTTAGTCGCTCATTTAAACGAAAAAAACTAACATATATATAACCAAAAAGATCGATACATGTTAGCATATCCTAACATAAAATCAGTACGACACTTCTCCTTACCGATCTACCGATCTAAATGGATTTCCTAACGGACAAATGAGCTTAGAAAGTTAGAATCAGGAGAAAATGAAGGGTTAAAAGAGAAGGAAAAAGAATGAGGCTTTGCCAGCTGAACTAAAACGGCTCCTGTTAGTTTGGACCAGCTGTAGTTGCATAAGTGTTATTACATGGTCGACTTATTTTTGGTGTGGCATGATCTTGTAAAAAGTGATAGTCTGATTACTGAGAGAAGAAAATCTGCTAAGAAACGTGTAAAAGTTAGCATCTTTTGAGTCACCTGAATCAACACGAAATTTTCCTGAGTCAGAATATCAACTTTCAGACCAAACCAAAGTAATTTTATCAACCCTCTTCAAAGGGTAATAATAGCAGGGTTAAAGAAATTTTGCACTTTCATTTGCATTACTATAATGTCTTTTCTTGATTTATAATAATGTAAAGAAAAGAAAAGAAAAGTAGTGAACAACCGACCACTACAATACATGATACATCACCATCATCTTGGAATCTAGAAGTGCAAATCTTATGTTTTTCAGTGTTTTAGTTGTTTTTTTTTCATTTTTTTGCTTATTTATAGAAAAGTTATAAAAGTTTAGGGAAAGTTTGAAAAGTTTAGAAAAATAAAAGAAATAGAAAAAAAGTTAAAGAATTTAAAAATTTAGTAATTTGGAATAGATAAGAGCTACCATATATATTGACAAGACGTCTTTCACAACATTATTTATTATTATTTAAATTAGGCAAAATTGGTCTAAATACCCTGAACTATGACGCACTGGGCACCAAACAACCCCAATAACAGCTTATAGTGAGAAGTCAGAACACCCCCAAACTACGGACTTGGGTGCAATCCATATCATAAATGAGGTCGTGCCCAGAATTCTCACCAAATTCTCTTTCTTTTCTTAATAGTTTGGTTTAATTCGCAGCTCTAGCCTAATTGCCGAGGAGAAGTCGGCAGAGATTTCAACGTGGGATCGGTAGTGAAGCCAGTAATTGTCATCGAATGCGCAACCCCAGAGTCGCCGGGGGATCTCCAAGAAACATAAATCTCTTGCCGCTACTTCTTTTTACTTCGACGGAGTTAATCCCTAACTCACGTATTTTCTTCTTTTTTAACCCTAATTTTTTTACTTAAACAAAAAAAGGTGTGTGCCTTCATTTCCTCAACTGAACACAAAGACTTTCTTCCCCAAATTCTCTCTTACTTCCCCAAATTCCCTCTTCCCAAATGAACCCTAAATTAAGAAAGAGTAAAATCTGCATAACAACAATGAGCTCAACTTCATCTTCAGGTTGTTTCATGTTGCAATGCGTACCAAAATTTGACCGTTATCTAGTTGACAATTGAGTATTGTACTTGTTAGTTTTGCCTTTATTTCGAGCCTCTTTTAAATACGAGTAAAAGTGCTCATCCTATAAACGGGTATTGATTGGTAATAAAAATTTCTAAAAAAAAATGTGCGTTTCAAAAAGATGTTTTATTAACCATGAAAAGAAAATGTTTAAATGACCATAATTTATTTTCATTGTCCACCATGAAACTAGCATCTAATTTCAAAAAAAAAATTACATAGAAATTCATTAAATATAGCCTACTACTAAACGAGACCTTATTAAAAAAAGAATTATGCTATATGTAGTCTTGAGGATTGCATATAATACATAAATACATTGTTTAAAATTAAAATAAGTTGTAATTTATGACAAAATTTTGCATTAATTTATGTAATAATGATCAGTTAATGTTTGTTTTTTTTTTCATTTTTATTTCTTATATGCAGTCCTTAAGATTACATTTAGTTTTCCTCTTAAAAAATAACTTTCAAAATGGCCCTTGGTGAGAATAAAAATCTAAAATATCTATGAAGGTGGATAAAAAGTTTTACTTTATGAGATGGATCAATAATTCCTCTTTAATCACTGAAATATCTTCCTTAATTATGCAAGAATAGTTCTCTCCGAAATACAAATAGAGGCTCCTTACGAGAAATTTCAATTTACCTATATATACAAATATACTTCCTTCCACATCTTAGGGCATGTTTTCTTTGGCATAAATCAGCTGAACTGAATTGAATTGAATTGAATTGAACTCAAATGAAATGATTAGTGATATGTGAGAGTAAAAGTATTGTCCAAAGTTAAACTGAATTGAATTGAATTGAATTGAACTGAAAATAAATTGGTGAGAATACTCCCTTAGGGCCTGTTCTCTTCGGCATAAAACAACTGAATTGAACTGAACTGAACTGAATTGAACTGATCTGAATTGAACTGAACTGATCTGATATGATCTGAACTGAACTGAATTGAACTGAAATGAATAGTGATATGTGAGAGTAAAAGTATTGTCAAGAGCTGAGCTGAACTGAACTGAACTGGTCTGAACTGATCTGATCTGAACTGAACTGAATTGAACTGAACTGAACGGAATTGAATTGAACTGAACTGAACTAAACTGAAAATAAGATGGGGAGAACAGGCCCTTAATCATATAAGATCTAATATGCGTTTAAGAGTGTAAATACACGTTACATGGACAGAGGTGTATCTATATGATGAAGATTTTATTTTTGTGCTTCCACCATACCATTACCACCCGTCCACTTCAATGGCCCAATTTCTTACACCAATAATATCTTCACGACAAATTGTAGAATGGTTTTAATCAAGGTAAAAGCAATTAACAAGATAGGATATTTGATGGATTTAATTAGGTTTATTTCATTCTCTGGCTCTTGCTATTTTAAAGAAAGTAACATTATAGGCGCTATCATGCTCATTTCCATTTCATTCTTTGTTGGTTCCAAACTAGCAAATAATGAGTGATTCTTTAATCTTATATTGTTCTTAAACAAGAATTAGGTTGATTTAATAACCTAAGGTTTTAATTATCCAACCTAGATTTCTGTTATATATATTTTCATCTTGCATTATTTGCTTCATTGTATAATGGTAACAACTTTTTGTTTTTTTTAATGGCCACACTTTGAATTTTGACACTATCACAAATTTATGTTTGACTATTATTTGTAATCAACATGTTAGGAAAAATATAGTTATATGAGATTTTCTTCGATTCATTTTTCTATGCAAATTTGGAAAATCAAATTTTTATAATTTTTACAAATGTGAATTTAGATATATTAACGTAAAAACATTTAATAAATTGGCAATTGTGAAAAGACAAAGTGTAAATATTAAAAAGAAATTGAAGGAGTAATTTGTTATCTTTAAGTGTTTTATGAAAATTAGGTTTTCACATTTTTGTCACTAGATTCTCTACTCTAATTAAACAGTTTGTCAACTTTTTCTTTCTTCTTTTTAAGGAACAACTAGCTAGTTAGTAGGCTCGGGCTATACTCCGATTAAGAAAAAAATTTATTTATTAATATAATACTTTATGATAATAACACTAAATACAACTTAGCCTAGGAATTAGAACTTTAATATATGTATTTGAGATCTGTTTTCGCACGCCTTTTAATATATTTGTATAGATGTATCAACTTTCAATGAAGCAAATATTTTATGGTGACAAAAAAAAATGTTACTAGTCGAGCGGTACTATGTTACTCCCTCCGTCTTTTTTTATTTGCTACATTTTGCCATTTAGGGGTGTTTCAATTTATTTGCTACATTTGCAAACATTTCCATATATAGTACATAGTAGGTCCCACACTTTATTTACAAATTTGCCATCACTCCCTTCTTGATTTTGTAAATGTTTCCATATATAATACATAGGTCCCACAATTTACCTATTTGCTTTTTTGTTAATTCCATTTATGTCAATGGTCCCCACTCCCTCCTTGGTCTTTGTGAAAAAGTGCTTGTAGCAAATAAAAAAAGACGGAGGGAGTACTTCTTATGTTTTCTTAGTTGTTCCATTCTTGACACTATTCATCCAATGTAATTTGACGATTATTGATCATATTTTCCTAAAGGCAATATAGAATATCGTTAAATTCGTTTTAATATATATATTCTTAAATATCAACTTTTTATAATTTTTATCTTTTATCTAAACTTCAAAAGTCTAAATTGGACATTGTCAAACATGTATAGGAGAAATGAAACTACTAAAAAACAATAGGAGAAATAACCACGAAAAAAAAATCTCTATTATATATGAAATTTTTTGAGGATTTTAGTATTCATTTATTTTTTCTTAACTAGAAAAAAAAAAACTGCAATATCTACCATTCTATTATATGTTGGAGTATTTCCTTAGCATGCTATACATGCCTTACCAGCCAATATGTTGATGTTTCCTACAGGCTAGTTATCTTGTAGCGATTAGTCCTTGACCTGACTTTATTTCCTAATAAAAAAAACCTACCATTCTATTAGTTTAAAATAAAAATAATAAAAAAGAAAATAAATCTAAGAAATTGCAAAGCGTTACCCCTCATCTTTAACGTTCACACGCATAACGTGCATATATATAAAACAGTAAATAAAAAGAGAGCACTAGAGCAGTAATGGATGACTACGTGTCAAATAGACGGACCAAGTGGGAAAAGCAAATGAGACACTTGGCTGTATCTGCAAGTGGATAAGTGTTGTGGCCATTAGCCCTCCAGCCTAACTTAAATAATGCGGCCTTCAATTAATTAAAACTATTGGATAATAAAATCGAATAAACAAAGGCCAAAAAGAATAAGCTTTGAAACTAGACAAATATTGGCCTCTCAGTAACTACGTTGCTAATGACGAGTTTTTATGTCACTTTTTTTTACCTATTCCATTTTGCTTTAAATGAAACATTCGACGAAATAATATTATATATTAATCAATTTTAATTTCAATTTATTATTATTATATAGAGAAAAATATAATTAAGTAAAATGTTATTAGATTTGTCTCGATACATACTATCAAATTATAATTTTTTTATACTTTTTTACATGTATAATAAATAAAAATGTTAATAATTAAAAAAGTGTGTTAAATTACATAAAAAATAAATATTTTATTTAGAACGAAGTATTAACTTTTTACAATAGTTTTTAGGGACAAAAAACAAGAGGGAAGGAAAAGGTTGAAGGAGGACGTACCACGTGAGGAGATGAAGTTCCTTAAAGAGCACGCAACTTCTTTCCTCGTGGGCCGATGTTGGTTTTTCTTTTATTATACTATTCGACTCGCAAACCCATAACCCCTCGTGTCAAGCTTATTTATGCTCATCAATCAATTTACTTTTCCAGTTTTAATTTAGTTGCGATACTTTTATTTTAGTTAGTCTCAATTTAGTTGTGAGTTGTGAGACTTTCATTTTGGATAATAACTTTTCTCTATCTCTTTCTTATTATACGAGACCTTTTTATTTACTTTTCTCTATCTTTTCCCATATCCAAATATTGTTTGGGAGTTCGTGATTTTAAAAGTGTCATGCAACTAAATTGAATCGGAGGAAGTACTAAAATTGACACAATTTAACTATTTAAAACTTAAGTAGGAGTTTAAAAAACAAACTCGATCCATGGGTCCAACCCGTATTAAATCCGCTTTTAGTCAGTTCAGATCAATTTAATCAGGTTTTCTAACCGATCAAACCTGGTCATGAATCAACTCAACCCAGTTATAGTACTATACCCAAGTATATCAAACCCCGTCCCAAATTGTTACCAACTCACATTTAATCTGAATGAATCCAAGTAGACCCGAGAAACCCATTTCAACCTGACCCATGTAAACTCAACCCATTACCGACCCGATATTATAAATCAAATATGTTTTGCTCATAACTTTAGCTCATGTTCTTATAAATACTTCCATATAAGATAAAAAAAAAATTGTTACTAATAAAATATGTGGACATATTTGGTAATATGATTACAGTTAACATTGGTCAACTTTAATTTATTAACTTGTTCATTTATGTATTTCTCGTATTATCGGCCCACACGAATGTCCAATGCCAACTCGAACTTCGATCGATATGCATAATGACTAGAAACGAATGAACGACACAAACATATAATGGATCATTCTAACTCCACTCTGGATATGGTCTGAGCCAACCCAATTCAACCCGAACACGGTTCGAGCTGACCCAAATCCATCCGAACACGGCTCGAGCGCGACCCAAGTACATCTGAATCCAACTTGATATGCATGAACAATTTAGAACCCACTTTTGTCTACACAAAACTGATTCGAGCCGAGCTAAAGTGGTTTGACTCATACCCAATCCGCAAGTATACGTTGTTCAAGTTTGACCTAATCTAAGTGGCTACGAATTAACCCACCCTTGATCCAAGAAAAGATGTGATCCGATATGATATGATCCAAAAAATATCTGACTCAACTCGGGCCATCCTAAACTCTCACACGCAAACCGTAAAAAATGGTCAAACAAAAGTATCTAATAATATAAAAAGTTTAAAAATATAATACTCTCTCCGTTCCATGTTATAGTGCCTGATTCTGTTTTTGCACGGGTATGAAGGTCAATAGAATTAAAAGGAAAGTAAAGAGTGTTTAAGTATTGAAAAATAAATTTTATGAGTAAAAAACTGATTTTAGCTAGGAAAAAAAGTGACAATTAAGTGGTGAAAAAGCATGAAATGGATGATTAATTCAACCCGTGGGTTGAATAAACAAAGCAAAATGTTATTTTCAATTAGTAAATAAATGATGGTGGCATAATTTTTCTAGGAAAATCATAAAAAATGCGTAGAATTAAAAAAGGAAACAAGAATTACATTTTGTGACACTTTAAAAAAAAAGAAAGAGAAGTATTATTATGAATAGGGATGACAATTGGGCCTTGGGCGGTGCGGGTGCGGAGGATGGTACCCCCACACCAGCACCCGCATTAAATTCTCATCCTCATCCCCGCCCCACCACCCATTGCGGGGGAAGATTCCATCCCCATCCCCGCCCCACCACCCATTGCGGGGGGAAATTCTAGACCCACCCTCAACCAACCCCCACCCGCGTCGTACCCACTTCATTCCCGTAAAAAATCCACCAAAAATTCTGCCATAAGCCCATTATAGTTGTCTACTTCACAAAATCACAATATAATATAAGAAAAGAAAAGTTAAAATACATTAACAAAGGCAAATGTTTTATTGCATTTCAAAAGTGCCTTCAAATACATTAGTAATATATGTATATAAATAGAATTTTAATAATAAATATGCAGGGCGGGGGTGGGGCGGGCGGGAGTGGGGCCGGTATAACATAAAATCCACACCCGCTCCACCATCCATTACGGGTACAATTTTAATCCCCATCCTCGCCAAATCTAGACCCATCTCCTCTCAAATTGAGCGGGGTTGGGACGGGTCTCTTACTTAATCCGTCCCACTTCTATCCCTAATTATGAAACGGAAAAAGTAGTAAAAAATGGAGGAAGTAAAAACAAAATATTCTTTAAGTTGGGACTTGGGAGTATCTAGATAGAGACTAGATTGGTGAAGTGTACTTCCACGAAATATGTGTGTAAGTGAATGGGTCATGTGCTTTATTTTTTATCCTCTCCTATTGTACCCACAAATCAAGATACTCATAATTGCATCATATTGGAGTTTTGCTTTTTTCACACCCTCCATATTTTATACTTTCTAAAGGGTGAAGGTTAAGTTAATAGTTTAGCATATATCTTGGTTTTAAGAGATGATCTTAGAATCAATTTCTACTTTTGATAGGTTAAGAGTTCTTTTACTTCCCCAACTCGTTAAGATATTTTTCAATTAAAAATATATACTTTCTGTTTAAATTTATATTCAAAAGATTTTCTTATATTTACTTTATTCCTTATTTATTATATTTATTTAATTTTGTACTATCTTATCTCACTTATTAGATGCACATAATTATTTTTTGCCTAGGTACGCAAACAAAAATGACTCACTTTTACACTTTGTCTTCTCTTAATCTTGAATTTTTGGTATCTCTATTGGCTACTACATATAGGAAGATCTTTAAAAATTTGAAGGAATACTTTTCTTGTTAGATATTTCCCACTATTTACATCCTCAATTTGAACAACTACTTCACTATATACCTCCACTTATATCAAAAATTTGGTACACCTTCTTACATTTTTTTTTTTTTTTTTTTTGGATAAACTTCTTACATTTTGTTGCATCATATACTTTATAATGGTAAAGAAGTATATATATAATACTACCTCCGTATCTTCATACATACAACATATTTGTTTTTGAAATGTATCATTATACTTGCAACATTTTTCTTATTCGCAAATTACTCCTTTCGGTTTTTATTAGTTTACCCCTTTCTTTTGCACAAAGTTTTAGGAAAAATAATGTTGTGAAACATACAAGAAAAAGAGAAACTATTATTTTATGTATGTTAAAGTTGAATGTATGTGTGATGGAAAGTTAGTAGTCCCATTTCAAAATAGAAACAAAAGAAGTGGATAAACTAATAAAGACCGGAAGTAATATGTACAAAGAAAGCTTTATTTTATTGTTTAAGCTCATAGGTTATGTTTCAATCTCTTTTTTCTGCTTTGTTTATATATACCATTTACGGGTGTTATATTTTCTTTGGACCCTATTTCGGGAACCCGTGCTAAAATGATTTTCCTCTAGGCTGTCCTCGTACAACGCCACTCACTCAGAGGCCCAACAAGCTCCAAACCTCCTCTTCCCCAACAGTATTAAAATTTTGCTTCCATCAAGGTTTGAACCTTGATCTCCCATATGAAATAGTGAAAGTCATACCATTAAACTCAAAAATCTTTGATATTTATGCGTGTTATATGTATTAAGAAACAGAGGTAGCAGACTAGCAGTAATATATAGTAAGATATATGATACACATTGCAAATAAAAGTATGTACTCCCTCCGTTTCAAAATATAAGGCATTCACGTTTTACGAAAATTTAATTTAATCACAAATATCTATCATAATATGATAATTAAAAATTATAAAAATTATACCGTTGGATTCGTCCTGAAAAAACTATAATAATATTAATTTTTTAATTTTTTTATCCACATAAATTGAGAGTAATTAACTATCAAAATTCGACCTCGAACATCGTGCGATATTTTGAAACGGAGGGAGTATATTGGTAATGAAAGATAGAGAAGGGTGTTGAAGTAAGAAAAGGAGGGAAGAAGATAAGAACAACCAACTAGAAATTCCACCCACCCATACACAAAACAAGACCCACTTAATAATAAGACGAAAAGTAGTACTTCTTAATACTCTTTTCTTTATCTCCCCCCACTTTCTTCTCGTCATACCTGATAATTCATAAAAACACAAACTTTGCTCATCATATTCATAACTCATTTCTCTCACCGTCTTATATAACTTTCTTCATCCCATACCCCATATTTTTGTTTATCATCGTCAGATCATTATCTTCAAATAGTAACGCATATTGAGCAATAAAGTCACAAAAATTCCATCCTACACAAATTATCATTATTATTATAAAAAAAAAAGAGAGAAAACTCAAAACGCAAAACTCCACTATAAATCAAAAAAACACAAAGGTAGAGAATAGAGAGAGAAAAAATGGGAATAATGGAACATGGAGCAAGAATAATATTAGAAGAGAATGAAGAAGAAGAGAAAAAGAAGTGGCCAATTTGGTTAATACCACTTCTTAAAACTAGTTTTTTTGGACAATGTAAAATTCACCCTGATGCTCATAAGTGTGAATGCAATATGTATTGTTTAGATTGTATGAATGGTGCTCTTTGTTCTGTTTGTTTATCTTCTCACAAAGACCATCGCGCTATTCAGGTAATTCTATTACTTCCTTCGTTTCATAATACTCGCTACATTTTCCATTGCAGACTTCTCCTCCATTTCATAATACTCGTTACATTTTTCATTGTAGGAAGTTTTGTATTACTTGCTATACTTCTATACTTCTTTTGTGGGCAAGCCTAGAAATCTGTGAATTGAGAAGTATAGCGAGTAATATACTTGAGTCAGGTTTGAGTTTTGTTATTAATTGATGTATATATGAACATGGATTTAATGGTTGCAGATAAGGAGGTCATCGTACCATGATGTTATAAGAGTAACGGAGATACAAAAGTATGTGGATATAACTGGAATTCAAACATACATTATTAATAGTGCACGTATTGTGTTCTTGAATCAAAGGCCACAACCTCGCCCTGGAAAAGGCGTTACCAATACTTGTCTTGTTTGTCATCGGAGTCTTCTTGATTCCTTCTCCTTTTGTTCCCTTTCTTGCAAGGTTTGTCAATCTCTTACTACTCGATTTCGCTTAATTTAATACTTCCTCCGTTTCATTATTATTGTAATATCAGCTTCGAGCTGTATTGCATTTAAAAAAGAACGGAGGAAGTATAATGTTACTAGAAATTTCTAATTCAATCTAAGAAATTAGAAATTTCTCGTCACCAGGGTTGTATGTATAATTTTCAATTATATGAATTTCGTCCGGTATAAAGTTATACATCTAATTAGTTTGTTGATTTTGTTCTTGTACAAGTGTGGAGAATAATTGTGTTAGGTTAACCTGACAGTACTTTAATAATAGCATCCAATACCTTAATTAATCAATGTGAACTAATTAACCCACAAAAGAAATTGAATATTTTGATTAACTTTGGTTAAGATTATACATATGTTGAAGAATTAGATTTTTAGACTATATATGCTTGGCATATATACTTGATAATGGATTCCAGAATATTGGGGAAAAAAATGGGATAATGTTCTTAGAGAATGTTTCATAATCAATGGGTAGACTAGTGGGGTAGAATAAAATGTGTGTGTAGGAGATGAAAATGGGGTTGCATTTCCACTAAACTAAAGAACAATGTAACTATAGGTAACCTAAGCTAAATTGGATGTATGCATAAGTTAATTTAGTTGATTGGAGAGGCGGCAGTTGTAGAAATTTCCCATTCTATACTTCTCTAATCTGTTAATCTCTCACAACCACAAGTGTCTCAATCAATTAAGGTCATCTCACTTTTTGCTAACTATAGTAAATGGTTGCTTATACTATTAAGCTTTTGACTATTCGTTTTAATAAATAAACTTGGTGTGCTACCCTTTCATCATATTGATGATGACCTTTCCCTACTACACTAAGTAATTGTTTCTTTTGGTCAAACCTTATCTCATCGTCGATGTGTTTTTCGGAGTATGTGTTTTCGGACAGCTTTTACTGTCGCTACAATGTTGTTCTAGTAGTTGCAGTATTCAAAGATTTTAGGGGTATTTAGCAATCGGTTGTTGGTTGTTAGTTTATGGCTGGTTTAGTTGGCTTGTTTGACTGTCTAGAAGCATTGACTGTATGTATTGGCTTTTTAAGTTGGTTGTTTAAGTCAGCTGTTTGTAATTGTGTTTGGCAAAATTAATTATAATTGTTAGCTGTTTATTAGAGAGTTTGTAGGCCAATAAGCCAAAAGTTAATTCAAAAAGCTGTTCTAGAGCAGCTTTTTCCATTTTGACTTAAGCTTTTCAGCCAATCAAAAAGCCAATAACCAAATACTTTCTTTGGTTGTTTGACCAAATTGAAAAGCCAATAGCCAATGAAAAAGTCATTTACCAAACATGGCCTTACATTGTTGAACTTAAAGTGATTTTTGCGCGTAGGTTTATGAATTGTGAATTTGTTGTGTTTTTTTTTTTTGGGGGGGGGGGGAGGGGTTCGTTTCCGAAAATATGGCTCAGTTGTGCACCTCACGTACCACATTGTGTCGTGTTGTGCCGTGCATGCCTTGAGCTGCATTTTGTTCTGCTTTTTTGTGTTGGGTTACGAGGTGGTTTGGTCCGGGATGGGCCAATGTCATCTCTAGTCAAAACCATTTCTTGTTGATTCACTAGTATGTTTTCTGATTATGCAGTAACTGATTTAAACTGTGATTACAACTTATTGATAGATAAATGGGACATCAAAAAACTTTTGGACTGAGAAGAAGAGGAGGATCGAGGAGACAGGACACGCGAATTCAGACTCAGAAGAATCCTTGAACAATTACTATGATGAGAAAGGGGGTATTGTTTATAATTATAATTACAGTTATAATTATAAGAAGAAGCTGCAGAGTTTTACCCCATCCACACCACCTAGAACCACATCCTCTGGTTCAGGTTCAGGCTTAGATGGGGCTAAATACCGGTCTGCCAAGCGCAGGAAGGGTGTGCCTCACAGAGCTCCTCTTGGAGCACTTCTCATACAATACTGAAAAACTGCATGCTAATGCAATATAATTACCGCGGCCAGCTACCTCGCCATATCAATTCGGTGCTTGGTAATGCGAAACTAGTTAAGGTGGCGCGTGTACGAGGGCACTCTGTATATTATTACACAAAGCTAGCAGCATCAGGTACTGTCTTCTGGGTACGGTATATGTACATATATAGGTAGTTAGGAAAGACTTATACATAACAATAGAAGCAACAAATATGGTAAGAGCTTGTGCCTTATTACACAGGTTTTTATTTTTCTTTTGGTATACACAAAAGTATATATGTGGGGAGGAGATCTTTGATGTAAATGCCTATGTATGTCATGTAACTGTGTAGGTATGCTAATATAGTAATAATGAAGGAAAGCTGGAATGAATGCTAATATAGTAGTAATGATGTAAAATTATAGTTATATGGAATGAAGTATGAAGTTTGTATAAAGTTGATATATATGATGAAAGTAAAACTTGTTATTTGATAGCAACAATGTGTAAATAGATTATATTGTTTGATAGAAGTAGCATTTATCAAATCGTCTCAATTGCCAATCAATTTAGTGAAATTAATTCGAGATATTGAGAATATTATACCTAATGTTATATATAACAATGTTACATATAGCCATATAGGTATAATATTTATATACTCCCTCCGTTTTCGAATATTATTATACTAATGTTATAGGAATGTTACATATAGGTATAATATTCTTATACTCTTTCCATTTTCTTTTGTTGTTCCTATATTCTTTATCGGGAAACTTTAATATGTTGTAATTATTTTGAATCTTTTTATAAATAGTATAATTTATAAATTAAATTTTTGCATTAGTTTTATGTACAATACATGCATTCACGCTATTCATTTTTTTATAACTTTTAACCCCTTAAATTTTTGTCTAATTAGTTGTCTAACATAGAGTAACTTAAAAAGCAATAAATGTGTTTACATTAGTTTGTAGTTTTGTACCTATTTTACTCTTTTGCCTCTCAACTATTTATATCATTAGTTGCCTAACCTAGCATAATTCAAAAGAGCAAGAATTTTTATTTTTTGTTAATTTAATTTTATTTACAATTGTGGAATTTTGACAAACTTTTAAGTTGCATTTGTTTATTCCTCGATTTTAAATAAGAACAACAAAAGAAAACGAGACAAGAGTGCAATAGTTTTTCAGAATTAGATAGTTAATATGAATTACCCAAAGAAAGTTAAAGAGTTTGGATTATCTAATAAGTAGAAGACTAGCTGAGATAGATGGGAATTTTGATTGGAAATCATGTTGGTGGAAGAAGTTGGGAAAAGATGCTAGCACGCAAACAAGAGAGTACTCCCTCTGTTTCAAAATATAAGGCATTTACGCTTTACGAAAATTTGCTTTGACCACAAATATCTCTCAAATACGATAAGTAAAAATTATAAAAATTATACCGTTGTATTCGTCTTGAAAAATACTATAATAATATTATTTTTTAAATTTTTTTATCAACATAAATTGAGAGTAATTAACGGTCAAAATTCAACCTCGAACCTCGTGCGTGTCTTATATTGTGAAACGGAGGGAGTATGAAGCAGGACCAATCCATAAATAAATAGTAGGTAGTTAGCATTGTTTTCAGTTTGGATGCTAATTAGTTTGATGCTCTGTGCAGAGCAGCGGTGCCGATATTCCTTGTAAGTTGTAATCTTGTGATGTGTGAATAATTTTTGGGTGTAATAGTAGGTAATATTACATCTACTCGGTAGGTAGTTAATCTACTAGAATTAAGGACCCTTGAGTCCAATAGTATGATTTCCTATATTTTACATGGGAGATTAAAGTTCAAATCTTGGTAAAAGCAAAATTTCAATATGGTTATGGGGAGGGAGGTTTGGGGCTTTTTGGGCTTCTGGGTAAGCGGCCTGATGCGCAGTCCAGAGGAAATTCATCTTACCACGTATTCTTAAAAGGATTTTTCCTGTTTGTTACATCACAATTTATGGTGCAACAATCCATTAACCACTAATCTTGTCAAGAAAATTATGGTAAGATAACATGAGATTTATGTCACTATTTGTATAGTTTACAGTTTTAGTCATTAGCATGTTGCATAATAAGTTTTAGTATAACATTTGAGACGCAGTTATTATGTTTTATACTTCCTGTTCTCGTTGTAATGTGCATAGTTGTTATGCAATTAGACTAACTCATAATTTTCGCATATTGATCAATAAATTTGGGGGTAATATTAGAGATTGAAATTATAGCAGGTAAGTCTCATTTTCATCAATGACTCGATGTAGGACAAATGACTGTTTACTTGAACAGTAAACATCGCATCAATTTTTGATTATAAGGTAGCCGCTTAATAAATGAATCTGGTCAATACTTTATGATTGAATATAAAATATACTAGGATTATATTTTGTATTTAATACAAAATATAATCCTAGTATATTTTATATTCTATCACTTTATACTAGTTGGTAAGTGGTAATTAACTAACTAGTGAAAGTTGCTGGTTGTATTGCGTTATATTTTATACTATGTCCTATTCCCTCCGTCCCATAATATAGTGCTTCATTTCCATTTTGGGTGTCCCAAAATATAGTGCTTGGTTCTATATTTAATTCCATAATTTTTTGTGATTTGCCTAGAAAAATCGTGCCATCATTATTTGTTTGCTTCTTGAAAATAGTTTTTTTGCTTTGTTTAATTTATTCAACCCAAGGGTTGCATTTAATGCTCTTTTACCAATTATTCTTCATTCTCTCTCTTAAGATCACCTTTTTCCACACAATATTTATTTTAATAATAAAAAGTTTTTACTTTCCTCTTAGATTCTATTTACCTTAATTCCCGTGAAAAAATGGAATCAAGCACTATATTATGGGACGGAGGGAGTAATTAGCAATGTTGTTTTGTACTCCCTCCGTCTCAAAATATAGTTCCCATGTCTCCTTTTTTACCGTAATTTATGCAAGTAGAATCTAAGAGAAATAATAAAGATTTTTTGTTTATTTAAATAAATGTTATATGAGAAAAGATGATTTTAGGAGAGAGAATGAGAATAATTGGTGAAAGAGGATTAAGTGTAACACTTGGGTTGAATAAAAAAAGCAAAAAACAAAATTCAAGAAGCAAATAAATGATGGGACACGGTTTTTCTAGACAAATTACGAAAAAATGTGGAACTAAATATGAAAATTGAAACTATATCTTAGGACACCCAAAATGAAAATGGGAACTATATTTTGGGATGGAGGGAGTATTATATTTATCAAATGCAAAACTTATGTAGAATAATACACCTATTAATGATCTTTTTGTCACTTACATACACTATTGATACTATTAACTACTCCCTCCGTTCCATAATATAAGTCTTGATTCTATGTTTACACGGGAATTAAGGTAAAGTGAAATCTTGTTTTATTTTGGATAAAAGTATTCATTTTTATTGTGAAACACTTACATTATTATATCTTTGTAGCAAAAAATAAAAACTGAACATTAATGTTGCATGGTTTAATGTGTAGAGGGGTTTAATGGGATAAAAGATTTCATTTCGTCATTAATTATAGTGCATTGGAAGCTGAAATTATGAGGGCATTTTGAGAATAAATTATTTTCGTGAGGGTATTTTGGACATAAATATTGATTGAAAATAGAAATAGGACTTATATTTTGGGATACCTTATAAGAAAACAGGACTTATATTATGGGACGGAGGGAGTAGAACTTATAGGTGTCAATATTGTTGTGATACCAAGCAAAACTAATTTGTATAGGTCAATATCGAACACCGAACTAAAAGTTTTACAAGGTGTATGAATGACACTCTTTTATTGTTGATGATCAATGTTTCAGATATAAAATTAAGATTGTAATTATAAAAAAATAATTATATAAAATCTTATTGGATCAATTAGTATATATTCATATTTTCAATGTATAGCTTATTTTAAATATGTAATCATAGGAATTAATAATTAAAATTTTTGTTGCAAACTCAAAAAACGACAATGGACGAACAATATAGAAACAAGGAGGGAATAATATAATACTAATAGTCACATAAACTTTTAATCAAAGATGACATACTTCATGATTGAAACAACAATTTATTTTATTAGAAGAATCAATTCGTCTATGATAGCACCTTCTTCTCAAAGGAATAATTAAAGGGACTACTATGAGTATAATTTATTTATGGACATATTATATACTTTCTCCGTTTCGAATTAAACACAACAAATTTATTTTTACATACGTAGATGCATTATTTTGATCACAGATATCTATACTTATATATAAGTAAAAAGTTATACTTTCTCCGTTTCAAAATATAAGGCACACACGATATTCAAGGTCAAATTTTGACCGTTAATTACTTTCAATTGATGTTGATAGAAAATTTTAGAAAATAATATTATTATAATATTTTTCAAGACGAATCCAAAGGTATAATTTTTATTTATCGTATTTTAGAGATATTTGTGGTCAAAGCAAATTTTCATAATGTTGGGTATATGGCGTGATATGGAGCTCATGGAGGTGTATGGGTGTGGAGATGAGGTTGCGTAGAAGGAAAACGTCATTTGGGACATAAGACTGACTTTGAATGCACATATCTTTCAATATATAAATGATTTTGAGGTGATTCAAATTGGAGGTGATAGCTTGTTCTGAGAGCTTTCCAACGATAGGTCATATGTTCAATTCCGGTGAGAAACGAGAAAGTTATAGTTGTTTTACGAAGAACTGACGAAACTGACGGCAGAAGACTCAAGTGCGCCCGCACCTGAGGCCTGATGCGCCCGCACCTATCGAGGACGCGTTATTTTTCCGGTTTTGCTTAATGAGGGTATAAATAAGTGCCCTAATTGCGTCATTAATGTATTCTTCATCTTTAAACACATATTTGAGAGAGAAAGCTTTAGAGAGAGTTCTTGAGTGTTTTTGTAATCTTTTTTTAATATTCATCGATTCCTAGTGCATATTCGTGGTTTTTCTCCCAGTTATTGGGTTTCCACGTAAAAGTTTTGGTGTGTTCTTTCCTGCTTTCTTATTTGATATTCTATTATTGTTTGCTATTATTTCTAGATTGATAGTCAATATAACTTACACATAAAGCGTGAATGCCTTATTTTTTGAAACAAAGACAATAAAAATTACATTAGAGAACGTACGTCACTAGACAAATCTAACAAAATTTTACTTTACTATGTTTTTTATTGTGTATAATTAATAAATCTTAGTCAAAGTGAAAAATATAAATAGTAAAAAAATAAATTTGTTGCATTTAATTTGAAGTGAAGGGAGTAGAAAATTTAATTCACATAATGTTTTCAACAAGGAAAGCAAAAGATTGCAATTTGCAAGGCGTTTGTCTGTTTAACATTAGAGATGTAACGATAACTTGCCAACAAATATCGGCAAATAGGCAGGTGGAGGGTGGATAACTAACCACATCTTACCTTCAACAAACGTCTCCCTCTGACTTTTCACACTTCTAAAAGTCAGAAAGACAAACTTTCTTCAGTTAAAGAAAGCTACTTTTACCGGTATTACCGGTAAAGTTTAAAACTTTAATCACTTAAGAGTTAAGAGTGTACAAATTGTACTACTAGTCTTCTCAGATTTATCATTATCACTAATCACTCTCCTTAACTCTCTCTGTAATGATCAGTTGGTACATTTATGGTAAACTCTTTTGTTTGGTTTTAGAGGACCATTTAAACGCGAATAAGGTTTAACTTAGTGATAAAAGTTCCGGATTATGATGATCAATGATAATAATGTTATGAGATTACAAGCGACGTTAGAATCCCGCTGTGTTTCATATAATATAACCAGCGTATCTGCGTATATAATTAGAATATGAACGTTCGATCAATAATAATCAAGTATATAATACATCATTGATCATACAACTTGCTGTTTTTTCTGTGGGTTGTTCACGTCATTAGTTAAACAGAACAGCAAGTGAATAATTGCCCATAGTGTGAGCTCAGTGTAGTATCATGTATGCGTCATAATTGTGTGCCTAGGCCTGCCTGCATGACTCATGAGGCAGCAATGCAGCATGCTGCAGTTCACATACTGACATAAGTACTAGCTCCAACTCCCAAGTGACATACTAGAAATTAGGATTTTTTGACCTAAAATATCTTTGATTCTTATGTTTTGCGAGAAATTGCCTTAGAGCAAGAATATCGGTAGTCTGGAGCACCGAGTCTCAGCGCAGACTTTGGTGAGTCTGCCTCCAGACTACCGATATTTGGACTAAATGGAATGATGAGTCTAGAAATGAGTTTTGGTTTCCCATACTCAATCTCAGACTTGGTTGTGGGCTTTTGGTAGAATAAATATTATCTAAAATAATATGTTCAACTTTTGGTAGAGAGTCTGGAGTGAGTCTAAGGGATAAAGTGTAAAACTGGAATGAACCTGAAGTGAGTCTGAAGAATAAAAAGTAGATAAAAATTAGTGGCACAGTCCGAAGGTTGGGTTTGGGTCTGAGGGACAGGCTCGGCCCTGAGCATTGTTTGAAGGGGAAAGGGACAAGGGCCCAAGGCTAAAAGGGCCCAATCCTAAAAAAAAAATTGAAAAAAAAACGTAATTAATGACCCAAATCGCGCGTACGTTTCTTCAGACCTTCAATCCCCAAACTGAAACAAACTCTTCGACTTTCTTCCGTTCTACTTCTTTACTCCTTCTCTCTCTCCTTCCAAGATTCATTAAATTCTTCTTTAATTTTCAAAATTGTCTCTAATCTCCATTAGACTCATTGAAATTTTTTCATTTTTCCCCAAAAAATTAGCTGTTAAATTTACCTTAAATATGGCAATAAGAATTTTTTTTCTACAATTTAAATAGGGAAGATTTGGATTTCTATAATGCAATACTCATACGATTTAGTCTAAATCAAGTGAAATTATTAAGATTTTATGAAATTAAGAATAAGAGTAAGGTTTTAGGGACACTTTTCGATTCTAATTTGGCTCAGTTTAAGTTATGATTTTCTGATTCGATACTGACGCAGTGACGCCTCGTCGTCGGTGGTTGCTGCTTTGCCGGCATGCCGCCTGCCGGAGCCCGGATCCCATCGCAGTCTTCGATTGTTGCTGCCGCTTGCGGCCTACTGTCCTGGCACCTGCTTGTTGTCTTGCGGCTGCTTTGGCCTCTATTCGTGCTGCTGCCCCGCTGCCGGCCTGCCGTGCCGTCTTCCGGTGGTTTCAAGGTATTGTTGTTCTTTTCTCTTGTCTGTAGTACGGTTTTAGTATTCTCAATTCTGTTAAACTGATTGTTAATTTCTTTATTTGTCAATTTGCATTCGCTTGAACAACCGGTTTATTTCATAGAATTACTATCAAATTTTTTTATTTTGTTTTATTATAATTTGTATTTTTTAAAGGGGTCCCAATCTACCATTTTGCCTAGGACCCCAAAAAGATCAGGACCGGGCGTGCTGAGGGATAAACTCACCTCTATAAAAATTTGTTATCTTAAACTATCTTACAAGTTGAAGATAAGTAGTCTTTAATCTCGCCTCATCTTTCATCTTACCGTACCCTTCAAAAAAACATAAGAAAGAATTAACCCAGCCTAAGACTACATAGTATTCACTACAAATTAATATTGTTGTAAAAAGTCAACTAAATTAGTTGACAAAGTAATATAAAGTTGTATACTTGTATTTATTAGATTTAAAACACAAAACATAATTCCACGTTATAAAAGATACAACAAAAGAATCTAATTTGAAAGAGTTTACCTACTAGATTTTCCTTTTAATAGTTTTCCCTCCGAATTAGGGTTAGATTCGTCTGTATTAGTCATTATATATATGTACAAAATTAGAATAAAGAAACAATATTATCCCATACTATAATTTCTCAATTTGAGTTTGTTACTAATACACTAACTTTTTTCTTAAGAGCCATTTTTGGCTCATATAATGCAAATGAAAGGAAATAGTATTACGTAAATGATAAAATAATAAAATAATAGATAATAATAAAAATATTTAATAAAATAATAGACGATCATATAAGTATAATACGATATAATTATTGTGGTACTTTAATTAAAATTCTAATAATAACATAATCAACTAATAGTGATATCAATAATAAAATAATGGACAACAATACAAATGTTTATTGATCATTGACTATTTTGACCTTATTGAAACTTATTTGACTTGATTAGACCTAATTAGAACTTATTGTACCTGATTGTAACTTATTGGACCTTATTATACCTGATTGGAGGTTATTGCACCTGATTGGAACTTATTGGACCTTATTGGACCTTATTAGACCTGATTGGAACTTATTGTCCTGATTGGACCTAAACAGATCGAACTTATCTGAATTGAACTTGTTGGACCTGGAACTTAATTTATTAAGGTGAAGAGAACGCACCCTAAGGAGGAGAATCTCAATCAACAAGGAAACTTTCAAAGAATGAAAACTGGGTATTTATACCAGTAAACAAATATATCGTTTAAGTTCCAATCAGATCAATAAGTTTCAATCAATTTCGATAAGTTTCAATCAGGTCCAATAAGTTGAATTATGTCCAATTTTTGGTCCAATAAGTTTTCTTTTTTTTGGTAAATCAAGCATCATAAATTAAAAGAGTTCATTACAATCCTCAATATATTGAGTTCTACAATAACTAGGGGGGTTGTGGAAAACCCTTGTTACATTAAAAACCATATCAGTGGTTCTACCTAGCTTGGCTAAACCATCTGCCAAGTGATTACAATTCCTCTCGCAGTACTGAAGCTTGACATCATGGAGCTCCTTCATCAATTCCCTGCAGATGTTCACAACAACATGATATTTTTCATTATTAGTCTCACCAAGGATAAGTTTCACTGCATTCTTACAATCCGAGAATATCACCCCCTTTTTTCCGTGAGTGCTTTGTACCATTGTTAACCCCTCTTGAATGGCTAGAAGTTCAGCAGCAATGGCATCAATAGCATAGCTTTTCTTGGTAAACCCCCAAATCCAGGTTCCCCTATGAGTACGAGAGACCCCCCCCCCCAAGCCTACACATGTTTGAATATTTAAGAAAGAGGCATCCACATGAACAACAAAATCCCATAGAGAGTTAGCAAACATAGGAGTAGTATGACCCATACCCGGATTGACACTAGGGTTTCTAATACAAGCTTTCGCAAAGTCTATAGCACAACGAGTGGCCCGGTAAACTACTTGACTAGGAGACACAGGGTTAGAATTTTTAAACACACATTCATTTCTATCTTTCCAAATCTCGTAGCAAATATAGGGGAAGGTATCTCTCCACTTAAGCGTCGCAAACGTATGTTTACTATTAAGATTGTGATATAACCACGAAGTGAAAGGGAGGTCAAGTGAGGTATGAACTTCCATTTTTTCCCATATCTCAACAGAAAACCTACATTCTTGAAAGATGTGCGCAGCATTTTCAACCCCATCCTTGCACCGGGGGCACATAGGGGGTTGGGGAATAATTTGTCTGGTAGTAAGTAGGCTCATATGTGGGAGGCGGTCCCTCCAGACGAGCCACAAGAAGAACTTTATCCTTGGTTCCATAAACTCTTTCCAAATCCATGACATGTTCAAATGTTCATTATTGTTTGGGAGTTGGGCATTATAAGCTTGTGTAAGGGAAAAACCATTTGACGTAACAAATTTTGGAACTTGGAGGTCATTTTCATGCAAACTATGGGGGGGGTGGGACACTCAATATCCTATCCATAATACTTACAGGGAGACTTAAAGAGAGGTTTTGAAGGTTCCATTCCCCATCCACACATAAGTCAGCAACTCTAACCCTTCCTTCCTCATAAGTCAAGGGACCATAGATGAAACTCTTGATAGGCCCAATAGACAACCAGTTGTCATTCCAAAAGTCGATATCACACCCATTTCCCAAAATCCATTCCATATGGTCCTGGATAAGCTCCCACCCTTTCCCTATATTTTTCCAAACTACTGACCCATTTTTAAACTTAGTAACCTTCCCATTATGTAAATATTTAGAGTATATGCAATCCCGTGCTAGGGAAGGGCTTTCTTGGGCGAGCTTCCACCCCAGCTTAGCCAAGTAGGCAACATTCATAATCCTCTGACATCTAATTCCCAACCCTCCCTCATCTTTGGGTAGAAAGGTAGTTTCACGGTTCACAAGGTGAATCTTCTTTTTCCCCTTCTCCTCCCCCCACAGAAAGTTATTGCAAATTTTATCTAAGTCAGATAGGGTAGATACAGGAAGCATGGATGCCTGCATATAATAAGTCGGGATGGTAGAAAGGGTAGACGATATAAGGCATAACCTACCAGTTTTAGAGAGATAACTTATTTTCCAATTTGCTAGTCTATTTTTTACTTTATCCACAACAAATTGGACTTGGGACCGAGAGGGTCTCTTATGGGAGATAGGGAGGCCCAAATATAGCCCTAAATTTTCAGACTCAGATATGGTGAGGGTCTCCTAGAATAACTCCTTATATTCTGCCGGGGTGTTTTTTGAGAAAACAAGCTTACTTTTACTCTCATTTATCTTCTGACCCGAAGCGGCACAGAACTCCTCTAGCACCCTACGCACTGCGAACGCAGTGGACTCATCTACCCTCCCAAAAAGCAGCAGGTCATCCGCAAATAGCAAATGGGATACAGGAACTTTACGTTTCCCAACTCGAAACGGAAACCAACTCCCATCATCAGCTGCCCTTTGTATACCCTGTGAAAGTGCTTCAAGACAAATATTAAAGAGGTAAGGGGACATAGAGTCTCCCTGGCGGAGCCCTCTGGAGTGAAGGAAGGGTTCTGTTTTTGTCCCATTTACAAGGATAGTAGATGAAGCTTTCGAAACACAGTTCATAATAAGTTCAATGGAGGCCAGGTCGAGGTTATGGTAGCTAAGTTTAGTTCAGGTCAAGTCCAATAAATTCAGTTCAGGGTTATATAGATGAAAAGAACGCACCCTTCCCTCCAACTCATGAAAGATGATCATGTTTGGGTCAGTTAATTATCGAACCAAAATATACATATATATATTCACCCTTCTAGATTGAATTACCACATACTCTTTGATGAATATTCATGTTAAGATCGATCTTAATATTAACTTTTGAGTACATGATGCATGTTGATTGTTGAGCTAGCTAGCTGTCTTGTGGTTGTGCCCAATCAAGGACAAAGATCGATGTATGCGACACCTAGCTAATTAATTAACTCACGTCGATTTCGTTTTCATCCCATTGAAAATTTGATTTTTACATGCATATCTTTGTCAAACGATTAAATACTATATCCGTTATTATTTTTTTATCTCTAAAGAAGGAAAAAGAAAGGTGGAGAATATTAGTCTTTTATTATCAGCCGTCGAAAATAGCCCGAAACGCTTTGCGATGGCTCACACTGATCAGTTACACATGACGGGGAATGAATCGAGTTCAACCGTGGACGTCGGACGATCTAGAAATTAGGGGATGTGAGGAGTATTTTCAAAATTCTTCATCCATTCTTCAATGTTTTTGTCAAAAAGTAATTTAGACACGTATATATATTTAAAAACTCAAATTTTATGTTTATGTCCCATATGTTATTGTTTTGTTAGTTGATTGGTGTGCCATAGTAATAATATAATGATAACCAATAAAAAAAATTACTCCCTCCGTCCCATAATATAGTGCTTGTTTTTTTTTTCACGGTCTCCAAAACGTAACTTTGACCTTTAATATTTTCAATTCCTTATTAATAAAATATAAAAAGTTGATATTTATGAAACTACACATTGAGACAAATCTAACAAGATCCTACATGAATAAGTTTTTTTATATATACAAATGAGAATATTCGGTCAAAGATTTTAAAATTTGACCACCAAAAATGAAATAGGCACTATATTATGGGACGGAGGGAGTAGTACATTATGAATATACGAAATTGTGAAATATTTTTTTTTTTATTTTATACTTAGAGTTTAGAAGGGTAGTTCACTAAAAGTGGTAAGATATAACAATAAAGAAATCGATTTTTGTAACATAGGGGTTGTATCACGTATGCATGAAATCTAGAAAATAGTGTGAATGTGTGATAGGGAAAAAGTTATTTAAGAAGAAGGATCTAATACATCACATAAACAAAGTAGATAAGACTTTCACTCTAAATCACGATAAAGTTTTTGAGCTTAAAATTGATGGGTAAAAAAATTGTATTTTTGTTTTTGTTAGCTTCTCCTAGGCGAATGTAGCAAATTTACCCCCCCTGACTTTAATTGATTATCGAGGTAATTGCTATCTCAATATATCAATTAGACACTATTACTTTCACTAATTAAGTTAATGATGCATTGTAAAATTCTCACAAGACACAATGACATGAAACACTTTAACAATCTTAAAATAATTAGACAATTAAACCTTTGGAATATCTACGAAACTAATTAAATTAATCCAAATGTCGTAGTGTGTTTTCTCACGTTTTCCTAAGAGAATTTCACTGAAAATTGTAATTGAAACTAAATCTTTATAGTTGGTGAAAGTTTAATGAAATATTTGCCACACATTATGTTTTTCCTCGCTCATGTATTATTAGTAATTAAACGATCCAATAGTTGAAGAGCATTGATTATTTGATTTAGGCCTATCTATCGCTAGACATAAGAGTTAGTTGCAATTGATGTTGAAAATTTCATCTTTGGATGTTTTTTTTTGTTTGCACCCGGTTCACCCTTCGGGCTACATCCGGATCAAGGTCAAGTTCGGGGTGTTAGGTTCCATTCCTCTCCCAAGAGTGTTGCGGGGATTCGAACACGGGTCCGTCCTATCAAAACCAGTCTCCATCACCACTGGACCAACACTTACTTGGTTCATGCATGAATATCAACTATCAAGTATCGAAGTGTGGTTTAGGCCCTCGTTATCGTTAGTGTTAGTTAGGCGATTAACCACAACACCAACCTTTTGAAAGCGCAAATTATTTGGATTAATTTGTGGTGCAAATTTAATGTGCTTTTCATATTTCAAATCATGCCTGTCGTTTGTAATGTTCAAAACAAAGAAAGAATTGATATTACAACTATTCAAATTAATGAATAATGACATGTGACTTGAAAGTAATGTTTTGTGATCGAATTCTTTTCGAAAAGCAGAATTTTTCTACACCCTTGAACCTACTTTTAAATATGCGTGCGCTACTCATAATAATAACATTACAAAATAGAGTCAGTACCGAGCAAACACAAAATAAAATACATCTACTTACTAGTTACTACTACCCTTCTAAAAGTATGAGACGCAAAACTGTTCAAAAGAACAGTGATCTGAGTGGTAAATCTCTCAAATTTTACTGTAATTAAGAGTGAGTTTATCCGTCAGAATTAACTCCAAATTTCATATTGTGTCACATTAGATTTTTTACTACTTTATGATTTTATTCCCTTTCTTCTTGGATACGTGCTAATCTCACCCTTACCTATGAAACCCTAATCCCTAAAAAAATCTTTGCTTAAAATATTTATTTTAGGGAACAAATATTTTAATTACTTGAATAAATACTCAAAAATATGTGGTATCACATTTAGGCCTACGCATATGAAGCCCCATGGGATGATCTCAAGCCTATAATTGGACGGTTTGGTGGGCCAATGAAGTTGGGTGATTGGTGAGAAATGGTGGATTGTCGGCACCATGAACAAAGAGGGAGATGGGTGGTTGGAGGTGCAGGTGGGATGGGTGGAGAGAGAACAGAGACATAGTGGGGTGGTGGAGGTGGTGTAATGACTAATAATGGTCGGGAGTTGGCTGGAGATAAAGGATAGATAAAGAGTGTGGTGGTGGATGGGGATTGGATGGATAGAGAGGAGAAATAGGGGGTTAATGAGGCCAATTAAGGCGAACGTCTGTTAGTCATTAAGGTTATTTTGTGAACTTTTAGGAAATTGGGGGATATGGTGAATTTTGAAACTTAGAAGGGTAAATAATGCAAAAAAATATTTGTCAAAGGTATATGGTGAAAAAATCGTTAGAAAAAATAGTTTTAATACAAGCGGCTTGAATGATATGAATACGAAATAGTTAATACTCACTTACTAACAAGTACTCCCTCTGTTTTTTATTGTTCTCACTTAGAATCTTGACATTATTCATACTTAGAGAGAATCTTCTCAATTTTTTTCAATTTATAAGAAAAATGTAGTCATGTGGGGTCTTGTTTGATTCGTCTCAATTGGCACATTCGTTATAATTTTTACGAATATATAATAAAAGATATTTAAGTTCAAAGATCTCTATTATATAAGGGAAGGGGGGAGCAATGATGTCCTCTTTTGAAATGTCTATCTTGCACCCTTTCCCTTTCTAAATTACAAAAGGAATGTCAAAATCAAAATCGGCACTCAAAGAAAACTACCGAAAATTAATTTACAACACTCACTCACAAATCAATTAAAAGAAGAAACTTTACAAATTACTCATACAATTGAGAAAATCACGTTATAAAAATCACGCAAATCACGTAAATAAGCAGGAAACTTTATTCAAACTTAAAATTAAACTAAAACTAATAACCTAGAACGTCAATACATACAAAAACATTTACAAAAATTTACTTACAAATCATTATTTTCAAGAACCATTCACAATTAATGGTGAGTCATGATAAAAGATAGACGTGTATTTATAGTGAAAACAGAATTTAGAAGTTCGACAAGGAAAAAAATTATTTGCGTTTTTATAGTGTACATGTTTCCTATATATAATGAAACTTTTACATATATTTGGACCTATCTTTTCTATTATATAATAGCGATTAATTATCAAGGTAAAAAGGTTTATGTAAAATATCATTCAAGAATTAAAGTACAACATTTCTCTATTATATAAGGAGAGGGTGAGCTATGGTGTCCCCGAATGAAGAGACTATGTTACCCCTTTCCCATTCTAAATTACAAATTCACTACAAATCAAAGGGGGCTTCAAGCAAAAATACCAAAAATATAATTATAACAATTACTCACAAGCCAACTAAAATCATAAAATTGCATAATTTACGTTATACAAATCACTAAAATAAGGAACCTTTACAAAAACTTGAAAATTCACTTACAAACTACAACCTATGAAAAAATTGACTTGAAATCAAAGTGTCAACTTTCTTTACAATTTATGAAGTATTGTACTTATTTCAAAAATCAACTAAAAAATTATAATATTAGAAATCATAAATAAATTCAATAAAATTTCTATTTTGTTCATAGAATTATACTTCGTATGTCTAATGTTTAAATTTGACTCTTATGCCCAAGAAAATCGAGTTTTTTGCTTCGAGAAAAATTCAAGCACGCATCGCGTGCAAAAAATTCTAGTATGCATTAGGAGATGTGTACAGGAAAGTGAGAAATAATAAAAAAAACAGAGACATTAATAACTAATGGGAGAAAGAGTATATACTTAATAAAATCAACTATATTTCACACCTGCATTCCACAACTTTGATCAATATTTGAAAAAATGCATTAAGAAACATCATGACTTATATACGACCTTTATTTTTATTTTTTTGTTGCAACAAATGCTTTTTTGCACAAATATTATTTATTAAATTATTTATTTAAAAGTGAGTAATTTGGGGTGTTACACTAAATCGGGAAAGAGGGTGGAGAAGTGGGTGGTGATTATAGGTTGAAATTGGGGAGAAGACGGTTGTAACCGTGCAAACCAATAGTATTTTTTTGTGGGAGACGATCAAACTTCAAAAAAGATGAAAAACCCGAAACTGCGTTGAATTTTCGATCGCTGCTGTTTGGACAATAGGCGAAGGGGCTATGTGTACCATGAGGTGGTGTGTGGATGGAGCCTTTTTTTTTTTGGTATAATGAAAGTTAGGACACCTTTCTCTCAAGGGAGACTCTCAACGAATTAAGAAGAACTAATTTATTTAACAAAGGTTCCGTAAAAATATCCACGCCTACCGAAGCAACAGTGTGGATGGAGCCTATTTGTCTTGGCCCTTCACTTCTCTAATCTCACTTCTTCTTTTTTTTTTTTTTTTTTTTTTTTTTTTTTTTTGTTGACACCACCACCCAACTACTAGCTCATTTCTCTTTGTCTTGACCTTTCTCTTCTCTAATCTCACCTCTTTTTTTTTTTGCGCCACTTGCAACGCTAGTTGATCACCACCAAAGTCGCCCTTCACAATCTCAAGCCACATGCTTCGGCCTACTGCCGCATTAATGATGTTGCTTTTGCTGATTTAGGGGAGAGAAAAAATGGAGATATATGAAGTAAATATTCTAAGGCCTACTTGGCAATAGCGTTTTAAGTAGCGTATAGCGGTTGGATAAGATCAAAACGCTATTTAATAAAATTATGAGTATTTGGTAAGGTAGTGGTAGTAATAGCGAGTAGAGGTTGCAGTAGAATAGTGATTATGAGTAGCAGTTGTAGAACGTTAATACAAGTAACGTTTGAGATTTATGAGTAGCAGTCTAGCAAAAATACACTATATAATAGCATGAGATAGAATTGTTAACCAATATTTTTAAATTTTTTTTCCTTTGTTTGTTTATTAATTGTTTTATTTTATGACAATTCATTGTTTTTTCTTTATGATACCACAAATGTAATTTAAATATTTATTCTAAAGATAAGATATAACTAATATTTCACAATATTTATACTCTTCATTCCACAAGCATTTTAGTTAAAATAGAACCGCTAGTTAAAATATAATTTATTTAGGGTTGAATATCATCTTAAATTTATACATTTCTTTGAGCAGTTAAAAACTCATATACTCTTTATTGTTAAATTTATACAATACATTTATTGTGTAAGTTCTTTGAAAAAATAAATATTGAATCTAATTATTGAACGAACATATGAAATTGTTGTATTAGTTCATTTTACATATGAATATATCTCATTTATTGTGTCTTTTACAGGTTCAACAACTATTTTTGGTACACTTTTAATTTAAACAACTACTTTAATCGCTAATCGCTAACAACTACTAGTAGTCCGCGAGCCGCTACTTTCAACAGTTATTAGAACCGCTAGTTTTACTAAACATGCCCTAAGCCTCTAAGAAATAGTGCCTCGTGATATAGGTCCTTGTTTGGCTCCGCTCGACCCAATTTTGGGCAGATTTTTTTGGCCCGCGGTTGAGCCAACCCGACCCGATTTTTTCTTCTTTGGGCAAGCCAAAAATGATTTTTTTAGTCTATTTTTTTTATCCGGCCCTACCAATGAATTTTTTAACGCCCAGCCTGACCCAAACTCAACCCGACCCATGATCACCTCTAATATTAGCATAGATTTTTGTTTTTGGGAGTATGTTTTAGGTTGTTGCATGTTCGGGCCTTTTGCATCAAAAAATCTTAAACTGCATGCGTATAGACTATAGAGTATAGATGAATATTGTTGCGAATTTTGTGCCCAACCTACACTTTAGAACCTCTCAGCTTCCCTACTCATATGCAAATTCCAAAGCTCGAATCGCAGAAGCTAGTTCCAGGTTCTTGTTTTGTTCCTTAGATGAATTTACTTGTTTAGACGATTTTTTGTTGCGAATTTTGTTGTGAAATTGCGATTTATATGATCTATATTATTCATGCAATTGGTTTTATGCAGTTGTTATTGTTTGTTTCATGAATTCAACTTATTTTTCTTTTGTCTCATATACTTCATCCGTTTCGAATTAAATACAACAAAAGAATATATTATGTATTACAAATAATACCTCTGCATTTAATTTGATTTAATTTGAAACGTAGGTATGTTATTTCATGTTTTTAGGGATAATGTACATGTTATAAACTTGTGATTCGAATTTTGAGTATAAGTTCTTGATTCATGGTTGTTTTATGGAACCAAATGATAAGAAGATTTATGTTACAATTTGTAAATGCGCATATATTCATGCAATTGTTCACTTGTTCTTGTGTATTTCATCAAATCAATTTTTTAGGTGTTGTGGCTGGAAATCAGGAATGAATAACCTCCCCTGGCTTAGGGACGGGCCTCGATTGGTCGATTATTTGATGCATAAAATAGGATTATATGATCTGTCATCTTTAAGGTTTTGATCATTTCTCTTAATATTCAATGATTATTTGGTTTTCATAGGAAGTAAATAAGTTTTTTCTAAAATTACTAACAGATATGTATGTATAAAGATATGGTCACAAATCTTTTGTTTTCAAATTTTTCTAGAAGAATGAAATAATAAAAAAGAACTTATGACGAGTGATTGACATGTAGGTCAATTTGTGAATTATGGGCAAAAAATATGAATTTAACAATGACACTAGTATTGAAGGCATGTCTAATTTTATACTGTCTTGCAAATTGACCAACTTTGGAGGTATTGGATGTATGTGGTGATTCTTAACAGAGGAAAATGAGTATATGAAGTTTAATGATCATATGATATTGATGAATATTGAGCATATGATGTGAGGAAGAACTTGATGATAAACCTCGGGATGTTGGGTTTTTTTGTGTGGAATGGCCATGGAAAAGGTTATGAGGTAGAGGATGTATAAGAATGGGAAGATGAACCTTAAAGTAATTACTGGTTTTGACGTGGAATAGTTTTGGTGTGTAATAGCAGTTCTGTTTGCATTTATCTTTAACTTGGTATGTTTTATGCGAATGCGATTTTATCGTTGTAGTTCTTTGGTTTCTCATATTTTTCGGATGTTTATGGCTTTTCTTAATGATTCATTGAAAAAAGCATGATTTTGTTTTTTGCTACATCATATGATATTCTACTTTACTGTACACATGTCCTCTTATTTTTCTTGGCGTTTCCAATGTTCAGTATTCGAATTTGTGCAACCTAGTAATGACAATGTTGTCTTCTTTTTCTCACCAGTCAAAGAAAAGGCAGTGCTAAGATCTAATAGGAGAACAGTGAAGAAATGAGTGAGAATAAGAGCGAGAGTGAAGATGGGAAGTTATATTCATCAGTAAACTCTGAATTGGATTTGTATCGACCTAACCTTGAAGATTATCTCTCTTCTGAATCCCTCCCTGAACCTCATGGCAAGCTTCGTTTGTATTTCTCTCTCTCCCCTTTTTTCTATAATTTGACCTTATTTTTACTTTTAATGGGTATACATCGATGTCACTGTGGCATTGAATTAACTTTATTTCAGGAGGGACTTAATTGATATTTCTCCTGCTCTTACTGAGGCGGCTGGTGCCATTGTTGATGTGAGTGTTCCAATTTTGATTGAAAAGATAGTAGGAACAAAATTATGTGAACTTTATGATATACCCTCTTAGAATTTCTTGTTAATAGCTGCCTACTTTGTCTTTTGGCCATCTATTTGTTTTTATTGTTTGCTTGTGATTTGCTGTCTAGGAAATTTGACTGTATTGCCACATTGCGACTATTCTTTTCTGTGTAGCACGGGTACTTCTACTAGGTCATGTACTCGTACCCGATACGATACGTATCCTGTATGAGTACGTGCCCATTTCTAAATTTTTTTGAAATCTTGTCTTTTCTGTCCCCGTACCCGAACCCGTATCCGTCTCTGTGCAACCTAGGTTCTTATTATTGCTTGGAGGCAGTTTTTATCGTAACATTGTACCATACATTGTCAATTTTGGAGTTGTTTAAGTTGGGTTGGCGTGGTTGGTTTAGTATAATCATTTAGATCAATTTTGTTAATGTCTTCCATATCCTGATCATGTTCAAGAACTTTTTTGTTGGTCGTAAATGCATATGGGAACCCTTGACAAACTCATGTACCTTTCTGTTTGGATTTTGACGGAAAGAAGGAAGGCTGTGTGTGTTTTGCGTGGGTGGGGGGTGGGGGGGTGTTGGGGTGGGGGGGGGGGTGGGGGGTGGGGAGGGGGTTAGTAAAGAATTCTCCAACCGCAAATTCTGAAGTAGACTAATCCAGTATTTGTGTATGAGAATGATGGGAGTTTCTGAATTTTGCTTTTACTGATATAAAGGATGGTCTATGTTTGTATCACAGAGGGACTGATTTCCTTGTTTCAAGTGCACCTGATTGTCTTAAATTAATCTGCTTGTTTCTGTGATGGTTGCTAGATGATGAGCCTGTGTTCTATAAATTTCTTGGTTTTTAGGATATAATAAATTAAACTAGTTGCTATTGTCAAGTGTGCTAGTATTGAACCATTTGAATCATATGATGGCATGAAAGAGATAAAGCAACATAGGAGACATTTAAAGTAGGACAGCTGTAACTTACAAAAAACTCTACCAATATAGATGAACATGGTAAAAGCCCCCTAACGGAAATGATAGGGGTATTGTGTAAGAGGCCTACGAAACTCTAACTAGGTTGTAGGTACATCATTGTAGTGAAGATGCTTTGTTTTTCTTCACTTTTGTTTTTTTCTCATTACCTTCTATAAAACTCCCTCGAATTTGATCTTCATCCTTTTATTTTGTTGTTCTCTTTACATATCCCTTGATTTCTTGTTCCTTGTGTTTTTTCCTGTCTTACTTCCCTCACTTTTGCCTTTTCATTTTTCCTTGTTGTATTAAACTTATTTCTTCACTTTTTTGTTCATTTATCATGGAAACGATCTCTTATGACGATTCCTGTCAGCCGTTCCCAATTCTTCAAAATAATTTTTTCACTTTTTTGTTCATATGTCCCGGATACAATGCATGTTAGCTGATCCCAAATCATTCATGTTCACTCATTCACTTTTCAAACTGTGAATTTAGCTGTATATGCCTTTGCTCCTTTGAGCTTGAATTTAAATAATTATTATGTTTAGTTATTTCTTCTAGCAAGCTTAATTACAATTGGAGTTCAATATAGAGTTTAGCTTGTATCTTTGGCTTTGCAATATCTGTCAGTAATGAGCTTTTACATGAACTTAGTTTGGTTATACTATTGGCTAGTGTTATTTGAGGAGTTATTTGTTTTTGTTTTGTCCTGTACTCCTGTCTATGAAATACGTGCTTTAGTTGCCCCAACTCAAATTCTTAAAGGAGAATGGATGAAATGAAAAAAGAAGTGCACATGTAGGATTTTTTCAATTTAATGCTTTAAAGTTTACATGTTTAGGTTTCAATTTCTTTCAACTCTCTTGTTATGTAATGTTTGTGCAGGATTCTTTTACGCGTTGCTTTAAATCAAATCCTCCAGAGCCCTGGAACTGGAATATCTATCTATTTCCTCTGTGGTGTTGTGGAGTTGTTGTTAGATACTTGATCATTTTCCCAATAAGGTTAGCTTTCAAACCTATTGGAATGAGTTTCTTTTCGATGTTAATGTCTAATAATCTTCTGATATAAGATCAGAGGGAATTTGAGAAAGTTACTTTCATCTGAAACTCCGTTATAAGGAGGTAACAAGAAGAAATGAAAATATTCAATGTTCAAGAATTTGGCAATTGGCTTTCTTACTCATGTCAAAGTCACTTTTACCCTCATGAAAATGTGAACTAATTCATATTTTGTTCAGTCAAATATGTTTAATATGATTTGGTGCAAGTTTATGTTAATGGCCACACTGAAATGATATGTTTAAAAAGTTGCTTGAAAATTTATGCAATATGCTGTAGTGAAGTTGGTATTGGTGTCTTTAGCTACATGGGAAGCGGCACGGTATAGATGATTGAAAGTCATGCCATAGTAGTTTAAATCTTGGACATTCTTTTGCTGCAATGTAAAAACCTTATGTCCTTGACTTTTTTAATAGTCCTCACTCAATTAGAAGGGTGAGTCCGCTGTCAAATTGCTGTTAAATGCTTTGAGGCTTTTTGGAATCTAAAAAGTTTTACTCATAGGTTTTTGCGTTTTATGTAGATATAGAGAAGCTCATGGCATACCGCCGTGTAATGGTGCTGAACTTATGCATGGATGCTACTCTTCCAGCTGACTTATGCTTTCTGAATTAACACAGGGTCTTAGTTCTGACGATAGGGTGGATTGTGTTCCTCTCCCTCTACATGCCAGTTCATTTCTTACTGAAAGGACAGGATTCACTGAGGAAAAAGTTAGAGGTACAGTTTGTCTGTATTCTTGTGCATTTTTAATTTTATACACATGCTTGTCCAATAATTATGTAAATATATCTTGCGAGTTTGGTTATATTTTTAAACTGTAAATTCTGCCAACAACTCCTACCAAGTATTTATGTGCATGTGCTAAAAAGCATGTTTTGTATATAAAGCAGCAACAATCATGTTAGGAACAATTGTTGATGTGATGCTTGTCTTCAGTTTTTTTATTTATGGAAAAACGTCGAAATAATTACAACAACAACTATAATAATCTATCATTGATGATTTTAAGAAAAAGTTCGATTTTTTTTGGAAATCCCAAAAGCATACATGACTATCATTTCCAGATAGAGGGAGGACAATGTCTAGTCAAGCCAAATTTCTGCTTAATATGTAGGTACTGATGAATTTAGGTTTTAATGAATTCGAGGAATTCCGGAACTACAGAAATAATGTAGAAAGAATAGCTGACCCTGTGAGATGTATCATACAATTTAGCTTTGAGTTTGTTAAATTTGTTATGGATTTGAATAGCTTACAGTAATTTATTTCATTAGCTATGAGTTTGCAGCTATATTGTATTGATTTGTTGAGGTGTTAACTCAAAATAGATGTGTTTCTGGGGTTCTCTATCGCCGTTTATATTGGTATTCTTCAAAGACATGCTGTGGTAATTCCTGTTTCTTTGAATTTTCTACCAGCGTTCTTTGGTGAAATTGATCTGCAGTTTTTTTGTTGCATCATGGACGGGGGTGATTAAGTATCATGGTCCTCAGCCAAGTATGAGGCCTAAGCAGGTGTTAGTTTTTCTGTTTTCCTGTTTCCAATAATGTTGTCCTGTGCTATATAGATAAGCTGTACTGACAACAATGCTGAACATTCTTACTCTCTATTCATTAAACAGGTTTTTGTGGCCAACCACACCTCCATGATTGATTTTATTATTTTGGAACAAATGACTGCATTTGCCTGATTCTATATAGAGATAAATGAAAAGTGGGATCCATGTGATAGGAGAGAGATATAGAGACGATATTACCAAATAAAGGAATGTTGTAGTTAATGTGAAACTTACAAATAAGGGAATCGTTGCAATTAAAGAACGGAGGAAGAATATGGCAACTCTTGTTTTTGGTTTATCTTCGTTTAAGAACAAAAAGTCATGTTGTATTTAGAAGGCTCCCCGGTAAGGATGGAAATGGGTGATGGATGATCCATCACCCGCTTAACCCGGTATTTTAAATGGATGAAAACCCGAATTTAAATGGATGGAAAGTGGGTGGTGGGTGAGAATTTTTTCATCCGTCACCCGATCCATCACCCGTTTAACATCCAACTCATTACCCAATTATTAAGTATTACATGTAAATTACTTATATTTTATATTTTTGATATAATTATTTTATATTATGTCATTGATTTCTTTTAAAAATATACTAAATATCATCACCCGTTTAGCACCCGACCCATCCGTTTCACCCGATGGTTGACGGATGGATGGATGCGGGTGGAGTAAACAATTGCGGGTGGTGGATGCGGGTGATGTTCCACCCGCCCCGAATCCGATCCATTTCCATCCCTACTCCCCGGTTTCTTTATTGTGAATGCTTTTTGCAACCACAAACTTTGGAGAAATGTCCATATATGTATAATCTAACCTGTTTCAAGTACCATGCCTTGTTGGAGCAAAGGTATGGGAAAAAATATATGGCAAAAGTGAAAATTGGAAGATATTCCATATTTTATCTGAATCCTTTTGTCCAATTTTTTTATTGTGCTTGTTACATGAGAAGCAAGCAAATTTTGATCTTAAAAAAACCGTCCTGAATATTGTTGCCAGCTGCCGATACTTGTTTTGTGGTATATGAAAGCTAGACGTCTTTGGTTGTCTGGTTATCTTAATCTTAGGGGAATATGCTTCATATATATGCAGACAATCATTTACCATGCATCTGCTTCAGCTAATGACGTCTTGGGCTGTTGTTTGTGATGTTTGGTATCTCGAGCCCCAGACAATAAAACCTGACGAAACTTCCATTGAATTTGCCGAGAGGTGATTGATCTCCCCCTTTTTCCTAACAGAACATATAATTTTGTTCATTTGTATAAATAATTTGTTTTGAATCTATCTATTACCTCGTTACCTGATGTATCTGTTTCTTTTTGCAGGGTTAGGCTCATGATCTCTCATAGAGCTGGCCTGAAAATGGTTCCTTGGGATGGCTACCTGAAGCATTCACGCCCTAGTAGTCCTAGGCTCACAGAGAGCAAGTATGTTTATTTCTCTTCTAGTATATCTTACACTTTTTTGGGCTTAGCATCTCTAATGTTTACCTCTAAGGCTCTAATGTCAATTCTACATCTCTCCATTCTGTCCTCTTCACTCATTCGAAGGGCCATAGATGCTCAACTTACATCAACAATGGGATAAGTTTGTCGATACTCATAGCCTATGTTCACAATATTTTAAAGAAGCTAATACACAACTCTACTGCTGTCCGAGTTTATATAGGTTCATATTTATTGGTGAACATCGATGCACTATCTAGATTGCTTTGTAAATGTGGAAAGTGCAAGTGCCGTCTTTATGACTTTCAATACCTTCAAAGTCACTCATTTCAACTTTTAAACTTTGGTATGAATGATTATCATTGTCTTGCTGTTGGGCAAGTATTCAGGGTCTGGGCATGATTTATTTGGAGCCTGATTCTAGGCTTCTAGCGGGTTTGTGTGGAGAAATTCTGGTTTGTAGATATAGGCCTGTCCCAGCCAGCCAACTCTATGCCACTTTTTTGGGCAAACACCAGGCCCAACTCATATGATCATCTCTACTTCTTTGTCTGTTTCCTGTACCCTTACTTTGAGAAGAATGTCTTAGAATTTGGTTTCTGTCTTCCAATTTTAAGTTTCTCTTGGGTTTGGGTGGTAAGATGGCTGTTGGAGCCTGTAGGTAAGCATGAAATGTATTCATTGAGGACTTGCAATATTTTAATACTCCAAATCTTATTGTTTGATCACGGCATTGGATCATTGCACGCATGACTTCAGGTTTATCTCTAAATTCAGAGTACAGAGCTTGACCTTGATATGTTGATGCGCAGGCAACAGAGTTTCGCACTTTCGCTGACTCGATATTGCGACGCTTTCAATGAAAGTGAACTTTCATATTCCAGCGTTATCTCCTCTTTTCGGTTCGCTCTTTTCTTCAACAACTTTTTTGTGTATTACTTGTCCCTCTTGATTCCTAAATCCTAATACTATAAGGTATAAAGTTTTTGTTACATGTGAATTTGTATGTAGTTGTCTTCCCCTTGAGACATTTTGCAGAAACTGAAATTGGAGGACATTTCATCAAAAGCTTCTCGAATAATAATAAACTTGTAACTGTAAAATGCTAATGTTCTAACTTGTTTGCCTACTCCTCTGGCACGCACTAGGAAGAGACAAAACAAGGTTGCTTCTGCTGGTTTTTTGGGGATTCTTTTTTATACTTCAGTTGTAGTGATCTTGATTCTTGATGTCTACTTTTGGTTTGTCTTAAAATGTTGGTTTATTGTATACCCCAAGATTTCTTTGGCTCCTAGGTATGGCGTAAACACATCTGCTGCTTAGCAGATCGAATGAAAAAAAACTTGAACGGCCGCCAAACATGGCATTTATTTGGGGGATTTTTCTTAGGAAGGAGTGAAGACTTTCTCTTTCTAGTTTATCAAATTTGTGCGCAATCATAGTAAATGAATGTCCAAGCAAATGCACACAATATCATGCACCTCCTGAAACACTTTGAAAGGAGCAAAATTTCTGGATTTTTGATCTTGCAAAATTATGTAGACAATATTTTGTCCAGTGTTCTCTGAATTTTTATTGTTAAAGTATTGCCTGTTGACAGTAACCCCGAGGTAATGGATTGTTAGAGAGTTCCAACTTGCCTTTTGTGTGTAAACATTTGCGCTTCCGGGTTCTATTAATGCAGTGAAAATCTTATGCACTCCTGTGGGTGAATCTGACAAATATATGAGTGTGATATGTGAATGCAGAAAGCAGTGGAGCCAAGTCCCGCTAGTGAAGATTGAGCATTGTGGAAGAAAAGAAAATTGAGTTGCGGATGTTTTAGCTAAGAATATTCGCTATGCTTTTAGTTTTTTTTTTTATTAGGAAAAATAATTGGTCCGAAGACGAACCCATGTTAGGCTACTAGTCTGCTGGCTCAGAGGCTGGGTACAAGGCTAACCAGCCCAAAAGTAAATCTCCAACATATTGTTGGGATGAGAATTCGATCCGTGGGCAACGTCTTGAAATTCGGGGTGGTACTCCACTGAGTTACCACCTCTACCTATTGTATGGATGCTTTTAGCAAATGCAATGTAACTCGAATTTTCCCCTACTCCCCTAGTTATTATATCGATGATTTAGTATTGAATTGTAAAACTCTCTTTAATTATTTAATTTAAGTTGGTTGCTATTTCACCAAAAAAAATACACAAGTGCAAGATAATTTGTTCGCTGTATAGGATATAATTTGCGCCCCTAAACAAACCCAACAAGCTGGTCAGCACTCTATGTCGAGCACACAGATAGATAAGAGAAAATACTTACTAAGAAAGAAAAGGAAGAAAGTTATACAAGTTTAATAACACTTAATTTATTAAAAACCAAAGGCATCATCCCAGGAAAAGTTCTGGCCCTGGATTTTTAAACACATCAAGGTCACGTATGTATACAAAACCTCAACCTCATTACACCAAATACATTCTACATAAACAAATTCACAATAACCTAATGAGACAACCTAAGAGAATTTTCCGATTCCGAACCTGCTATCATCATCATCATCATCATAAACTTAAAATGGCAAACCTTGATGGAGCTGGTGTAGCTTAGTATGTATAATTGCAGAGCTATTCAATATCATCGATCCAGTCACCATATATCCTGCTTATTTTGTCAGGTCCTTTCCACTTCTGTGCAGGCCTCGGCCCGGCCCCCTGTGTCACATTTGAAGACCTCTGTGAAGGAATTCCGAGTCCCACGTGGTGAAACTCCTGACGAGGGGTTGATAAACTTTGAGTTGCTGATGTATCTGGTTTTGTGGCCATACCACTTGCCTTTGTTTCGGGAGGTAAAGAGGAGTCTCTAACTTCCCCTTCCATAAGTCCGCCCCCGAATTTGTGCAATTCTGCCACACAACAATATATTATTAGCCATATGCATTGCCCAATGATAAACCATGAAAGCCAAACCTTTTTCTTCTTTTTTTGGTGGGCAGGGCTGGTGGAAGAGGAGAGGATGGAGGGCAGACAAAGCTAACTGTCAGTATTGGATGAGCAATCTAATTTACAGAATGAGTTAAAACATACCGTAAAGTAAATGTCACAAGGTAGTTTTCATTGGAATTCTTAGTCAGGGTGATACGAGTATTATTGTTCACATCAGATGTAAAATACATCAGGTACTTCAAATTACATAATGGTAAACTTTACAATGGTGATGTTTTTTGTAAATTGGGGTAACTTAACCCTATTGTATACCATACACCCGTTTATATAATTGTGCGTGGGGGTGATATAATGGGTACAAGGGAAAACTTCATAGTTCACTAATCCATATAATTTTGTTGTTTAAACGAACCCAAAATAGGAATGTGATTGCGCACGGAAGGCAGGTATATAATTCAAGAATAGAAGCTGCAAATTGCATAGCCAGAGAGGGAATCCTCTGACCTCTGCAAAGTGAAAGAAATGATACTGGCACTGATTTGGTAAACCTGTTGATTCAAGATTATTCTTGCCTCAGGCAGGGTCTTAAGGGGCCCTACATGTGCACAGTATCTACCACTAATTATTCCAGGACTCGAAGAAAGCATCCACAATAAATTCTTTCACACTAATAGGAGAATGGGAGCAGAAGATCCGTAGTATCCAATAACAGAGCAACCACAAGAACCAGAACTGTTGCTTGATAAACCAGTCATATCTCATCTATATATTTTAGTCATTTTGAAAATGCATTACCTCTTATAAAACAAGTGAGCTGAAATTTAACAAGAAGCACAAGCTAGTCACTTGGAAACCTACGTAATATACAAGTTCTTTCATTCTCCAGAACTTTCTTTTCAACAGCCCTTCTTCCCCCAAACCACAATTCAGGTAGACAATCTCTTAGAGGTAAAGGCAAGAAAATAGGAGTCAAACTCTTAGCTCAAATCTTCACAGCATAGAGTATCAAACTCCCTAGGTATATATGCACATCTCCATCTGGCCTTCAAACTACCAAAGGAAAGATATTTCACATCTTCCATGAGAGAGAAGGTTTTAATGGTATAGAAACTACAACATTGGTGTTAAAGAACAGATGAGTTACATAGGATCAAAAGGCAAATGCTGGAGGGTTTATCACATGATATACAAGAGAGTCAATCGATTCTGTAAACTTTGTGGAAGTTATTAAAAATCACATAACTGAGCCATTCGGCCACCTTCTCAATATACTACAACTGGAAACAACCCAACCTGAACATGTAGGCATCAAGGGCACAAGTGATTCCTAATAACTGGTCATCAAGAAAGAAAACGGGACAAATATTTTGATAGCCCCAAATAAAGAATCAGAAATTGTGGTAAGTGAACTGGTAACACGTAATAGCAACTAGGACATGCAGATTATCATTAGCATGCAGACTTGTATCCATGATGTGAATAGCAGATATATCCAGAGGATCCATCATGCCACAGGAGAGATCATCACGTAGTCATCTCTTATAAATAAGGCACAAGTTTTATGAGTGACCGAGCAAAAACCAGGAAGACATTAAGCTAATGGTCTGACTGGAACCCCAAGTGGAGGAAAGGGAAGAAGAGACAGAGAAAATATAAGACGATGGTTATCGAGTGAAGCACAGAAATTTAGCCAACAGCAAGGATGGAACTCATGGAAACTTTCAGATTAGAATGAAGGAATGCCAGAACAACATAAAAGAGGAGACAAGGGTATGCAGACCCTGTAATCTATCTTGTCCTTTTAGTCAGTGGATGCTACAAACATTAATCAACTTTCAGATCTAATAACTCCATTTCATAAGGTTATACGCCAGACTGTTTAACGGGAAATATAAGCTAAGGAGTTAAGAACATATCAGCTCCTTATAGACTGTAGTTCTAAAAGGTAAAAACATGCCACTACTATCCATTAGCCCCTATCTGAACCCAAAATATATTGCTCACTCTGATTTGGGAACATGGAGTGTATTTCCCACCTTTTGCCTATTAAAGATGAGTAAACTCAAAACTATGATAATGGGGCCTGATAAAAATCATAACAAGAAGCTGAAAAAATGATTTTAGGAATTCATAGCAAGTCTTATCTCCCGTAGAGTGTGCCATTATAACGCATCACAACCAAAAGTACATATAAAGAATAATCTTGAAAGTGGGCAAAAAAAGTACCTGCTAATCCATGAGCAAAATGGCACTTGCTTCCAAATGGGCAGCTACCTGTCGTCTCCCACTTGTTACAGATTCTGGTCTTCCAATTAGAAGGCTTCTGAATTGGGCCATTAGCACCAAAAGCACCGCCCACGGTGGGGCTCACACTTATTGCCACGCTCTCTCTTGATCTAGATTGTTCATCATGAAGGAAAGTACAATTGTCCCCGTAGGGGCAACCCTCTTCAGTGTAAAACTTCTTGCAATGCCTCCCTTTGTAGGACCTCTGCGATTCAACTCGAGAATCAGTGGTACTAATAGTAGGTATCTGGTGCTCCTCCCTCTGCTCAACAGTGACACCTCTCTCCTCCTCGTGAGCAGCCACAATATCTTGCCAATTCGGGGGTGGCTTCCGCAGCTCTTCCAGACCGTGAGCAAAATTACAATTAGTGATATAAGGGCAAACCCCAGCACGGAACTTACAGCAAAGCTTGGTCTTATAAAACATTCTTCCAATGGCTTTAGAGCGGCTACCACCCGAGTCTCCACTCTGGGAGCTCCTATTCTTTTTGTTGGGTGGCTCACCTCCAACACCCGAACCCGAACGGAGTAATGGATGTGGACTGAAATTACCACTAGGTGTTTCACTGCCATTCCAATTCCTATACTCATCTTCAGTAGCCCAAATTGCCTGATCATTCAAACCGCCCCCGCCCCATAAGTCAAATGCTCCACCCATATCCGGAACTCCACCCGGAAAACCAGCTTCAGCTCCAAAATCCATCACCCCAAAAAGAAATAAAAAGACCCCCAAAAAAAGGGGGAAAAAAGAAAAAAAAAAAAATCTACTTCTTAAACCCCAAATGCAAATTTGAGAGAAAAGAACACCAGTGACACTATATACTGTGGTTAAACTCCTCAAGCCCTAATTTTTCTTGAACATGAAAAATTAAGCAATAGGGCAAATCAAAGCTACAATTTGGGGGAAACGACGCAATTTCTTTTACAGCACTTAAAATCAAAATTAAAATCAAATTACACAGATGTTCAATTCAATGTTGAAGAAATCAGAAGCAACAATGTATTTAAACACAAGAAACTACAATTAAGCAGAATTTCAACTTAGGGAATGAAGAAAGAAGAGCTAAAATCAAAGACGAAAATGTATATGAAAATTCAAAGAACAAAGCACATTTACAAATACCCAGATAACAAAAGTTGAAAATTTGAGCATAAAAAGATAAGATGAGCAAGTTCTTCCCCCAGAATTGAGAAAATCGAGAAAAAAAAAATTGCAGAGAATCTTACAGCATTTACAGTCTACAGACAGGAGGAGAGAGAAAATGATGAGTGTTACAGAAAATGGAAAAACTTACAAGGAGAGAGGAGAGAGAATGAGCAACATTAACATGATTACAACCATGGAGATGAATTGATGTTTGTGTGTTTTTGGTTCAGTGACAAAGAGCAGAGATGGCGGATAATATACAAGTAAATTGTTACATTATATGTAATCTGTACGATATGATTTTGCCAAAATATAGTAATTAGTAACACTCATGTGGTAATTTTTGGATTTGTTTATGCTATTTTGGGGATGTGATTGGATAAGACAAGTTTCCTCACTGTGTTAGAAGTTAAAGCAAATCTCAACTTAAAACAGTAAAAAAATTAACAAATGGATTAAAAGAAAAAGGATTTGTAATAGTTTGATTGGTCTTGATTTACTAGGAAATCTAATCATGATTGACTTGACGCGGCTTGAAAAGTACTCGGATTTATCTCATATTCTAACAATAACAATGCATATAATAGAAAATTCATAAGTGGATTTAGGAAATGAAGATTATATCAGATTGTTGTAACACAAGTGTGGTGTGCACCGGAGTCAGGCTTGTTTTAAATCTGTTTTTTGTGAATATTTAGATTGTGGTTGATAAACATGCCGAGTGAACTATTGTTCTAGTCATTTTGGGTGAACAACGAGCTAGGTCAATAAATTAGGTCGGATGTGCAACAAATCTGGTAGAATAAAGTTATGGGTTGTCAAAAGCAAATCAATAATAGGTTATTTTGAGTTGTAACTGGGTTCACGTTTGGATCATGAAAAATCAGGTCCATAATAAGTCGATTTGTCATCGAGTCGGGACAAGGCTTGGGTTCGAATAATGGAATATTGTTATATGTTAACCTGATATCGGGTTTGGGTCGGTTAGAGTTAACCAATAAACCACTTTTTTTGTATGTATACGTAACCGATCACTATGGGTTTTGGATTAATTTTTTACCAGGCTAGTTTTTCCAACTCTAATTCGAACACAATAGACTTGTCTTTCACTATGGAGGGGTCGCCGAAAGAAAACTCCAAGTCTCCAACGTAACCATGATTGAACTAAGTTTGTTAGTAATGATCATAAATTATATTAGTAATGATGCATGAGATGCACATATTATATTTCTTTTAACATTATCGGCCCGTTTGGTTAATGTTAATAAATAGTGGTAATAGTAATGAAATTTATTGTAAATTTATAAAGAAGTTCTCTTGTCAATGACCATGGGAATGAAACTTTATCACAAAACACGTGTTTCCCTTTATAAATTTTTTATAATACCTAATACCACATTTTCAAGTGATAATGGATAATAATGAAATTTTAGGAAGAAAATGAATATCTTGGGATGAAGTAGCATTACCATAGGTAACGACATTGAATTTCTAGTGCAAATTTACACTATAATGCATTGCCATTCCGATCATTTATAGCCTCCTATCAAACGGGCCGATGTAATTTTCCGGTAGTATTTGAGTACATGCTAAATTATTAACTTGCACCAATAGCTTGGTGATTCCTAACTCACTAGCCAAATCAAATCCTCTAGCATGAAAGGCAATGCATCTCTCAAAGTTTGCAGTAAAGGCAAACTTGAAATACCTAAACCTTAAATCATATACTCCCAACCCTACCTTCGTCACCCTAATCGTAAACCCCAAATGCTAAACTCTAATAAACCCTAAATTAAACCTAAACCCTTAACTATCAACCATTCAACCTCAAACCCTAAAACTATGCATTTTGATTATTTGATATGAAGCTAGCTTGGGAGTATATATACTGTAGCATGACCGTTGAAGTTGAATGATTAATGTTGATTACAAAGTTGAAGAGAAAGATCTACTTAAATATGTTCTAGGCAAATTATTGATTGTTGTTCTTGCTCCCATTTGAGAATGATAATGTTAATTTAATAACTAAGCACAATTTGACTCTTGTAAATGAAAAAAATGACTTGATCATTTATGACTCTTGTAAATGAAAAAAATGACTTGATCATTAAAGAGTAAAGACTGCATATAAAAAACTAAAATAGAAAAAATATGCATTAATTGATCATTTATGGCATCGACTGATGCATAATTTTTTCATAAATTCACAACTGATTTCTATTTTAGGTAGTGTATAGTAATATAAAATGACCCGAAATTAAACTCCAATATAAGTTAGAAATTGTAGAATACTACCACCTGAAAAGATAAGGATAAAGTAAACGAACATAGCATTGAAGCAAAAGGGAAGAAAGAAGAGTAAATTTCTACCTGAATTATATAATCAGTGTAATGTACAATGAAGAATAGAAGAAATTACTATGGACAGCTGGAGTAATCAGAAATATGGGTCTGTTCAACATACAATAAGACACTATGGAATTGATGTACTCCAGTTAAAATGCGGAATTCTCCAGATGAAAATCAAATGACTCCGCTAATTCGACAGCGTCTTGCACCCTAAGTCGAGTCCCCTGTTGGCCAACAACTACAGCCGCAATCCTAGCTGCTAATGTACCCATGTCTTTCAGATCTGACACCCCTCGTAATATACCATACAAAATCCCAGATGCATAGGCATCTCCTGCACCACATGTATCAACGGGTAAACAAGGTGATGGAGGGATATATATGGCTTCCCCTCTGACCCCAATGTAGGATCCACGAGGCCCATCCGTCACAGACACAAGTGGGACAAAATGGCTTAGATACCTTGTTGCAGAGATAGGGCTTTCCTGCAGTGAAAAATTACATAGAGCTCTAGCTTCGTCGTTATTTGCAAAAACTATATCAGCATAATTCCCTATTATTTCCCTGCAAAGATGACAGATGCCACGATTCAGTCAATGGATATTGAGAAAGTTATGGGAAAAACTTAAAAATATAAACCTTGGAAAAAGATGCATTATGTTAGTAAGCTCAAAAAAGGGTAATTTCAGGTTAATCCAACTTGGTGGCTGAAATAGAAGTTAAATGACGGATGCCTGCCTAATGTTATTACTGCACAACTGAAAGTTTCAAATTTTTCATTAGAACACCACCTGGTGTAGAAGATGCATATATATTGCTTTGTAAAATGTATATCCAAAAAGAGAACATAGATGTTTGACCAGTATGTTCTAGCTTCAAGCCTTATATGCCAACTACCGTAGATATGTAGTCAGCGTGGAAGGCTATCCTTCCAATACCCATTAGGAACTAAGATTACAGTTTAACCACTGGTTGCTAAGGTAACTATAGAGCGAAAACATCAAGCATGCTTCTACAGCCTATTTGATATGAAATATGAGAAATATATCAAGAATATCTTAATGAAGGTTGTATGTAACTTGACATGGAAAGTACTATGAATATCCAAGATATTGCATCTCTAGTTATCTACTAGCAAATGTGTGTTTTAGTTTATTTCCATCACCATCAATTACCACCCAGAGATGTGGATATACTCATAAAAGCAATACATAATACGAAAAGTCCTGAAGTGGTTTATTTTATATTTTCTACAAATAGTAAGGTGAAAGAACAAGCACATCTCACAAGTCAATTAGTGAGCTTAGTGAGTGAGGCCCTTTGGAGTAGGGGGAAAAGGATAAGAGAATCCCCACCCCAAAAGAGCCCCTAGTGGGGTTTAATCCCATGACCTCAAGGTCTCAAGGAACAACCTTAACACTAGGCCAAGTATACTTGGTTCTTTAAGTGGTTTAAAATTAGCATATGAGTATTAACAAAATATGTCTTACCAGAAATCATCGTAGTGCCTCTCAATGCAGGACACATCTGATGCTGTAACTGCAACCAGAGCTCCATTGCTGTGTGCATCTTTGCATGCTTTTGTTATTGACTTGATAGTATCAGGAAATTCGAATAAATAGCCTTCAACAACAAGAATACTTGTCCTGGAAACTATGTCGGACAATCCAGAATCGTAGTAAACTTTGGATGATGTTCCCTACAGTAAGCAATATTGACAGATAAGTCTCCTATAATGCAAATATCAACTAGACTAGTATGTGCTTCATACAAATCTTACGAAAGTGCTAGATGGAAATAAAACAGGCCTAAGCAATAAAAACATAATTACATTATTGTACTGAATAACATATATAAGCATACGACTCTAAGAATGTATCATAATCCATTGAGAAAAAGGGAAAGAAGCAAATCACAAAAATGTGCAGCAAAAAGCCTAGCTTTAGTTCAATCAGTCCAGCTGATTTCCTGCATATATTTCCACTCCCACTTGATTGTCAGGATCAACAAACTACTGATCTCACAAGTCCCAAAAGAGAGAGAGAACACTTCCTTCCAACTGCCTTGTAAAATCAAAGTTTCATACCGGGTGTAGGATCTAAGCTCTGTACGAAGTGCTAAGCTGTTAAACAGTTAAAGACGTGAGATTTTTCTAAATGCAAGAACATGAGAAACTAAAAAAAAGCTTGTTGAATACCTTTACAAGAAGCTGGCTACAACACTCAAACCTAGTAGTGACTTATAATCTCCAATGGGAGAGAGCAAGATTAACCACAATATAAATAACTTAACATATTAACCTATTGCAGACGTTATTTCCTTGGTCTTGGGTCTTGTCTACTTATAAGGATACCTCTATGCTTTACTATATCTTTATTACTTCATATTAAAAAAAAAAATGTGTGCTTAAGAAACAACCAGCTCTCGACCAGTTCTCCAGTTTTCAAGAGTAAGGCTGCTTACATGTGGTCCTCCAAAAACCCCAGTCAATGAGATTTAAACTGATAAACAATTTTAACTGAAAGGAGGAGACTGAAACGGTGCTAAATGCCTAATTCATGCTTTTCTACCCCATGATAACTGAAGAAACATGACATTCAAACTGTGAACAAGCAGAAGGCACAAGTTTCACATTTATCAGATCTCGAGAGCAGATAAAAAAGAAGCCAACCCAATTGCAACTCCTCATAAAACTTTTGATTGTAAACACAGACCCAGGACCAAGACCTGCCTTGGGTGATTCATGAAAGTAGTGGCAACCTTTCTTACTTACTCGTGAACGACAAAGCATTTTGACAAATAAAATTTAACTAATGACCATATGAGATAGTAAAAAGATTAGAAACCTGATATGCAAGCATTGTGCGCTGGGCATCAGGAGTCGTAAGAACTATAACCGTCCCAGTAGTCCCATCCTTGACTGGTGCAGAAAGAAAATTCACACTTGCTCTTCGCAATTTAGCCCTGTATAAGTATCAAGGCACTTCACATTACTAGTTGCAGATTTGCAGAATAGCTAAAACATATAAGCACGTACAAAGGGAAAAGAAGAACGAAATCTTCCACAACTGTATACAGCCACAGAAACCCTACAGTAACAAATTACATATAGGCTGCAACATCTAACATAGTTCTCTAAATATTGAACAAACATAATATTGCCTTAGTCAAATTAGTGAAACAATAGCAACAAGCAAAGCTCAAAAACCTAAAAGTGACATAAACATGCAAGATAAACATGGGCAATATATGAAAAGTTGAAAACTCTAAAATGCATCTTAATGTATAGAGTTGGATCATGTAGTTGTAGTTTGACTATAGATTCTACTATTGAAGAAAAAAGAGAGGAGAATATTGCATCCAACAGTGTACATTGCCTCATCTATAAAGGACTTACTTAGTATTTCCACTTTTCTTTGTACTTATGCTAAGTAAATGGCAAAAGGAAAAAAGAGAAACCCTCACCTGTAGAATCCACCCAACGGATCACTACCAATACTGCCTGCCATGGCTACATTCAGAACAGGTCCTCCAGCAGGAAGACTACCGAGCCTTGCAAGCGCAACCAGGCTATTCGACAACGATCCACCAGCAGCAGCCTTATAGCTACAACCATCCATTGCACGCAAAACTTTACCTCTCTCCTCATGATGCACAAGCCTCCTTGTTCCCTTCTCTAAACCCAACCTCTCAAGAAACTCATCATCAACAACTCCAGAAAAATCAACCTAATACCAGTGAGAAAGGAAAAAAAAATCAAAATATGCCTAGAAACTCGTGTACATAAAAATATCATGACAGAACAACAGACCTCAAGGGCAAAAACAACTTAAATCTCTCTCATCTTCCACGGCAGAAGAACAGATATACAATCAAAAACTCTATAAATCTCCAATTGGCAACATAACAATTAACACGTTCACTATAATCAGATTAACCTATACAAAAAGAGGACTTTATGTACCTAATAGTGCGGTAATTACGAAGTTATAAAAGACAAGAAAATCAACATTGTCATATATGTCAAAAGACCAACTCAACCAACGCTTAAGCTACTGGTTGGAGCCCCAAGATTGGTTTTATATCCTATCACGCCTCCTCCCAAACTCGCCATTCGGCAGCACTAACTGTCCACTTTGGAAAGGAGTTCTTGTCACACTAGCTCCAATACCATTTCAGACGACCAACTCAACCAAAAGTTTAAGCTAATGACCGCAATCCCAAGATTACTTTCATACCCCTGTCACATAAGAGCCATCGGGAAACGCTAACTATCCACTTTGGAAAGGTGTTCTTGTCACACTAACTCTGATACCATGTCAAGCGACCAATCAGCCAAAAGTTTAAGCTAATGACTCCAACCCCAAGATTAGTTTCATACCCCTCTGACATAAGATCCATTGGGCAGCGCTAATTATCCACTTTGGAAAGGAGTTCTTGTCACACCAGCTCTAGCCTCTATACCATATCAGACGACTAACTCAACCAAAAGCTTATAAACTAATGGCCGCCACACCAAGATTAGTTTCATACATAATCAATACAGAATCAAAAAAAAAAATATACTATACCAAACCATGTGCATAATTATAAAACTTAAATAATAGCTCAACAATCACAGCAAAATAACAAAAATTATAAGAAAATTACCATAGCTTGACCAAGTCCAACAACATCCCAACGGTCAACTTCAGGAAAATTAAAACAATGATCTTCCTCCTCAGCATCACTATCAATTCCGGCAGGCCCCTCAAATAAGTCGTCATCACCGGCGGCGCTAGGAGTGGAAGCATCGCTTTCGGAAGCCGAAAATGTAGAGATAAGACGACGAGACGAATGTAAATGTAAATTCCTCGACATTAAACCATAGTAACGAAGTTGTAATTTGCTCAAATTAAGTTGAATTTGAGCATGATTTCTAATTTTACTACTTCTGCATAATAGATGATGATACTGAAATCGGAGAAGAGAAGAAGATGAAGAATTAGGTGAAATTAGGGTTGGATTACGAAGAAGGCTGATTATCAAAGAAGATGAGGTTGAAGTTGAAGTGGAAGTAAAGATTTGGAGAGAGAATGACATTATCTGAAATGAAATGAAATAAAAAAAGTCAATTCAAAGTAGAAAGTTGAATTTTTCTTCTTCTAATAATAGAAAGTATATGAAGGTTTCTTCAAATCTTCAATGGCGGATATGAGAAGGTAAGAGTTTTTTCTCCTCCATTCAATGGCGGGAGGAGAGAGAAAGTGATGAGAGGGGAGAGATAAAATGAGGAGAGAGAGAGAGTTCCGGTGTAGTTAAGAGGGGTGTTGTGTCATGTGTGTGTTTATGTATGGTTCGTTTGCTTTATCCTAAGTTTTTGGGATTGTGGCCTTATTATATGGGTGCAACTTGGTATTTATAATTCGTAGTGTTACATGCACGCAACGCGTGCGATAGCGTGTGAAGTAGAAAATAAAATTAATTGAGTTGAAAAATCATCTTTATATTTTGTTTTCTTAAAAAATTGATGTTTACCTTAACAGCCCGTTTGGTAATCGTTAATAAATTGCGGTAATGGGAATGAATTTTAAGTGTAATTTATTATGGAAGTACCCTTAAAATCTCCATGGGGAGGCATTTTTTCTCCATGGACAAGCAATCTCACCCCTAAACTTGTGTTTTTGTCTCCAAGGGGAAAGCAATTTTCATTACCACTCATTACCACTCTACAAGGTGGTATTGGATGGGAATGAAAATTCAAGAAGGAAAGTGGACACTTTAGGATAAATTAGCATTATCATGGTAATGGACAATGATATTTTTCACAAATTTACACACAAATTCATTCCCATTACCACCATTTATGACCAACTACCAAACGGGCCGTAAATGTCCTACTTTTCCCCCCTTTTCATTCAAATGAAACGGTTAGTTGTCCCTTTATTTTTTTTTTCTTTTATTCCTTTTTCTATCTTTTGGTGTCCCTCGTGTGTTGCCTTATATAATAGAGATACGACCTGTGCAATTGAATTAATGGTGAAATTACTAATGTGTCTATTACGCCACGTGAATATACAACTCTCTCACAACTTGAAAATATATGTCCAATTTGGCAAATAGAGTTTAGAGTTTAGATGTTAGAGTTTAGAGTTTGCTGTTATAATTTTAACTTTTTGTTCAGTAAATTTGACTGTTGATTTAACAACTTTTTTTTATAAATATATTTTGGTAAAAATTAACAAATTGCTAAAAGCTTGTTGTCATTTGTCTGTGTAAAGTGACATTTATAGACATTTTAATACAAAGTCATTAAACATATTTCTACCTAATCCTCCAAAGAAAAAGCTCCTAATAGGAGTTTTTTCCATTTTGAGAGTTTTTGTACCAAAACTTTCTCTAAAACTCTCTTTTACCAAACACCCCTTTTAGAGGTTCCAAACCTCTCTTTTTGCTTCAAAACTCTAATTGCCAAACACCTTCATAGAGTCTTGGAAATTAAAGAACAAATTAAAATAACTTTTAAGATATTTTGATTGGTTGAGAAAGATTTAATTGTATAACATAGGGAATAGTGCACAAATTATAATTGTAATTAAATTCACATTATAATTTAAATTCACATTTCACAATTTAAATACTAGATATCCACAAATTTGTAAATCCAACAATTATAATTTGTCGAGGCAAGCAATTTACACCAAAAATAAGTAAATGAAACATATTCCTCCACAAAGAGAATAGTAAATATATTCTTTTAAACTAGTGCAAAGGACATAATACTACTGTATTTCACACCATTTAAAAACAACTTAGAGGCTGATGACCTTTTTTCAAAATGAAACGGTTGTGTAGAAGTTGAACTTGAAGTTTTGATCTGGTAGGAGCCCACTACTCCTTACCGCCCGTTTGGTAGTTGGTTATAAATGATGGTAATGGAATGAATTTATGTGTAAATTTGTGAAGAATATCATTGTCCATTCCCATGGTATTGCTAATTCATACTAAAGTATCCACTTTGCTTCTTGATTTTTCATTCCCATTCAATACCACTTTGTAGGTGGTAATGAGCGGTAATGAAAAATGCTTCCCTTGGAGACAAAAACACAAGTTTAGGGGTGATATTGCTTGCCCGTGGAGAAAAAAAAGTCTCTCCATGGAGATTTTAAGAGTGCCTCCTTAATAAAATTGCACTTAAAATTCATTCCCATTACCGCAATTTATTAACGACTACCAAACGAGCCGTTATTGATTTGAGTTTTCAGAAAAGCAAGTCAGGGATACCAATGGCGGCCACCGTGGCCGACAACACTGTCCCTTCAGCCACCGGTTTCCGCTTCAGCCTTTAGTAGGCGATGATTTTGTCTAGCTAGTTTTGAGTGAACCTGATCCATATTAATATGAGTGCGGACCAAAGTGACTCATATGACATAGTGATCCTTTTTTGTTTCTACATAATCTTAATTTATAATTCAAAGTTATAATCTACCATTATCTAACACAGTGATGGTTTTTTATTCATACAATCACTTTTCTTACATTAGTTTATTATAGTCAAAGTTATATTTTATAACATATTAACATTTTTTCTCACATTATCATCATTTCACCAATTACAAATTAAACTATAACTACTCTATTAATATATCTATTGTTTTTCAACATAATGACCCCATATTTTATTTATTAACTATGTTCATACTAGATTGAATGTGAAACACGTCTATATAAATTTTTTACTTTTCTCGATATCCTTGTGGACTTGTAGATATAAAATCGCCCTTATTATGAGTGATGACTGTTTTTTTGATGTTTCTCCTTTCCCATGCAACCCAATAAAGGAAAGTGAGCTCAAACACCTGAGATCACGCATTATACCATATAAATTGTGGATACACGGCTTTTTTCTTGCCTGATGACATCGGGGTCCCTGACTCGGAGAAGTGAGTTCTCCATAACAGCATGCATCATAAGCTAATACTGCAAAACACTTGCACTTTGTTATCTTTTAAGGTGTGTTTCATAAATGTTCTTTTTTTTTTTTGTCTTTTGAGAAAAGGTAGTCAGGCGTCTTTGCGTGACAAATTAAACTATCGACAGTAATCAATGTGAATATTTGGATTTAATTACTTGCTTCGTTTTTTTTTAAATGTTACAGTTTTTAAATCACGGATTCCTAGGTAATTTTTGGAAAGGAGAAAGATAGAGAGAAAGAAAATAAAAGGGTCCTATGTGAACATGTGATGGGAGAGAGATAGAGAGAACTTATTACCAAAAATAAAAATGTAACATCTAATTTGAAACTTCCCAAAATAAAAAAATATAACATGTAAAAAAAATCGAAGGAATTACATTATTCTGAGCTGATGACTTTGAAAGAAATTGAATAATTGTAGAAAGCTTGTTGACTATAGGCTTCTTATAAATGTGCATGAACTATAATGAGTGGAAGGTAAAATATAAGGATGGCAATGGAGCGGGTCAAATAGGAGATCCGCCCCATCCCCGCCCAAATGAGGCGCGGATGGGTCTAGGTTTGGCGGGGATGGGGATTAAAATCCTACCCGCAATGGGTGGTGGAGCAGGTATGAATTTTATGCTATCCCCACCCCATTCCCGCCCGCCCGGCTGCCTGCCCCACCCCCGCCCGCCCCACATATATATGATTAAAATTCTATTTATATACTTATATTATTAATAATTTTATCTTGCAAAATAAAAATATGTGGGTATGACGCAGGTAAGAAGATGGTGCGGATACCCATGCGGATGGTGGGGTGGAGATGAAGTGGGTACGACGCGGGTATGAAGCGAGTGCGGGTATCCATGCAGGTGGTGGGGCGGGAATGAGTATAAATACATACTTGGTGGGGCGGGGATGGGTCTGGAATTTTCCCCCGCAATGAGTGGTGGGGCGGGGATGGGGATTGGAATTTTATGCGGGTGCGGGTGTGGAGGTACGATCCTCCGCACCCGCCCCGCCCCGCCCAATTGTCATCCCTACTAAAATAAGATGGATGACATCATCAATGATGACATTGATGATTTAAGGAGTTTCGAATAATTTTAGTAATGTTCATGACAATAAGGTTAGCACCTTCAATTATGAAATAAGGGGCCTATTTTCTTTACAAGGGCCCCTACTTCAACAATCGATAAAGTAAAAATGTCTGCTTTATAGTTTTTACTATTGAGAATTGTACTGTCCTTAAGGAGATTGATCTCTTATGAACAACCAACAATCAAATAGAAATGAAGGTTTGTGTAGAATGGTTGGTGGCAACCTCTAGATTCTCGTGATATAGATCGTACTATACATAATTGTTCCCTGTGGGATGTTTTACATGCACATGTGTCAAATTTTGACCCCTAACCCGTAAAATTGATCAAAACGACTTTGTAGTTGACTCGATTATAAACTAGGAGATTGTGATCCATAACCAACTTGATTTAACTTGAACTCAACTCATAACCCGTTTCGATCTAATGATATGAAATTGAACTTTATTTTCAACCTAAAAACAACTTAACCTTATTACATCTCGATCCCTTATTGACTCGATCCATATTGGCCCAAAAATCGATTCAAGACGATAAAATAATTGACATAGCAAAACCGATTACAACGCGTGACATGATTGATTCGATTTATTTTAAAGCTAAATTGTTATTAATCCGACTTGTTATTCAATTTTACCTGACTTGTTTTCAACATTGATTGATTCGATTTATTTTAAAGCTAAATTGTTATTAATCCGACTTGTTATTCAATTTTACCTGACTTGTTTTCAACATGATCTATTATTAACCTGACTTGATATATATATTCATTTCAAAATATATATCCCGTGATATGCACCTCATTTTATTTAAAAGATTTTGTAAATGATTGTGATTATAAAATATTTACACCTCATATGTATACATCACTCATGCATTTCGATAATAATGGACATGTCTCATTTAAATAAATAGCACTAATTTGAATTTCATTGAATATTATTGTCTTATTTACTAGTTTAGACTAGAAAAGGAGCCGATAAAGACCCAATTTCGAAAATGACCATATGCAAACATAAGTTGAACCAATGGAGCTTGGTCGAAAATTTAACCAAAACTGAAAATAGTCTAACTTAGTGATCCAGTTTCGAGATTGGTATAACTTAAATATAGCCCCAATCCGACAAGATTTGATTTGAAAGTTAAAATGACCCGACCCAAGATAACTCCATATCAAAAACCTATCTAAGTCGAGGTTAGTTTGAACCCAATAATGACCATTTTTTAATATGATTTGGTTCGAACATAACCCGAATATGATAGGAAGTGACCATAAATTTAACTAAAATAAAAAATGACCCAACCCAAGATAACCCTATACCATATGATATAACCTGAAGTAAAGCAAAACTAACCCGCTTTAAACTAACAACAACATAAATCAGGTTGGTATAAACCAAACATTACCTGATAGAATTTAAGATCTAACAAGAACAAGACCAAATTGATCTGCTTCGACACGATTAGATCCAACAAAGCAGATTGACCTGATTCAACTCCACCCTATAAATTATAATTACTAAATTGACTTTGTTATAACCTTATCTGATTAATAATATCGACTCAGTCGATCTGAGTATCCAAATCGATACTTTTATTTACATGTACTAAAATAAGGGTTTGTTTGGATCAATATTTACATGTACCACAATATGGGCTAAAAAGAAGGCTAACCCTAAATAAATTTGCTAAAGCCTCAAAAGTCTGAAAGAGTCGGAGCAAATGAAGGATACGTTAAACAAGGAGAAGTTGTGCAAAAGATGCAAATCTACCTTCATATCTTCTTCCAACACTCCATCTTCTTGCCGTTTTCACCCTTCCTTCTTCGTTTGTCGTCGTCACGATGATCAGAAGAGGTTTTCTTCTTCTCTTCTCTTCTTCTTTTTTCTGTACTTTCTCAACATTTTCTGAGTTTTTCTGTATTCAATCGAATTTGTCATGGAATCTCGTATTGTTGGTTATTTATATTTGATATCTCCATTGAATTATAATGTGTTTGGGCAAAAATATTCTAGATTCTAGATGCTGCTTTTATGCTACTCTTTCGTAGTCGGCATGCTTAGATTGAGGGTAATGTATTGAGTGGGTAATAGAAGATAATTACTTAATTAAAGAGGATGAAGGTGGATGAGGATTTATATAATGAAGGGGAAATTAGGGCAAAATATTACCCCAAAATGAGGGTATTAGTTCTCATTCAGTGTCTCCATCGTAATGCATTACCCCCAATCCAAGCACGCCTCATGGAGAAAAAACACAAACTTTGCTGTTGAAATTGTTTCCGGGAGATTTTAAGGGGTCGTTTGGTTCAAGATATGGAATGGAAAGGGAATGGATACAAATAGAGGAGGGGAATGGTAACAAAAACGGTTACCTTTATTGAGTGTTTGGTTCAAGCCAAGGGATGGAAATGAAGGGTAACCATTAACTTCAAGTAATGGATTTTGTTACTTGAGGGAGAGAGAAGGTAACAAATTGGGGGAATCCATTACCATCAAGTAATGGTAAGGGATTGATGAGGGGTTGCACCAAACAAGAAGAAAGGAATCCGGTAATTGATTCCGTTTCTTGAAACCCAAAAATAGTGAACCAAACGACCCCTAAGGGTGCTTCCCTTGTAACATTACACAACCATTTATTAACAACTACAAACGGGCCGTTAATGATAATGGTTTTTCTGAAGCACCGTAGTATAAATGAGAGGTAAATTATATTTACAAAATGTGTTTAAAAGTGTTGTATGTGTCATGAAGTGTATGATTACCTTTAGGAAATAATGTAGGTGTTGCACATTTAACTTACTCTTGATTAGAATTAGCTATTGAAAAATGGGGAAAGTGTTTGTTTCCTTTGTAGTTTGAGTGCTTTAAAGTTTTTTAAAAAACAATACTTTTGTAGTATCTTTTTGCAATACCTTGCAACTGGATGCAAAGACAATACTTTGATTTTTAGTCGTGTATGTGTAGCTCATGACATATTTGTACATCTTGAAGCATCAGTTATACTTGATTTGATAGGTTTTGGTGGTTTTTGAAATATTACCAAAACTGATAAACGATGCAAAAGCAAGCTAGCGTGAAGTATCAAACCTAAGGGATAAGCATCACTTTGGTCTATAATATCATGCTATAATTTACATTCACTAGTTACAAGTTTCCATCATGTTATATTTGTTAATTGAGTTGCTCAAGGAAACCTCACATGCTTGCCTTCACCTTTATTCTTTATCTTTTGCTGCTCTGTGCAACCTGATGCAAAAAATTATTTCTATTTTTGCCGATAATTGTACTTTAAAATCTTGTACATCTTGAAGCATCAGTTATGCATATTTGAAAGGTTTTTGTGGTTTCAGAAATATCACTGAAACTGATAAATGATGCGAAAGCAAGCTAGCATGAAGTATCAAACCTAAGGGATAAGCAATACTTGGGTCTATAATATCATGCCATAATATAATCTATATTCACCAGTTACAACTTTCCATTGTGATATATAAATATATTTATATACGTTGATTTGAGTTGCTGAAGGAAATCTCACATAGTTGCCTTCACCTTTTTCTTTATCTTTTGTCCCCCTTTCCGTGCTTTCACTTTCTTTCAAGAACTTCTGTGCATAGTAATCCGTGGGCCGAGCAATCCAACAGATACTGCACCAAGGACCACTAATGTTTGAGTTTGGTGAGGAAGTATAATTAGCGGTACCAATAGCCATGAAACACTCAGCTAGTATTCTTCCTCCTGCCCTTGGACGCAACACTATCTTTAGGAACATTAGTGGCCCTTGAGATCTTGTTTGTGAATTGGTAGTAAAAAAATGATCTGATCTCAAGTCTAGTGTGACCCTTGTGGACCTTTTACTTAACACTATCTTTAGGAACACTAGTGGGCCTTGGAATCTGTTTTAGTTTCGAACAACTTTTAAGGGTTCTTATCGATGATATGGACTTTACATGAACCCTTACTTAGTATAGCCTTGGTAAAAATCATTTAGAAACCATATCTTATGGCATGACACTTTGAAGGCGCTAATAGAAAGTCTGAACAGATTATGATGGGTGGTAGAAGTCCCAAAGCTCCCCAAATTGATTCACGGGTCAGGCAATAAAACTTACACACCCTATCTACAGGTTTCCCTTTTAAGGGCTAGACTGCTGGAGGCATCATGGTCGTCATAACTCATTAGGTTCAAATTAATGCCCCATGTGGCATCTGCAGGATAGCTCTTTGTACAAAGGGTGACGCATAAACGTATTACTATCTCGCAGGGGACAATTTTGACAATGACAATTACGAAGTTTCTCTGCTTTACACATTCCAAATTGGCAATACTTAGGCAGAACACGATTTTGCTATTATTAACAAGTTTTTATGACAGAGTAGTCGTAAAGTTGAAAGATTGTCATAGTCAGCATAACTGTCATTGAACGTGCCAGATTTGCAGAAAATCTGTCTCTTAGGTCTTGATGTGCATGCTACATGGCAGTGCTTTCTGCAACACCAGCATGCACTTCCTTCAAATTGCTGTATGTGTCATCCTTTTTTTTTTGTTGTTGATGCCTTCTCGTTGTTCTTTTTGCACAGGTACTATGAGTTGGGGCCTGATGATCCACCATATGCAGCTAAGTTCTATGATTGTTGTGGTGCTGAGAATCCTGAGGCTCCTGGCTGTACTGTAGGTCCCCATATCTCGTATGATGAAGAATGATGTATAGTGATATAGCGTATATATTGGTCATCTCGAAGACCTTAAGCTATAATAATACGTGTAAATCTTGTTTGTATCGTTAATGAAGTAATTGTCAAGTAAAGTCTTCATCAGTAGTTATCTTCCTTTGTCTTATGATTATTCTCAGTTGATTGTATAGTGAATTAGTGATATATCATCTGACAGATCGTTTGTATTAGTGGTTTCTATCAAGATGTTTTGTGAAATTTAACTCAGAGTTTCTAACTATAGAATGGGGTGTTTTTTTTCTTAAACGTAACGATTACTAATTTGTTGCAGAGTTGCAGTGCAGCTGAAAAATCTTTGTAAATCATGCTATATATAACGTCTGCTTAATTACGATGGAAACAGTAGAAGACCCTTTAAAGCAGCTAGGCTACTTTAAATCTAAAGTCAAGGAGTACATTGCTCCCAACTGTAATAACTTATAACCAGGAATTCTGGGAATAAACTTGGCAGAAAATAGGGCGTTTTTAAATGAGTGTAAGAAATATAGAGCGTTTTATAATGTTATAAGTTATAAATTATAAATTAGATATCTTGAGTTTCACCATAAAGTCTAACCTTCAAAAACCAAATGCAATAAATGCATGATATTTGGTGGCCAACTATATATGTATATATGGCTCGTTCCATAAATTTGTGTTTATACGCTAACGGCCCGTTTGGTAGTTGGTCATAAGTGACTACAATCGTGTTTGCTCAACGTTGAAAAATTCAAAACTAACATGATTCATTTATTAATTGTTAAACTCATGTCGACTTTCTAAATTATATGAGTCAAAAAGATTTACTAACCCATTTAAGTTATATCCAATATCTCGTATAATTATCGAGTCACTTCTCGCCAGTAGGAAGGTACATGATTTTCAAACCAAGGCAAAATGATTCCAAATTAGTACATGCACACGTTCGTAAAAAGAGAACCATACTCATGATGAGCATGAAGGACTATATTATTTACACAGAGATCAATGTCAATGAACATGTGCCAATTAAAGATATACATATGTTCTTTTTAACGGATTATTATGTATTAGCGTGTGCATCATCTAAGTTTCGCAAGACGGCATTTTAGGCTCCTAAGTTTCTCCGACGAATAACAAAACAGCGTCGACTTTCCACTCTCCCAAGTCTTTGTGATTCTCTAAAATTCGTCGACCTTTCAACTGTATTCATTACTTGAACATTAAGATTACATACACAATCTCACATTTCTCACTTTAAATTTCCCAATTTCTCTCTCCTCTTTCATCTTCTTCAATCATCTCATCTAACAGATTCAAATCAAATTAAAAAAATGTGGATTGAGTTACTATGTGGTCTCGTACTCTACAAAGTTCTTCGTTTATTCTTCAGTAATGATGATGTTCTGGATATTGAAACCTCCGATTTTAACGCCATTTTCACCGTCGCAGCTAGGTTACTTTTTTGTCTTCTTTTTATACTATACTCTGAAAACTATATAATTACTCTCATTATCATGTCATTATATGTGAAATTACTCAAATTAGGTTATAATTTTCAATTTCATTTTCAAAATTTGAGTTGCGAATTTCAATTTTTCAGATTAGAGAAGTTATATGGAGGGAAAGCGTATGTCGGTCTTCGGATTCCTGATGCTGATTCTGGTTCTCGCCAAAATATTGATTTGGTTCTCGTTTCTAAAGGGTAATTTTTTTGTGGTGATTTTGATCACTAGTTTTTTCAGTTACATTGGAGTGATCAGTGAATGGTGAAAATTAATTGATGTGGTTTTAAAAGTTTGTGCGATTGGTACTTTGTATTTGGTGTTAGGGGTGTTACATTGATTTTGGGTGTGGGTTTAGGTGGAATTTATGGATGAGTGTTTGTTGATTGTTGTAATGATCTTCTATTTGTGCTGAGACTCGAGTTGAATGCTTGAAATTTTGAATACTTCATTGCTTCAGTTTTGATGGACTCTTTTGGAGTGAGCTAAGTCATCTTAGTGTTCGCTCTTGGGTGCACCAGTGTTTATGTGTGTGTCCATGGCTTTTGGCTTTGTGTTGAAAGAGGAGGATAGGAAGTTGTGCCTTTTGTTATCCTTGTATTTTATGTTGCAGGGAAATGGGAGTCATGTGAAAATGCAACGTTCAATGGAAATTAGGATACTTGAAAAGGCGCAATTTTTTGAAATTAATTTATTGTTCTTTGGAGCAGTTTATGTGATGGGAATATGCTGCATTGTAGATTCCATCTTTTAAAAGGATTATAGGCAGCATAATGGTGAATTTGATTATGTTTTGAGGAGGAAGCTAATATTTTCTCAAATGTCGTTCATTAGTCCTCCCCTTTGCTGTTGATCGAAATAATCATCCTCCCTCTATTACTTTAATGTGTTCTTTCATATGTCACTTTCTTATGAGGTAATTGTTTTGTGCCTCTTTATTTAGGGAGGCTGTGGTGATCTGTGTCAAGAATCTGGCTGGGTTTGTTTCAGCTAATTCTGATGGAAGTTGGCTCTGTATAAGTGATCACAAACATAAGGAGGAGCATCATCCAGATCCTGTAAGTGTTGTGCACAGTGCCTTAAGTTTTTTTTGGCACGTTGCAACTGACAAGCCTTTAGGAGTTTTAGCATGTAACCTGCATGTACAAACAAAACAAATTAAATTTACCTTTTGCACAAGGGCTAATAGCCTAATAGGCTTTTTTCGTGAAGAGGCTTAATTACAAACGCGGAATTTTATCATAAGAATTAGAAGACCACAAATTATCGAAATCTTGGTAACTTTTTGAGCTAAGTGAAGAATTCATATGGTACTCTGGCCTGTTGGTATGCAACAATGAACTTCCCGCACTTTGTTCCTTTTTGCCGTATGATTGGCGCACATTTGTGGTGCAATTGATCCACTATGATGTGATTGTGGCACAATTTGCTTTCCCAGTGCTAGTTTTTAATGTCAGAGCTGCTTATTCAAATACGTAACATATTGCCTGAGCTTGAGGTTTCTTTGGGCGATATAGCCGCTTGTTCACTTTCATGCATAGTAACATCTTTTAGATGTATAAGTGTATATGCCATCTGTTCACATGTACTGAAGTTCTGTGTGAACATTTCACCTTGGGGACGTCTTATATCATTATGTTTATTGTGATTGGCTTAATTTTTATCAAGTTGATTGATTTTTTGTCCCTATATAATGATGTTGTTTATCCTGGATCTGAGTTTATGCTTTTCTTTTCTCACAGGTAGCAGAGGCTAAAAGGCAGGCCTCTGTTCTAGAAGCATATCTTGAACAAAGGGGAGTTTCCCTTCCTGAAGGATATCTGTCTTCTAAAGTCATAGTTTGCAATCCGAAGTTCCGGTAATTCATAATTGATTGTTGTAACTTGTAACCTGTTGTCTTTGTATTTGCTGCAATACTTACTACTAGAATCAAGTTGCACTTGGATCCTATCTTCTACAGTTCGCATCTGGCTTTATGGCATTTTGATGGTATTAGTAAATCAAGCTTTTTGACCCTTGAGGAGGCATAGCTCTTTTAAAGACTTTGTTGTGCACTTTTTGGGCATCCATGTTTTACGTTTTTGTTTTGTATTTCTTGTTACGGCCTGCTTGTTTACTAATAAATATTTGTGGATCCAATTTTTATTCTGTATTTGCTAGCTTAGAATGCTGCACTACTTGAGTTTTGAGTTGATGAATCTGTGAAGCAGGTTAATGTATATGGACATGATTGTAGGTGTATACATAGTTGCTTATTACTAGAACATAGAACAAGTTTTGACTAGATTACTATGTATTACATGCAGCTTTTATCCATAATACACTTGATGTTGCTATTGTGCATGATTGTGTATATGATTCACTTGATTGTGTTCTTAGACATGATTTCTTGTCTCTTTCCATTCCATTTTAGTCTTTGTTGATTGACTCTGAAAGTCAAAGTTAGAGAACTTCCAATATATTTTTTCACCAGTGAACAAGATGAAACACTATCATGTCGGATCTTGTTAGATTTGGTGAAGAATAAGGTTTGTGGGAGCATAAATAACTAGATAGAAGGGGATAGGGGGGCAGAGGATCTATGTTGACGAGTGACGACCATGTGATAAAAAATCTTGAGTCATGCAAATAATCCCATCCTATTAGGATTAGGGTTTAATGTTGTTGTTGTTTTATATGTCATGGTAGCATTTAGAGGGGAGCTTTTTCAATTAATTTGGCAACCTTGGAACATTATCTTGTGATTACATGGTTTCCATAATCGAAATGCGAAATTGAACAATAATTGACATTAGACCTGGAGTTGGCTAGGTCCATGAGTTTAACTGATGCTCGTGAAGAAACTCTAGAATTTTTGGGAAATTTTGAAGAACATTAATCTGAGATCAATTGATATGAAGGGATTGTAGGTTACAAGGTACATTATGTTTATTCTTGACTGACTTAGTCAATGTCTTGTTCACGTTCGTCGGGGTTGGATTGGGTGGTATACTTGTGTCTTAGTGGCGTGAGTGACAAACTTTGACTATATGTGACAAACCCATAGGGACATTCTTTTGAAGAATGATGGAACATCTCTGGAAATCCAAGAGGATGGTTCCTTGATGTTTAAGTTGCCTACCAAGGCCTCTGAAGGTTTGCAATATGTTCGTGGTAAATAGTATTCTTAAGGAGCATTTTCAAAGGAATCAAGTATGCACCTCCACAGCTCCACCTCCCAAACCATGCCAACTCTTGACTAAAATTGAAACCATTTGGGTAACCCTTACTGAACCTTTAGAAAGTCTGCAGAGTTTGGTAGTTCTCAAAGGTCCCAAGCAGTCACGGGGAGGTCCTTTGGAGTTCGCAGTGTAGGTAATGTCATGCAAGGATGGAAATTTCGATCAAACAAGACATAAGGTTGATAACCTCCATGATGACTGTGCACTCACCTAGCCTAAAGTTTGCTGAATTAAATAGCTTGACTTGTTTTTCAAGTTCTCATTGAAGGTATCTGCAATAGCTAGCTGTGTAGGCTATTATTGTAAGTGAGAATTTTTTTTCTTTTAGTCCATTTTGTGGTTCCGCTTTCCATTTTTTTTTTCCCGTTTATGGGTGTTTATGCTGGTAGCATGTTTTATCTTGAAAAGATGATCGTGTATGATGTGCTATTATTGTAAGTGAGAATTTTTTTTCTTTTAGTCCCTTGGACTATATCAATTCTATTAGGCCTTTGGACTATAGTAGCTGATAGTTTCTTTTACTCTAATGACTGAAATACATCTGTGATGTCTGCATTATTTTCCAACCTTGAGTTTATTCTTTTAGTTGGATTTTCACTTCAGTATATTCGAAGAAATAGGCGAAGGTCATTCTGTTTATAAAATCTCCAATTGTCTATGTTTATGTATATTTGCTTTTCTTGATGGTTTTAAGAGGAGAAGTGTGCTTTATGTTTTATATAACTTTTTGTCACATATCCTTTTCTTATAGATTTGTGGTCCTTCTGTCGATGGATCATCAAAGACATCTAATCTTGTGCTTTTTATTTTATAAATCGTAGAACACTAAATCCAGACCACTTTCCACCAGAAGTCATACAGTATGAAAATTGGGTTAACTTGAAGCCGGAATCAAAAAGTGTGCTTTCTGGATGGATTAAAGGGGCCTTTCGTGCTGCAAAGAAAGACGTTCAGGAGTCAACATATCAGCAGCTTCAGTCTGTTCTTAGCACATCACCAATGTGGGATAGGTAAATTTTTTATGATTTTGGTTCTTTGCTGCAGTTTTGTATTGTTTCTGCGCTGCTATAGAAGCATATGACGCATATAAAATCACAAATGACACGCAAATACATGTGAATCAAAACTTTGGTGCATGCTACATGTTCAGTAGCAATTTATATATGTCTCAAAAGTTTCTTATCATCTGTTTTGCTCACATAGAGTGTGGAATGGTGTCTGAGTGCTATTGTATGGGCTTGGGAAGCTAAAAGAGGAGGTAGTTGAAGGCTTTGTCATTTGAAGCCGTTCCTTGCTTAGAGACCTTGGTTTTTTTTTTTCCTAATCAAGTTCATTTTCTCATTCTTCTACTTCAGAGCTTTAAAGTAAGATTTTAGGAGATTCTCAAAGGATTCTAATGATCTTCTGCAAAAGTTGTTTTGTTCTTCCGTTTCATTTTTTTTTTTACTTATTGAGGTATAAAATGTGTTGGTGTAATGGTGTTTGAACTTCTTTTGTACATTGTTTTTTATTATCTGGTCAAAGTGGGCATCGACTCTCCTAGAGATATATATCTTGCCTGTCTAGCAGTGTTTTAGGTGTGCATCTTGTCTCTCTCAAAGTAGGTGTACATCTTGTCTCTCTCAAAGTAGGTGTAAAGCTGCATACATCTAGACCCCGTTTTAGCGGGATTTATTTTGGGTTATCATCATCGTAAGAATTGCACACAAACATTGATAATTTTACATATAGTAGTTCCTTTTTCCTTGTCAAGCGATAATAGGAGTCACAGAAGCTTTCACTGGCTTGCAAATGGTTATATGCTTAAATTTAGCATGTTCTCATTACTAATGTACCAAGCTTTTTTGTTTGCTGCATAGGCTGGAGCTCAAAGGCAGCAAATATGTGCTAGGAGAATTTCTGGAGTTCAAAGGCAAACATGATGATCTCCAGGAATTACAATACATCAAGAGGTCAAAAGTTGGCCGAATGATTGTACAGAAAACATCAATGTTTGGCTTAGGTGACTTTTCTGCTTCTGCAGCTATTTGTTACACGCATTTTTTTCACTTTATAGTGCCTTTCATATAGAACAAAGCCTTTAAGTATTGTATGCGAAGGTGTAGCTTCCATCTGAAGCTGCTGCTTTAAGGAGAGGAATAGAGGATGATAAGGATTAAGAATTCAATGCTCTAAAATAGGGATTTGACATTGTTTTGATTATAAGAAAGTGGTGTCTTGAAATAGTCTCGCACTTGGGGGTATCAGGCATATCTTTGTGGTTCCTATTCTCATATTATATATTTTCTATCTTGGAATCTCTCTATGTTTTTTGCAAGTTTTCTGTAGTAGTATGCTATTTCAAATAAAGTATATAAATTTTCTACATAAAGAAAGCTCACAAGAAATGCCAAAAACTGGTAACAGCTACATGTATGCGATTTGAAATATGCATGTATTAGATTAGATTGAATGTTATTGACTTGACGACCATGCTAACAGTCCAATGAAGATCACTGAACTCAAAAGTCACTGAACTATTAGTGTATTTGTTCATGATAGTATTGTCTTGGGCTTGTAAAGTGGAACCAAGGAGAAAATGAAGGTGGTAGTAATGTAAAGTTGGGGTGCATGAAATTGTACTTCATGGTATTCTTCTTAGGTGCATATGATTTGAGTTGTCCTGCTGTTAACACGAATGTCAGCTTCTTGCTTATTCTAAGTAAAGGAATTGGGAATGTGTTCTTTCCTTTGGGTCCATACTCCATACTAGCTGCTGTCATTTCATTCATTTTATGTTTTATTGCAGCACCAACGAAACTCCAAGTTTTGTACTCTTTTCGCGATTATCGAACTGAAGGATCTTCATCTTCTGAGTGGAAGGAGGTCACTGTTAGGTCAAGTACTGAAGCTGTATTTCATCCCCAGAATGCTAAAAAAGTCCGCAAGTTCAAGTTATCTGCTATTACTTCTCTGACACTGAGTGCCTGAGACAAGTATACTGCTCTGTATTAGAGGTAACTTGAGAGGTCTTGGGCTTGTCTTGATAGTAATATCCTGTGCCAATTACTTAGAATTGTATAAATGTTGAATTTTGACTTGAAATTAGCATACTATAAGTTTCTCCAGTTTAGGTTATGGACAGATGAGTTGTCTATGTTTTTAGACAAAGTAAAGGCCAAAACAATCAACATAGAAATATATTTTCTAATTGCTCTGCACTTGTTATTGGTGTTTTTTTGCTCCATTTGCAGAAGCTAGTCTCTTTGTTCAGAATTTTCGTCTAAATGTGAATTGTTGTTTATTTTTCTCTTGCTATGATGATGTTAGAGTTCGCAAGTTTTGAATTAATGAACACAAGCCGAAGCATTTTTTTTGTAGTTACTATGGTCCTGAAAGTAAGAAGAATCTGATAGTTCACTCTATCTTCCAAGCTCTCCAGCCTTTAGAGAGATTTATCATGGACAAGGAGAAACCTTTCTCGGATGTATTAAGATATGGTCGTAGTTCCCTTTTTAAAAATGAGTATAGTCGGAAACTTAAGGCAAAAAACATAGGTTATTATAGATTAGGAAATTATGTGGATTTTTTTTTTCTTGAATAGAAGTTTTATAGCACAACTTTGGCACTATGTTTTGGGAATGCTAGAGGCTCCTATCTTGTTATATATAAGTCCGTCAGAAACCATGATATGGATGCAATACATGGACCGGAGCGTGAAATGCACATTTAAGGCACACACCAGGCTGACGACTCCACGTTTGTACACTCGGATGTATAATAGTACCCAGTATAATAGTAGCATTGGGTACGATATGGATATATTCTCATGTTGCAGATAAAGAAGTCCACGAGGTGTAGGTGCTATGTTTATTTTCCACGTCTAACTCATGAAATGGATAAATGGTGTATATTGCTTTTTGTTGCTGTACACAATCTTCAATTACATCAGAACAAGATGAAAGCATACTCATTTAGTTACAAGCTTTTAAGTAAATGCCACAGATGAACAGAAATCCAACTAGAATCAATCATCAAAATTTGTCATCAACTTGTTGAGCTTCTTATTGCTAATCCGTTGTGGAAATACTGTTGTATCCTCCAAGCTGCACATAAACAAGAATAAATTTAGGATAGAAGCTAAATATATTGGTGTTTTTTTGATAATAATTGTTTATGTTCATGATGTGTTTAATTACCTCTGAGGAGGAGAGGACATGAACGAGTTGGCAAGCTTGACAGCATCTATATGGCAGTTGATGACATGGTTGAAGCACAGATAACGGCCAAACGAGGAAACGTCTTCAAAGACGCAAATATGGGCATCCACCAAATACCTGAGATCTACACACACAAGAACTCCTTGCTCATACATCTCAGCAGCGCCTTTAAGGTATGGAGGGAGATGACTGAGAGTATTGTGCTTTTTATTAGTAGTAGCAGGGAGAGCAGCTGTAGTATTGATCAAGTTGTTACCCAACAACAGTCCTCCATTAACAGACACCATGCTCACCCCTCTATCCATTGCAAGTGCCCACGCTGTTTTCTCCGCTAGCGTCTTGGACAATGCATGCCATAACTGTTAAAAACAATTCATACATGTTAATTGAAATCATACTACTATTAGAATAGACACGTTATTTTATCTTAGAACTGTTCATGTTCGATCCTCAACACTTTTACATCTATATAAACACTTTGGCAACCAAATTGATGCCGAACATTTCTGTTGACTAGCACCATCTGAACTTCGACATGTATACGTGTCTGATATTGGAATCCAAACAAGCTATGTAGTTACGTAGCATGGGAACGATTGGTATTTGGAGGAAACATTTGTAACTGGGAAGCCTCAAGTTCCAACCATTTTGGGGCCTCATTAGCATGGTAATGGCTGAGGTTTCGCGAACAAAAATGTTTCTGGAATAAGTTTTACCTTAGGTCCTAAAAGGAACATAGGTTTTGAACTTTTAACGGTTGTTTGTGTGAGTACCTTATATTTCTTACAGAAGTTGATATCACTCCAGCTCCTTTCATCAACATCAGCATTTGGTGATGGAGAATCGTTACGAGTTTCAGTCCAGACAACAGCTGTGGCAGAAGAAGTAAAGATAACCTTTTCCAAGGTGTTGGTTTGTGCACATGCTTCTAATACATTATGTGCTGCTCTCACCTCTATTTCCGCCATATGTTCCTGCAATGTACCATTCCAAACTAACATATTAGATACAACGTAACCTTCCAATGATGAACAAGAAATAACTATTTCTACTAGGCATCAGTAACAGCAAGAGGCATACATCATAAACAGGATGCTCAAATGGCGGCTCGAATGTGTAGAACAGGGCAGAGCAGCCACTAAGAGTATCGACGATACTGTGATAATCCAATAAATCAGTATGAAAGATCTTCAGTTTTCTGTTATTGTCACCATAACACTGCAGATTCATATTTTGGAACTGCCCTGTAAAAGATGCTTCAAGATTAGCAAGCTGATATTGCAAAAGAGGATCTTATTGTGCTGCAAACACAGTAATTTTTTGTGCTGTTCTTTCAAAAAAGATTAAATCTTCATCTCCAATTAAAGCCCGACTGAGTGAAATCGAACTTATGTGAACTGAATTGAAATAAAACTAAGTCCAAAAAAACAAGGCCTAACTTATATTTGATTTCGAAACGAATAAACCCCTCTTTCAAGGGTATGAAAATACTTGTATTATGTGCATAAAAATTAGAAGAATATACTAGTATTATGCAATAAGGTTGACTAAGACATAGATGGATCCAGTCTCCACATTAGTTTGTCCTTTCATTATTTGGAGGCATTAATGAGCTAAAGACAATTATAAGTACTAATCATAATAAATTTCTGTTTTTGCACTTCTGGGTTCCATTATGTTGGAGACATTGTTGGGATGGTTGATAGCATATAAATCTTTAATTGATTCAACCCATAGGATATAACCTCTTAAAATATCTTCTATTGTTGTCACTATAATAGTAATACAAAGTAAAATACAACATTATCTCCATCTTTCAGAAAAGTTCACATTTGAGATGTGGCTGCTATTTAGGCAATGTGTTATAATACTAATACTTCTTCCGTTCTGAAATAATGAAATAAGAGAGAAGACGGAGGAAATAATATTGTTCATGATATAGACTAAATTTTACGTTAATCATGTAAAAATTGTAATAGTTTTTCCCTAGAATTTATTTGTAAAATTTATCATGTGAAAGATTATTTGTTTAAAATTAAATACTAAGATTTATTCTTAAACCAATAACTCTACAAAACTATCCCTAGAATATATTTTTTCGTCCTACTACGAGGAGTTTCCACCGCATTTGGCGAGTGGACTAATCTCTTGTTGGAGTTTGCATGGGTATCTCAGAGGGTAACATCCTTCTCAACTAGGATTTTTTCCATATCCGAGACTCCAACTCGAGACCTTAGTTAACGAGCGAAAAACCCTTAACCACTCACGCTAACTCCAATTAGTTAACTATTGCTAGAATATTGGAAAGTTGAAATTCAGGCATTGAACCATCAAATTATTCTTCAATAAGGGGTGGCAGAGAGGGAGGAGAAAGTATCAGATTTCCCACATGACATGACATGAAATAAGACTGTTCATCACGTTTTCGCGTTTTTTTATTTTCTATAAGCTGTAATGATATATTTTTCGAATATATATTTATAATCATGTAGAATTTTGTTATTGATTTTTACTTTTAGTACTACATAATCTACAGATATTAATAATTTAATTGTACATTGGAGACTTCGAAAAAGCAAATGCAACTAATAGATCACAAAGAAAAAGTAGAGTTTATTCTCTAATGACAATCAATCATGATTCATGAATGAACAGACAACAAAAAAAAAAAAATTTGAATTTTCTTATTGTTCTTTACAGATAAAAAAGAGAACCTTTTGGCTGTCTTTTTGGTAATGTAAATAGTCCTTTAGATTTAAATTTAATAGGAAAAAATAATTTTAATAATCCACTATCTGACAAGTTCACTGAATTTATTTCTACATTTTAATTACTTTAGAATAATCCCTTCTTCAGAGGATAGCTTCTCATCAAGATGATCCGAACTCTTACAATAGACTCGAAACAGATGGGCAACAATAAGAAAAATAAAAGTCCGCATTATTTTAAGAAGCTACCCAAAAAGTTGGGATTACTATTAATAAAAACAATAATATGTTGTAGGATTGAATTTGCGAACGGCTAAAGATTGGATTATTAGAATCAATTTTCTCAAATTTTTTAATAATGAGAGTGAATTAAAGGTAATAAAGTAAAACCCATACTAAATTAACATGAAAAAGCTAAAAATCCTGGTTGATCAAAACAAAAAAAACATATGAATTAAATAGATATTGTAATCTAAATTTTGTTAAGAACATTAAAATTAGAAACAAAAATATAACAGAAGAGAGAAAAAAAAAAAACCTTGGGAATGAGATTGTATAGCAGCATGAACAAAGTAACCTCTTTGCAAAAGAGTGTTAACAAGAGCAGACCCAAGTGAGCCTGAAGCATCCATTACACATACAACCAATGAATTTGACACACAATTTTCTCTCCTCTTCTTCTTCTTTTCGCTTTCGCCTATCGCGGCGATGGCGGCTGCTGGTGGTGGTGCTGGTGCTGGTGCTGGTGCCATTTTTAGAAGGCTAGATTGGCGGGCTTACTATACAAAAAAAGAGGAGAGAGAAAGAGAGGGAAAAATAGTTGAAGTTTTGGGGTGATAGTTAAACTAACACAAATAAAAGTAGGCTAAAAGTATAAATACTATTTTTAGAAAGGAGTGGTTTTAGTGTTGGTAAGTTTTAAGTTAAATTAGTTGGGAGACTGGTAGTTAGCAGGAAGTGGGAAACAAACCTTCTTAATTACACCTATTATTGTTAATTAGTTTATTGAATTGAACCAATCACAAGAAGACTTGTGGAATCACTTAATTCTTTGCGTATTTTCAGCCACAAATGAAAATATTAAGGTACTAATTTGAAGTTATTGTGACTAGGAAAGATGAAATTATCAGTAAAGGTTTAGATTGGTATACTTCCTCCGTTTCAAAATAGATGGTACATTGTGATTAAAACGGACTCCTAGGCAAAATTTCATAAGTATGTTTAAGTAGTATAAAGGGAGGTAGATTAATTCTAGTGGTCCCATGTGAAAAAGGAGGGAGAAAGAAAAAGTTGGGGACCACATGTATTAATTAAGTAAAATGGTAAAAGTGTAAGGCAAAAGTTACTAAATAAGGAAAAAAAAAACAATGTATCATCTATTTTGAAACACCCATAAATAGACAATGTATCATCTATTTTGAAACGGAGGAAGTATATGAATATAGCCATATAAGGGTTTCACAGTCAGTGTCTATTTATTGTACATCTGGATCATCTAGAATACACATATTTATTGAGGGAAGTTAAATTTCAATTGTTGAAGATTATACAATGCAACATTTACAATAGATATGGAAGAAAAACGAAATACTTCATTCGTTCCATAATAAGTGAAACATAGGGATTGGACACAAAATTTAATAAACATCACTTTCAAAAGCCAAAAAGTCATAAAATACCCTTTTTATTATCAAAAGGAGGAGAGAGAAAAGCAAACCACACAAGTTTGTGATGGACACTTTTGTCATTTTGTCACTTTCTTTTATCCATTTAAGGTATGTTTCACTTATTTTGAAACGTTCTAAAATAGTAAGTGTTTCACTTATTATGGAACGGAGGAAGTATAATTTAACTTGATAAAAAAAATTCTTCTATATTATAACATAGTTTACATACTCTCCATTTATTCGTTGAATCATGCAACATTTTATGAGAAGTACATAAGTACATTTTTTTTAGCCTCCTTTTGCAAACCCATTATAAGATGAATGTCTTCTGGGCTGCTTTTGTATAAGAACACTCACCCAGAGGCCCAACAAGCCCCAAACCCCTCCTCTCCCCAACAATATTGAAATTTTGCTTTCACCAAAATTTGAACTTTAATATCCCATGTGAGAGATAGGAAGCCATACTATTGGACCAAAAAGTCCTTCAAAGTATGTACATCAGTACATCATACATGATAAAAGAAAAATTGTTGGTTTATCATCCTCTAGATACATTTTTTTTTTGTTGAAATAAGGAATAGTCTCACATCCTCTAGATAGATTTTGATGTTGATAAAATTGTTTTTCAGTGTGGTACTCCCTTCGTTTCCTAAAGATCTTCCCTCTTTTCGTTTAAGGGTGTTTCCAAAAGATCTTCCCTCTTTTGCTTTATTCCTTATTTGGCAAAACAAATTTCCCTATTTACCCTATCATGTCACTATCATATGGTCCACCATTATATTATTAATTCAATTTTACTCCCTTTCTCTCTCCTACTTTAACCCCTTTTTATTTGTTTATTTATCTTAACCCCTTTCTCTCTCCTACTTTACTCACACCATGCCCCACACAACTTGATTTTCCTTGGTATCTGTAGGAACAGTAAGTGGGAAGATCTTTAGGAAACGGAAGGAGTATAAATTTATAATAAATTACCAATGGCAACAAATGCACCTATATGTTGGTCGAATCATGCCTATTAATTTGACTACTATATCTTATTTATACCATTTTTGTCATGATATTAATCTTCTCTTGTTTCATATTATTTTTCCCTCTTATTGAAGCTCTAGATACCATAATAAGAAGAGAGTATGCGAAGTTGATCATTTTCTGTATAAAGAAAAAATTGACAAAGATTGTCCTAATTATGAGCGTTCCACTAATATCAGTCCCAATATTTGATTAATTTTTAGTGGTCTCAACTTTAGGGTATGTTTTATAACCATGGATTAGGTTAACCAGTAATCGTTCAAACAAGTTAAAAAACTTATTGGCGTGTACAAAAAGGAGAGAAAATGTTACAACAATATGTGAAATTAAGTAGGTCTAAAAAGAATAGGTTTATATAGAGCAAACAATAGACATATATATTCATTTAAAAAAACAAAGAAAAAACCAAAAGAAGAAAAAACTTACTAAACCGAACTAGAACAATAATAGAAAAGAACTATAAAACGGCTGGAGTGATTTATGACAAAAATTAATAATAACTAATTCTCATTTAATTGGATTATGAAGACCATTTTACCATACTATTTTAGCTAGATGAGTCGCTTTAAAAATAACATAATTCAAAAATAATCTTTTATCATAAATAGTGAGACAGTCTTACGATGAACCTATAACATTTGACATTTTTTGTTTGTCATCTAGCTCAAGTTTTTTTTGGTACACTTGTATATACATTGATTATAGGTTTGATAGCAAAGAAGGAAAAAAAAAGCCAACATAGTACACGCTTCTATTACGCCAAAGATAAATTTAAGTACTTGACCCCATTGCTATTATGTTAAGAAACAAAAGAGGAAGTGTACAACTCAAATAACGTTTTCTCGGGGGTGCACATACATACGTCATACGTGTGAGATTTGAGAATGAGACAACATCACAACAAGTCTACAAACAAGAAAGTATACTCCCATATTTGATATGGAGAAATTTTTCTCATACCAGATACTTGATATGATTGGATGTAGCTCATATATGATTTAATAACTAACTGATACGATAAGATATTGTTAGGATATGATATAAGATTTCAACTAACAAGCCTCCCAAAAAAAAAAAATTATAATTTTTTAATATTATACTTTTATCATAAAAATTACATAAATGCCATGATATTAGTACATACCCAGTATGAAAATATCATTGCTCGTCTACAAACTACTCTTATTACTCAAAAATATACCAAAAGATGGTCGTGGCTTCTGCAAGTATTATGGGACACTTTACTTTCTTTTGGGGAAAAAACCTTTTTCTTGGCTCATACATTCTTCTAGGATAGAAAATGTCATAATAATAATTCATGGGTAGATCATAAATCAGTGCAGTTTAATAAGGAAAAAAGTATTAAATAAAAATAAGAAAAAATATAAAATAAAAATAAGAAAAAAGTATTAAGAAGGTATACACTCTAAAACAATATAATTAACGTAGGATAATTATTTAATGTAAATTGTTGCCACAACTGAAGACCGTCAAATATGCCGATCTCACATTCACTATGGTGCAATCAAATATGGGGTTGCCTCTTAAATTTTCATACAATACCTCATTGAATTGTGTGATCAAATAAGGAGATTTTAAAACTCAGCAATTTTGAGAAGAGCATCAACGTCAGAAGGATGAACACTAGAGGAAGAAGAGAGAGTATCAAGTATATAAGAGGGTAAAGAAAAGAGAAAATGTAATGTGTGCTTCACGTGCCAAAAAAAGGATTAACCAGATGACTTAAAGTTCGACTTTACGGGAGAAAACAGCCACAATGAGTCAATCTTAAACTAAAAGACTTATAAGGTACATTCTCACAAAAAAAAAAAAATTACAAAATACACTATCTTAAAAACTTCGTATTTTTGAAGGTGCACTTGGACGAATTTTCCATATAAAACACTTGAACTGAATAATAGCATGGACAGGATAAGCTTTAACCCTAGAAGAACATTTTCAAATTGTCAACGTGAATAATCTGCTGCAGTCCTGATGTACTTCTAAGAATCTCATGACCAATGTACAGGATCAGTTCACTTGATCATATTTAGTCAGGAAAACCAAAGACATCTTTAGATATACCTAAGATATCAACAAGAAGAAAAATGTCATCAAGACTACACAACTTTTCTAGAGAACTTTTACAACTTACAAGTTAAAAGTGTATATAGGTACAAGCTCAAAAAGCTTGTGACAACTTACAGAACAAGGCCAAGTCCCAACACACTGCACACAGTGACACAATGCATATGATCTCAACTCACAACCTGCTCATCAATCGACTTTCCCCCGATGAAGACAACTATTTGTAGTCAGAATGATTTGACGAAACTACACGAACAATGTCTTTTTCAGTTACTCCCTCTACTCTGTTCCAGTTTGATTGTTGCACAAAATATAGTTATATACCCCAATTCTGACCAATTTGAAATTCTTTACAAAAAAGACAATGTCACTAATATATATATATATATATATATAGACATTAATTGGATCAACTTTTAGAGAATGAAAATGGGTCTTCTGCGACTAATAACTAACAAGCATGAATAAGAACCCAGCTTTAGGACTCAAACCTGTCTTCGCAGTTGGACCATACCGATATAAGCAATTGAGTAGCATCCAGTAGTGTATCCAGATTCCAGTGCTCAAATCAATAGGTCAGATTCCTGATTCTCATTGACTCAGGCTGGCGCTGGCACTGGCTCTGGCTCTGATCCGTGCAGGACTGATTGTGCTTGTGAGATCCATATTCGCTATGTACAAGTACAAGAGGTTGCACCTTGCAGAACTCATGAGGATGTCAAAATGAAAATTCCTCCGGTAATTCTGAATATTTACTCCGCAAAAACCTCTTGAACTTTGATTTCAGGTCTCCACCTGCTCAAGAAAGCAATATGGTCAGGAAAGCTGAGAAAACCAGTAAACTTCACTCGCTCTATAATCTTCACATAAGACTGAAACTTGCTCATGTTACCTTTAGGTTTAAAGAATGATATGTTCTTCGAAAGAGTTGACTGAACTACGTCTATAAGGTCTTTCCCTGACAATAATTGAATTTAGCTTTAGAAAACACTAGGAAACCACTCGGTAATACACCATTTTGAATCACCTCTTTTCTTTACCAGTTATATGCTTTTCTCCATCGTTAATATTTATCAGGAACGGAATCATTGAAGTGTCCTTCAACTGCGATTGTATAACCCCAAAAGAATATAAATAAGTAGCATACAGCAACAGAAGTAGTGAGAACTATACATCAAACCCCTATTAATAATGAAACATAAAGTTCATACTTCTTACCTGGGCTAAAAGAGCCTTTGACAACTCCAAGGGATCAATCGATGACAGTCTACTATTAAATGCAGGAATGTAATTGCCATTCTGATATCCAGCTAGGAAATGATAAGCAGCTTGACCAGGTGAAAGCCTTGATACAGCAGGAAGGACTTTGGAGCTGATTCCAAAAAAAAAGAAGTATAATAAAGCAGTAACTGAAGAGATCTCAAGGATATATACACTTGAAATATCTCTATGGGCAATGGCACATGTCTTTATTAAGCATAACAACATCGCACACGACTTTTCTTTTTATGATCTAGTTTGTCGATTCTGTTGCATTTTCATTGTTCAGAGGACAAGAATATGAAATGGATATTTAACCAAGAAAGAATTGGTCACTCTTTGACTTCTGTTTTTTTGACGAACATACTGTTTGATTTTAATTGTTCAATACTAATCAAACTGAAACTTGGTTGTAAACTACTCATGTGATTTCTTTACCTATCAGAACATGCAAGAATTATAGCAGCAGGCAATTTGTATAAGCTTGGTGCATTTGATTTCTTGGTTCGGAAAAAGGGTGCAACACCTTGAGACGCAAGAATTACACCTGCATCTCCAGACACCAACTGATTGGAGGAGCTCCAAATGACATCTTCTGGTGCAAACAAGAGTATCACCACGTCCTCCAACTCCAGGATCCTATACAAGTTTAATATTAAGAAGTAACAATCTCACTAACACTTTGTTTGGATAGCAACATGGAAGGGAAAGGAAGGGGAGGGAATGAGGAGGAAGAAAAGGGGAAAGAAAGCCAGGGGTGGACCTCCAATTTTCCTCCAAATCTTTCCAATGTTGAAGGGATGTTCATTGAAGAGGGAGGAGGAAAGTGGATCCCTCCCTCTCCGTCCCCTTCCTTACCCCAAACCCCTTATCTAAACAAGGGAACTTGTTCCCTCCCTTTCCCCTCCCTCCCTTTCTCTCCATTTCCTCTTATCCAGACTAAGTGTAAAAGAACATTTGAAAAGCCATCGGATATAGGATCAATTTACCTAGCTGCCAGTGGGATGCCTCCTCGAGCTGCTAATATAGGTTCTGATAATGCTACCAAACTTCGTTTCACCCCATTTGTATCACCGAAAGCATTACCACATAAGATAAGAGAAGAACGCTCTGTATCAGCAGCTATAAACCCTGTACTTCCTTGAGAACCAATACCAACTGTGCTCCCTATTGTTTCACTGAAGAGTCGAGAGTAACATCAAACATTGTTCTCACAACATGACTAACATAAAGAAACAACTAAATAGCCCTACTATGGATGTCAAAAAACATGTTTCCGTTTAAACAGAAATGTAACCCTTAAACCACTAGGCAATCATTCATACAAATTCTACATCAGTAGACGGTAGCCAATCTCAAAATCCTATGTGGAATGCTCTGACTAGAATCTAGATTTCTACGCTTGTTGTAGGGGTCAGTCCATATCCATGTTAATATGCATATTCTAGAGTATCCTAATCACCAAGTTGAAGACCAACTATATAAGTCAGCATGATTACAGAAAACTGAATCACTGAATATCAGAACACTTTTTTCACCAATCCCATCAACTCGAAAAATTCAATAGACTCCATCGGCATAAATTGACCACAGGCTGGTTGTCACAAACATCAAAATTAGAGGTTGGGACAAAACACTATTTAGGGCTGTATTCTAAATATATTCTTCTGCCCCTAATGAAGCAAAAATGAGCACAGAGAACAAGTTTCCCAATTGGGGTGCCACACATGGGTTGGCAACCTTATTAATTTAGCATTTGGTACTTGAGATAAGCCTTACACCACTCTAAATGGTAATTCCACAGTGCAAATTTCCACATGGCCCTATAATAAACAATCCATAGAAAAGTCAAACTGAACACACCTTATAGAAGACGCAACATAGATTGTTATAGGACAAGTATCATGTGAAACTGCACGATTCGAGGCACCCCAAAGGATATCCGAAAGAGAGAGTACAGCTGAAGGGTTGTCACTTATCACACGGATTCTTGCACTACACCTCGATGATGATCCAATAGCTCCATCATGAATAAAGATGTCTGGGATTGATGACAAATGACTAGTGACCTAAATCCAAAATCAGCACACAAAACGACTAAATCAAAAATACACACAGAAAACATCTAAACCCAAAATCTCATCATTTATGACATCATTGAATACCTTCAACTTTAAATTCCATTAGAATATCGCAATATAAGTAACTTATTTCATCGATAATGTCAACTGAAAAGCCTAGATGGTCTATACATGCCTGTTTCAATAATTTACTGAATTGTGACTTTGAAAATTCTGAGCTCCCTCCAAAAACAGTTCCTCTAAAATAAATATGAAGTCCTGACAGAGACTCTGCAATGATGAAATGAAGGCAGAAGTTGTTGAGCTATTGAGCTGAAAACACGGGGAGAATATAAGGGGAGACGATTTGGCACCTGTAGTTGTCGCTCCTTTCTGCTTTAGTTCAGAGGCATTCAAATTCAGGAAAACTTTGTCCTCCACAATCACACCTCTCGCAGCCAAAGCTGAGTTCAGGCCATATGATGCTCCGGGGTGCCCCTTCACAGAACAACAGATAACATAACAAGTGATATATACCTAATCATGGGGCACAGAAAGATACAACATGGCCAGATTTTTTTAAGGAAATAAATTACAAGAATCACATATTAATCATCACTCATCCCCTTAGGATAGTTAACTCGGAAATATGAAACCAACTAAACTTTTCTACAAGTTGGCGTTAGATATATTGATCTCCCCTCATTATTCACTGCTTGAACATATACTACATTCCTGCCCAACCAATTGACTTGGCATGCATCAGAAGAAGTACAACTTCTTTTTAGAGAAAAATGTATTTTTTGGCCCAAAGTAGTTCATACATACGTCTGTATGATGAGAACCGTACGCACAATAAACATAAAGGACTGGATTATGGACACAAAGACAAATACCATATGTACCAACAGAGATGTATATATGTTCATTTGGCTTGGTGTTCATGTACATATGTTCATTCAGCTTGTTAACCATGTACATGTGCGCAACATGCTCTATGTACTAGCGTGTGCACCATCTAAACATTGGTTGTTTGGTTGATAAAAACAACTTTGATAGAAATATACTTTTCACAACATGGACAAAATTCCTTACTTAAACTACTTAGGTAAGATTGGAAAATTCTACTTCCTGGAATAGTGGAATCAATCTAACACTTCAGACCTAGTAAATGCAACTTCCTATATCCAAGCAAACAACCACAAAGAATACACGGTGGCATTACTTCTCACAAGACGGACGAAGTTGCTTACCTAATCCTACTTAGGCAAGGTTGGAAAATTCTACTCCCTAGAATCAACCAAACACTTGGACCTGGTGAATGCAACTTCCTACGTCCAACCAAACTACAACTAAGAATATATATATAGTGTTGCATTACTTCTCACAAAATGGACGAAGTTGCTTATTTCCTACTTAGACATGGTTGAAAAATTCTACTTCTTGGAATCAACCAAACACTTAAGACCTGGTAACGCGTAATGAATCCACCTAGGGAAAAGTGGTACTTTTGTTATAGCAATAATTAGTTAGCTTTTAGTAGTAGCTCGAAGAATAAATTAGGGAGTGAGGGAGAAATATCTCTTATAAATAGAATGGAATATGGAGATAAATCATGTGGAAAATAGATGAAAATTTGGGTGAGGTTTTAAGAGTTCATTTTCGGAGAAAATCAAGTCTCTCGAAAGCATGAATATCATTTACTTTTTCTGTAATTTCAGTTTATCAATCAAATACTCTTTTTCTTCCTTATTTTCTGCCATAAATGGTGTCCAAGTTATCTTAGTTCATCACATAGCGCAACTTCCTACATCCAACCAAACGACCACTAAGAGTATATATACATGGTGGCATTACCTTTTACAAAATGGACGAAATTCCTTACCTAATCCTACTAAGGTAAGATTTGGAAAATTCTACTTCCTAAAATTAACCAAACACTTAAACAATACCTAGTAAATGCAACTCCGTACGTCCAACCAAACGACCCCTAAAGATATATATACACGCTGACATTACTTTAGAGTTTACATAGGCTATTGAATCATATGATATATTATAATTCATTTCACAGTTACTATTTTTTTTTATCCGTATGAGCACGAAGGCAGTACAAAGAAGGGGAGCAATGATTCAAACCTTGACCTATCGTTCACAACATCTCAATCTTAACCACTCGGCCAAAAGTAACTAAATTACAATAGTAGTAACTCTAGTAAGTTTAAGAAATAATTACGTGATAAAGTCTGTGATGCAAGACAATTGATGGTAATGGTGGTAGAGTAAACTGTCGATGAATTCTGTTCGGAGAAACAAAGGTTGAATAAATTACTAATACTAGTAAATAAATAAATCAAAAAAATCAGGAAAGAAAAAAAGAAAAAGAGAATCTCACTGAAAATTGCGACGGTGACGAAGGTGAGGTAACAGTCGGAATAACAGCTTCTTCCTCATTCTTCGCTTTCACTGCCCTTTTCCACTGAATTGCTGATGATACAAAATTGAGTTGGGCGGCCCAATTATTCAAGCTCATTATATTCATGGAATGTATGAAGTGGATTGTTTGGGAAAGTGAATGGGCCTCCAGACTCCAGATCCACCAGATTGAAGTGGTATCTATGATGCATCGTCATTATTAGAGTTTTTGACTTAATATTAATAGTTACTTTACATTTTTATTAAATATGCAGTCTGGTATATAAAGTGCTACTTTTTTATAAGGTAAGGATAGATCTTGACAAGTTGGGGAATAAAGGAAATTCCAACTTATCAAGAGTGAAAATCAATCCCATAACCTCATGTAACCAGGAGGGGAGCTCTAACCAGTAAGATATCCCTTACTCTCATGTAAAGTGCTATTTGGGAGTTGAGACGGTTATTCATGCTGGGAAGTATAGTTGTCTAGGAGGACTCAACAAAAACCAAGGACCCTTAGGTCCAATGGTATGGTTTCCTATCTCCTACACGGAGATCTACCAGTTTAATCAATTTTTGCTCAAAATAAAATATGAAGATGTAAAAGTGTATTAGATTGGCGTATAAATATTTACATTTAAAACCATAACTCACATGTTTCGAAAGGTGGATCCAAGCATTTTAATCTCGAGCGGCACCGAAATACTTACACTTTGTTTGGTATTTTTTTAATAAAGGAAGGAAAAAGAAAGGAAGAGAAAAGAATATAGTTGTAGTTTCTAATGTTTGGTAAAATTGGTGGATTTGAGAGGAATCACATGTTTGGTTGTCATTAGTAAAGGAAAGGAAGAAAATAAAGAAAATATAGGTAAAAGCTTCTTAGATTTATTTCCTGTTTTCTAGTTTTTATGAATTTTCATTTTTTTTTTCCAACTCATTGACAGTATTTTCCCCTTGCGGCGGGATTCAGCAAGTTTTCAGGGATTTTTTGGATTTTATAATTTTTTTTTAATTAATTAATTTTCTATAGTTGCTTTTGCGTTTTATATGTAAAATGATGTGTTTTGGAGTGAGATCATGTAAAGGAAGGTGGTCTCTGGTCCACCATCCAGGCTTTGGTCAAATTCCTCCAATTTTGGGAGGAAAGTAAAGTAAAGATTTAATAGTATTCTTTTCCTTCCACTTCCTCTCCTTTCCAATCAAATCTCTCTTGTTTTCTTTTACCAAACATGAGAAAGTTTGTTTTTGCCTTTCCTTTCTTTTCCATCCAAATCCTTCCTACCAAACAAAGTCTAGTGCAAGGGGGGAGGTTCCATATGGCACATAAAGACACACCTGAATTAAATTATATCTGTAATCAAGGAATTTGTGCTATGATCAACATTACACTGACCTCCTTATGGGCATTACCCTGTGACCTTTAAACTTCATCTCCTAATTCGTATTTTCAAACAACAACAATAAGATATGATTAGCATCAAGAATAATTTGTAACACTACCCCATTAATTACGAAGTATAAGACTCTAATGCTCATGGTGAATTTTGAAAGGGGAGATGGATCAAGGGGATGACTGTAAAAAAATCAAATAAATAAAATAAATTTTATGGCTAGAAGTAGGAATTGATTGTCACATTACTAACTACAACACATATCTATAATTTTGTGGAAACACGAATCACTAAAAAATGTTAGATCAGATGGTGAGTCTTTGGAAATCCTTACTTAAGGTCAGGGATTCGAGCCCAAGCTTCAGCATACATATATTTTTAAATGATGATGGTAAATAAACATTGTAAAGTACACCTTTTAATACATCACAAATTATTAGAATATCATAAAATTAGACGGACCAAAGACTGAATTTTTCTAACAAGTCCATTCAATTTGACTCTAATTTAACACTATGGTAGTCATCTCTTCTCTTCTCCTTCCTTTTTTCTTGAAGATCGAACTACAATAGATAATTTTAAAAAAAATAACTCGGTAGTTTTACCAAACGTATTAAAATAATCACTAAATAGATTAAACTAGTCACTGAATGGAATGTCATTACTAAATAGATTAACCTGGTTCCTAAATAGACTAAACTAGTCACTATATTAAAAAAAAGTGGCATGTTCTCCTCTTAATATTGAACTTAGATTGTACCTAATTTTAAGTTAAAATTAAGCAATCTCTTATGAGACTAACTGTTAATATATTTGTATAGATTTGGAGAATCCATGCCACCCAGGACAATACATGTGATACAAGAATTGTGCCTTAAGTCTTCATGAGTCTCTAAGTTCCACCAATAGGCAATATCACACTTTGAACTGTTTGAAGTCGGTGAGTTTTAGATCTATGCACAGCAGTGACCCTCCATGGAAAAAACTTAGTGGGATTCTATATGGTATCAAAATTCCATTTTGGCTACTTTTTTTTCTTTTTTCCTTCTTGAAACCATTCAATTTTGGCTACTTCTTAAGAAACAAATTGAGGAGATAGAGAGAAGTAAAGAGTGTGAAATTTACGTTGTGGCACTGGCCTGTGGGCCAACAAGAAAATCCTTTTGTCACTTTAGAATTATTGACAAGGTTCACCCAACTTATTAGTGGTTGTGTGGTACACATTTGCTCTCAGGCTGAAAAGCATTCATATTTTTTTTTTTAACTTTTCTTTAAATCCAAATTAATTAATTTAATATTTGTCAGTAGCATCGAAATTCGTACCTAGGCAACCTAGTCTAGACGTGGAACAGATACATTACTTTAATGAGAATCACGTGGGAGCCCAATGGTTGGAGCTCCCACCTCCTAAATTCATGGTCGGGAATTTGATTCTCATTAATATCCACTGTCCAGTCTCTGAAAGTTTTCTTATGGATCTTGTCATCCCCTTACTCATGAGTGCTGAGCTGAGCCTACTTGATCAGTTAATTAACAGAATCGAAAAAAAAATATATACATTACTTTAATAATTCACATGCAAAATGAAAAATAAGCACTATATATTGAGACAGAGTGAGGAGTATGTAAAATATCTTGTATCTTGTCCTAATAATCACTCTCAATATTTTCATTTTATTAATAAGAAAAACTTGACAATAGAGATCTGAACTTTGGATGATAATTTTTAAAAGGTCTGAACTATTGATTAACTTGTGTAGGTCCCAACTTTAGGAGGTCTTAACTTTTAGCGGACCTCGACGACTTAAAACGGAAGATTTTTTTTTAAATCTCACCTAGTTCCTACATCACTCACTCAATTAACCCTTCTGATGTGACCCAAGTTTTACAAGTGATGACCTATTAAGCCAGTTTTAACTTTTAAGTCACTAAAGCCCGCCAAAAGTTAATACCCCTAAAGTTGAGACCTACACAGATTAATCAATAGTTCAGACCTTTTAAAAAATATCACCTAAAGTTCAGACTCTATTATCAATTTTTCCTATTAATAATCAAAGTTTTACATTAACAAGTGGCGACTATAAAAATCAAATAGTGGCGATTAAAAAAATCCAAAGCGACTTTTAATCCAACTTTTTTTCTTTTTGGCTGTTGATGCTGCCGACCTCACTCTGCTCCTTTTATAACCCCAAACTTGAGCTACATTTTCCTGCATTCTTTTAGTACAATTCACTACTACAAAAATGGCAGAGAAGAGAGAAAAAAAGCTGAGAATATCAGTAGGATATGCACTTCTCCCAAACAAAGTAGAATCCTTCATTAGATCATCCTTATTCACTTATGCCAAAGATCATGGCATTGATCTTATCCTTGTAGATCGTCACCAATCTCTCCTTGAACAAGGTCCATTCGACTGCCTTGTTCATAAGTTTTACGACGACGAATGGAACCAACAATTACATGAATTCAATTCAGCACACCCTCATGTCCCTATTATTGATTCCCCTGCAGCCATACGCCGTCTACACAATCGAGTTTCGATGCTCGAAGCTGTCAAAAAGCTCACCCTTTCAAAGTCCTCAGATACTGCAGGAATTGCAGGATCAGTTCCTACTGTTGGAATACCCAAACAGATTCTGCTGACAGCAGAATGCAGAGAAGAAAGATCAGGTCTGAAATATCCAATGATTGCGAAACCAATGGTTGCAAATGGTACAATCAAGTCACACCAAATGTCACTGGTGTTAAACTCACATGGTTTAGAGAAAGTAAAACATCAAGCTCCTGTTGTGCTACAAGAATTTATCAATCATGGCGGCGTACTTTTTAAGGTTTATGTTGCAGGAAATCATGTCAAATGTGTTCACAGGAAATCTTTGCCTGATCTTCATGTAACTGATCATCCAATTTTTAAACTAGAAGAAGATGTTTTACCATTTTCTCAGATTTCTAACTTACCTTCTATATTTGATGAAGAACAAGAAGAACAGATTACTATGCCTCCATTGGATTTCATACAAAATCTTGCTGCAGCAATAAGAAAGGCTACAGAACTTAATCTGTTTAACTTTGACCTCATTCGAGATACATCAGATTCTGATATTGGTAACAAGTATCTTATAATTGACATCAATTATCTTCCAGGTTATGCTAAATTGCCTGGATTTGAAGCTATGTTTACTGATTTTTTCTGGGATGTTGTCCAGAATAATGACACTGGTGATCAAAACATGACATAAAATTGCTCTGACATTTGTTGGCGTTTGCTGCTACTGATGATCACATTCTGTTGTATTTTTCTAAGTTTCTCTAATGTTTTATGATCTAGAATGTAATTCCAAGCTGTATTTTACTACTATTTTCAGTATGTCATGTGAATGTGTCTTGAAATTACAAATATGAATGCATCTAAGTGTTTGTTTCTCCTTTCTTGCCAGAATATTTTGTTCAGTTATGTGGACTATGTCTGAGCTAGTAGGATCTAGTTTTAGTGTCTACAATGCAAATGGATAGTTCTGGGTTTCGCCCACCCGGGCCAAACCCGAGCTGTTTTTATTGGGTGTTTTTCGCAGTTATTCAAAGAGATGTCTCAGTTGTCACGCCCAGATGGGTAACTAGTCAATTTCAATCATCTTAACCAAAGCGTGGATTATGTATTAGGGTAAACAGTGTCTGAGCTAGTAGGATCTAGTTTTAGTGTCTATAATGCAAATGGATAGTTCTGGGTTTCGCCCACCCGGGCCAAACCCGAGCTGTTTTTATTGGGTGTTTTTTTGTAGTTATTTAAAGAGATGTCTCAGTTATCACGCTCAGATGGGTAACTTGTCAATTTCAATCATTTTAACCAAAGCGTGGATGATGTATTAGGGTAAACAGTGCTCATTGTGCACCCTAAAGAATATATATCATTCTTATAAAAGAACATATAATTTAAAATTAAAGAATAGGTAAATCTCCCATTATAAAAGAACATACTCCCTCCGTCCAAAATATATTTCCCATTTCTATTTTGGGAGTCAAATTTTAAAAACTTTGACCAAATATTTTTACTAATGTATTAAAAAAAACATATTCATGAAGAATCTTGTTAGATTCGTCTCAATGTATAAATTTGTAATATCAATTTTTTATATTTTTTACTAATAAGAAATAGAAAATATCGTAGGTCAAAGGTACATCTTGGAGATTGTGCAAAATGAAATGGGAACTATATTTTGGGATGAAGGGAGTAGGTAATAATGAAAAGAACATACAGTATTCAAATTCTGAAAAAAAGGAATCTCGCTAACAATCATATTTGAAAAGGTGAAACAAGTCGTAAGATTTAAGGAAACAAAAACCATTTTTTTTAAAAAAATCATATACTCTTAAAATGTTAAAACTACGTTGTTTAGGAGAGGGTGCACCATCCTCTACATGCACTTTGATGCATGTTCCTATTTGTGCATTTTAACAGTCTGTAATTTTATTTTATGTAATCCTCAAACACTACTGCTTAATTTAGCACCTTGTAATATAATGTACTTAGATACTTCTCCAAATATAACCATTTTCTTGTTCTTAGGGTGCGTTCTATTCAACTTATTGGACCTGAACTTATTGGAACTTATCTGAACTGAACTTATTGAACCTGAACTGAACTTATTGGAACTTATTAAACCTGATTGGACTGATTGGACCTGATTCAACTTATTGGACCTGATTGAACCTGATTGGAACTTATTGGACCTGATTGACCTTATTAGACCTTATTGGAACTTATTGACCCTGATTGAAACTTATTAGACCTTATTGGACCTGATTGAAACTTATTAGACCTTATTGGACCTGATTGAAATTTATTTGACCTTATTAGACAAAAACATTGACCATGAATAACATAAATATTACCACTAACGTAAATACTACCCTCAAATTTTTTATGGAATAATAATTATTATAATTCGTCCTTTAAAAATAATGATTATTAATTATCTCTTATGATAATTAATTTAACAAAAAAATTACTATTTATATATTTGCCTATACATAACTTTCATCACTAATATATCTAATAGTGTTGTTTTAATTTTATAAAACACTAGTAGAAAATCAAAAAATTAATTTTATAAAATACTAGTAGTTACTAATTTAAGCTGAGCAAAAGGCAGTGAACTTTCATTGTAAAGGGCTTGATTATGGGCCTGATTCTCCTTTTCCTAATCAATGAAAATAAGCTGAACATTTATTGCTAACAACAACTCCTTCATTCATTTCTTCAGCTTTCTTCACCTTTCATTTATTTGAATGTTACTAGAAGAAAGAGAAAAAAATGTTCAAAGTCACAGTAGCTTCAACTCGGGCGAAAATTGCAGATGAAATATGGTTGGCTGTTGATGAAGAAAACGTATTGATTGAAGAGGATGATGTAGAAGATGAAGAAATATACTCCGATAAAGAAAGATACTCCAGTGATGATAATGAAGCAATCAGTTGATAACATTTATATCTTTCATAGTTATTAGTAACAAAAACATGTTATCTCTAGTTATTTAAAGACGAATTGCGAAATATTGTAATTATTATTATTATTATTATTATTATTATTATTATTATTATTATTGTTAACCTTAATTATTTGACCATGATTATAATATTATTCAATAGCAATATGAATAATCAAATAATAGACAATAATACAAGTATAATACTATACATTGTGGTACTTTAATAAAAAATTCTAATAATAACATAATCAGCTAATAGTAATATGAATAATAAAATAATAGACATAATACAAATAAATAATAAAATAATAGACATAATACAAATAAATAATAAAATAATAGACATAATACAAATAAATATATTAAATATAGACATAATACAAATAAATAATAAATAATAGACACTAATACAAGTATAATACTATATAATCATTGTGGTACTTTAATTAAAATTCTAATAATAACATAATCCGCTAATAGTGATATGAAATTATGAATAACAAAATAGTGGACAATAATACAAATGTTTATTAAACATTGACTATTTGGACCTTATTGGACCTTATTAGACCTGATTGGAACTTATTGGACCTTATTAGACCTGATTGGAACTTATTGCACCTGATTGGAACTTATTGCACCTGATTGGAACTTATTGGACCTTATTGGAACTTATTGCACTTATTAGACCTTATTGCAACTTATCTGAACTTATCTGAACTTATCTGAACTTATTGGACCTGAAACTTAATTTTTTAAGTTGAACAGAACGCACCCTTATTGCGATTCAAAGTTGTGCTCTTGGAGTCGAGCGGATTCGTTTGGGCACTCAAGCGGGTTAGCTTTTTTTTTTTTATTTATTACGAAATTAAGTCAGCCCAAGGACTAACTCTTACAAGGCTACTAGCCTGCCCCTGACCTCAGGGGCCAAGGGGGAGCGCTCTATCCAATTGAGCTAACTCATATCCTTACTCAAGCGGGTTAGATGAAGATGTGGAACATGTCTTTTCCAATTTTGTTGCAAATTGTTTTCCTACTTTAGTATCTTAAATTATTAATAAGTAAAAATTATTAAAAGTTGATATTAAGAAGATATATGTTGAGACGCATCTAACAAGATCCCACATGACCATATTTTTTCTACCATATAAATCACCCAAGACAATCAAAGTATAACATATGAATAATAAATATTATGCAAATGGTGTAACTATTTCTAAACGGAAGAAATATTTACTTATGATATTAGTCTGAAATTTCCTAGTTTTCTACTTCTGATATAGAAGTAAAAAGGAGAGGCCTGAGGATGCAAGCCAGTATTGACCAATAAGTCTGTGCAATGTGATTTACAAAATCATTTCGAAAATCATCTCCAACAGGCTTAAACCAATATTACAGAGCATAGTTTCCCCTTTTCAGAATGCCTTCGTCCCAGGGAGACTAATGGCAGACAACTGTCTCATCGCTCATGAAATTGTGAGCAGCATCAAACAACGCACAAAAGGGAAGCAGTACGATGCCGCTCTAAAAATTGACATGTTCAAGGCGTATGATAAGGTTGATTGGAACTTCCTCCATTGGTTGCTCATTCAGATGAAGATTACAGCTAGGTGCTGTCACTGGATCATGCAATGCGTCACAACAGTATCGTACTCTATTTTTTTATAACTGGAGAGCCAACCCATAGATTCAAGCCTACTTGCGGCCTCAGACAGGGAGATCCTTTATCTTCATATCTTTTTATTCTTATTATGGAAATCCTCTCTAGGTTACTAACAAAAGGATCGGAGGAACACATTTTTCAGGGTATCAAGCTGTCTAGAACTGGACCTTCTGTGTCTCATCTGTTCTTTGCGGATGACTCACTTATCTTCTTCAAGGCTACGCCTGCATCATGCGAGGGTCTAAAGAACATTTTGTCGAAGTTCAGTAGGCTGTCAGGAGAAGTAATTATCATGTTCAGCCCAAATACTCCGCCAGAGAGTCGTCACCAGATGAGGAATATCGTTAACACTCCTTCTGCTGAGTCTTTGGGAAAGTATTTAGGATGTAATGTTGAAGTCAATGGCAGAGCGTCTCGACAATTCCTTCCTCTTGTTGAGAAAGTGGAGAATCGACTTTCCAGCTGGCATCACCGCTCTCTCTCCATGTCAGGAAGACTCATCCTAATAAATAGTGTGCTTGCTATGCTCAGCCTATATATTCTTAGTGTTTTCCTCATCCCGAAGACGACAGCAGACAAGTTAAATTCAATTTTTGCACGATTTTTATGGGCGGGATCCCGGGAAACAAAACCAATTTATTGGAAGAGCATGGCTATTCTGGAACTTCCCAAGGGAGGAGGAGGTCTGGGCATCAGGAATGTTCACCTCTTCAATAAAGCTCTTCTAGCTAAGCAGGCAGTCCGGATACATTCCTCATCAAGCTCTCTCATTTCTCAAGTTTACTGTGCCAAATACAAAAACTCCCATGTGAACATGATCTTACAAAAACATAAGTTAGGCAGAGTTTCGTGGGGATTTCGAGGTCTATGCTGATCAATCCAAGACTGTTCTGAAGGCTTCGTCAAATTAATCAGGGATGGTGCTGGTACAAGCATTCTTGAGGATAGATGGTTAAAGGGTGAAGCTATCAAGCTCAAACCGGGCATCAATTTAGAAGCCATGGGACTCCGGCAAGTAAAGGACTTAATGAAACAAAATCATAGAGCATGGAATACCCCACTCATATGGAGAGTATTCTCGCCAGACACTGCTATCAGAGTTCTTTCAACATACCTTCCGCAGGAAACCTTCCATGACCAATTTTCCTGGAGTGAGTCCAAGTCTGGCATTTTTCGGGTCAAAGACGTCTACACTCACTTTCTGCGTCAAAAAGGAAATTTAGATCTTGCACAAACTCAAAGATCGTTTTGGAGTAAACTTTGGGCTTTAGATCTCAGACCCAAATGGAAAATGTTCGTGTGGAGACTTATACATAAGGCCTTGGCCACTAATTCCAACTTGATAAAGCGTAACATCCTTGTGCAGCCTGATTGCTATCTTTGTCATCAGCAGAAGGAGGATGAGAACCATCTTTTTAGAGATTGCAGTATATCAGCCCATGTCTGGTCGAGCTCAACCTTAGGCCTCAAATCGGGTTCGAGCCAAGTTATTCCCTTGGGTGAATGGGTAAGAAACTTCTTACAGTTGTTTTGGAAGGAGGATGGAACCAAGTCAGAAAGAGCTATAGACTTCGTTGCCATTCTATGGTCGATCTGGTTACACAGGAATAATATCGTGTTCAGACAAATATATGACGACCCCTCTAGCATCCTACGGAGCAAAGACATCCTTCTCAGAGATTGGACCGAGAGCAAGATTGTAAGAGGAAGTTCGAGTAAGAAGACCCTTTTCACATATGAAGTTCAGCAAGAGATTCCTTGCTACCCATCTACTAACTCCAGGGATGATATATGCGTCATGGTGGTGGATGGGGCCTGGAAAAGACATAAGGATAAGTTTCCACGAGCAGGTATTGGTTGGTCAGCTAAGGTAAATGGGACACGAGTCTTTGAAGGAAACGCAAGAATAGTTGCCTCATCGTCGCTTCAAACTGAAGCTCAAGCTGTTTTCAGAGGTATCTATGAAGCAAAGTTGAAAGGATTCCAGCATTTACACATTCACTCGGATTCAGTGGATGTCGTTCGCACTATTGGTAGCACACATCAACCTTTTGAGATCGCCACCGTTATTCATGACATTAGAGCCTTACAAAGGGAGTTTAGTTCTTGTATTATAAAGAAAGTTGCCAGAATGGATGTCCTCCCAGCACATAGGTTAGCCGTTGCAGCAAGGCAAGGTAACTTAGTGTCCTAATTGGGTTGTTTGTGCTTGTCGCCAAAAAAAAAAAAAAAAAACAATTCAATAATTTGAATTGACTTTTGATCAAGTCATCATATTCCAGTAATGTGTTATTTATTTATTTATCTACTGCTCGTTTGGGTCATCTCTATTGTCAAATAGCCTATTATGATTCAACTGATTTGTAGGTTAGCTCTGTTCAAGATTTGTCCATTTTAATTCATACTATATTACCCTCTCCTCTCATAATATAGTATTTGTTTCTTTTTTACCCGACCTCCAAAACGTAACTTTGACCTTTAATATCTTCAATTCCGTATCAATAAAAATTATAAAAAGTTGATATTATGAAACTACACATTGAGACGAATCTAACAAGACCCCACATGAATATGTTTTTTTTATATATACAAATGAGAATATTTGGTCAAAAATTTTAAAGTTTGACCCCCTAAAAATGAAGTAGGTACAACATTATTTTTTTTTGGTGTTTGTACCCGGTTCACCCTTCGAGGGACATCCGGATCAAGACCAAGTTCGAGGTGGTTAGGTTCCATTCCTCTCCCAAGGGTGTTACGAGGATTCGAACACGGGTCCCTCCTACCAAAGCCAGTCCTCATCACCACTGGGCCAACACTTACTTGGTAGTAGACACTATATTATAAGACAGAAGGAGTAATACATGTGATTTCAAGTAGAATTAGAACTCTTTTTTAGATAATCTATGTGACATGAAGTAATAATTGGTCAATTTTGCCGGGTCCATAATGTCCTACTCACAATTCACAATGCAACTTGGGTTTAAGTTGGTTTTGTCTTCAAAGGAGGGCTGATACATATCATGATACGTGCAAGAGTAGAAAATACCGCAGCTAGGCAGAGGCGGCCAAGAATGCATGCAAAAATTATTCTCATTTTTCCTAAACATTCAATTTTGTCATTACAATTGAAAATGGTACTAACCTAGCGTAAACATGGAGCAAATGTAACAGAATCAAATTCCTATGATTCTACTTTCGAATTTTCAACACCTCTTTTTTTTTCCTATATAAGTGCATTTGTCTTACAATCCAAATGTAACAAAATAGTACCATTCATTACTTATCGAAATCAAAGAGTTCATTACAATCCGAGATATAAGCATTCATACAATAACTGAGGGTGGGGAAAAGCCTAGTTACACGGATCCATAATCCGGAAATTCCTACATTCTTAAGCTACCAAAATGGGAGAGGAAAAACAAAGAAACGTAAGAATATCAGTAGGATATGCACTTCCTCCAAACAAAGTAAACACTTTCATTATACCATCATTACTCACCCATGCCAAAAACAAAGGCATTGATCTTATACTTATTGATCATACCAAACCTCTCCTCCAACAAGGCCCTTTCGACTGCATTGTTCACAAGCTTTACAACGATGATTGGGATCATCAATTACTCGAATTCAAATCTAAACACCCGTATGTCCCTGTTATCGACTCTCCCTCCGCCATCCGCCGCCTACACAACCGTGTTTCAATGCTTGAAGTTGTAAACAACCTCAGCATTCCAACATCATCATTTACTATTGGTGTACCCAACCAGATTCTGATGACTGAACAATGCCAAGAAGAAGGAATAAACTTCAGATTTCCGGTCATTGCGAAACCTTTAATAGCTAATGGCACCCCAAACTCTCACCAAATGTCACTAGTTTTTAACTCTGATGGGTTAAAAAAAGTGAAGGAACAAGCACCAGTTGTGGTGCAGGAGTTTGTTAACCATGGTGGTGTTCTTTTTAAGGTTTATGTTGCAGGAAATCATGTCAAATGTGTTCAAAGAAAATCTTTGCCTGACATTCACATTTCTGATGATCACCCTGTTTTTGAAAGTGTTTTACCCTTTTCACAGATTTCTAGTTTACCTGCAAAATTTGATGATGATGAAGAAGAAGAAACTATTAGTATGCCTTCTTTGGATTTTATTAACAATTTAGTAGGTGCATTAAGAAAGGCTACACAACTTCATCTGTTTAATTTCGACGTAATTCGAGATACATCTGATTGCAATGGTAACAAGTTTCTTATAATTGACATCAATTATTTTCCGGGTTATGCTAAGTTGCCTGGATTTGAAGAAATGTTGACAGATTTTTTCTGGGATGTTGTCAACAACAAGCAGACTGTGGATCAAGACACTTAATTAGACTGCTTCTACATAATTTGTTGCTGTTTATGCTGCTACTGATTCTAATTAATTGTCACTGATTTTGTTTTGTATTCTTTGCTACTTCTGTTAAATTTATAACTAGTTTTTTTTTTTCTGGAGCGACGGCTCGGGTTAGTTATAATAAACAAATATGTTATTATTTTTAAGTTTCATAATTTATTTTGCTTTTTTTGTATTTTTTGTCCATTAAGAAAATTGAAAAATTTACGTCACGATGTGATAAGTGAAAAAAATTGAAAGGTTTGAATTTGATTACAATACATTAGGAATTTTGCCTATTTTGGTAAGAGAATATGATATCAATATTCTCTTGTAAGCTACGTAATAAAAGTGTTAGAGTTGTTTCAGTCTTTTTAGTTAATTATGATTACTACAAAACTTCATCATATTTATTTGAAACATTAGACAACAAAGTCATAGTGTATTGATGGTTAATAACTTACTTTTCATTTCAAAGGTCACGTATTCGACACTTTGCACTTACACATTTTTTTTAAAAAAAGAGTACACATAGACATAAAACATTTGCATTAGGAATTTGAGCAGAATGCCACGTGGCATATTGATATAGACTTTCTTTCGCACACCTTTTATATATTTGTATAGATATATAGTTAAATTTAGCTACATGCAAGATGCAACATACCTTAAAATGTCAATTTCATGTTAATGTAGGTTGAAATCACAAATTGAAGATGAATAATGCATTAAGTATTTTTGCTAGCAGAATATTTTGGTGTTTTTTTGTGGCATGTTATTCTAGTAGGATCAAATGCTAGTTATGGCCTATGGGTCATTTCGAATCTGGTTAAATTGGCATAAATTGAGTTGACAAACTTCCAACTTGAGCTCAACCTGTTTACGTAAATGGGTTGAGATTCTTATCCCAACACAAATCTTTTGCAGTTTCTTTTATTGCAAGTGTGTTTCCGTATTAGATTTCTATTTTCTAGTTCTCATTGAGTAGTTGAAGCCTGTGCTTCAGTGCTTGAGGGTGACAGATCAATTGTATGGACAATATATTTTCCCAACTTTCAAGCTTGCCTATTAATTATTTCATCCGTTCTAAATTAAATTTGCACGACTTCTTTTTCGGGTTGTCTCGGTTTATTTAAGATAGAATTCGAATATCGGTTTGATGAACTCCCACGTCATATTTCTCCCTACCATTTCACTTTTCTAAAAATTTTGTATCGAAATGGTTCGTGACAATTAATTTTGGACATGAAAAGTATGATAGTACTATATGATTTACTACAGTAAAGAAGTTGAGATGCGCATATATACATGATTTTCTTCTTATCGTGACTAAAGAATTGAGGGGTATCTAATCAACAAGGCAAAGCTCATGAATTCGTGTCCATTGTGATTTCTTTCCTCCTCATTTTACCTTAGTAAATGCAGGGTTAGAAAGTTACACAAAAATTTAGAGGGATCACATAACTTCACAAAAGTTACTAATTCAAATAACTTAAAGCAGGACAATAAAACTACCGACGTTTCAATTAAGTACTACAATAAGTTCTAATAAGTGTATATTTAACTAGACGAGTTAAATTCAACGATGATAAGTTTAAATAAGTTAAGTTCATACTAATAATTGACGAGAAAGGTATAAGGAGTCAAGTGCCAACTAAACAATTGCGAATAATGTGCTCTCACATTGGTACGTAATAACGTATGCACTATACATCGTGTCCTCTTAACATGCAACCATCGTAGATTCCTTGACTATTGAAGCATCTTCATGCACTCTGATTACTTGAAACGAAAGTAGGTATGGATTTGGTTGCTAAATCAGGGTCAACGTTGAAATAGAATACCTACTGATTTGATCAAGTAGAATTTTAGAGATATACCAATCTCAGCTTTGCATAAAAAAATAATCTTGCATAAATTGTATGTACTACCTCCGTTTTTTAGTTGTAACATTTGATTATTTTAATACACCCATCAAAAATGTAAATGGTACATCTAAAAAAAAAAGAGGAAGATATCTAATCAAATTTATCATCTTAATCGCGTTTCTTGTTCAATATATATCGGACTTTTGTAAGTTGTCTTCTCTTGAAAATTTATAATTAGGCTCATTTATTGATATCAATAATTTGACACTAACATATTACTATTAGTATATTATTATCATTCTAGAAACAAATTGGAAAAAGACAGGAAAAAGCTTAGGAAATTACGTTGATGGCTTGTTTTAACACTACAAGAGATTAGTCAGTCGTACCTAATAGTTAACAAATTGTCTTGACTTTTTATTTTCTTTTTATAAGAACTCAGAATGGAGATAGAGTTATCAATCAGTTAGGCCAGCATATAGTATTTTTCAAGGCCACCTTTTGCTTAAGTATTTGATAATGTAGCTTTCATATGGAATGACTATGTCTGTCATCTTTTATGGAACGCAATTTCTTGTATCAGACGGTTTGTCAGAATCGCCGGCCATGGGAAAATATGGTGAGAGAGAAAAAAAAAATTAACCTGGCTCTAGTACCATGTCAAGAATGATTTAGGGTTATGATTTCTTGCCTTTCGTATTGATTTCAATATAATATATATAGTACACCAATAAGGTAACCGAATAAACCTAGGGCCCTATACATAAGGAAAGATAACAACTATACAAATCTGTACAATATCGCCTAACAATAATACATTTAGATTTAAGCAAAATACGTAAAAATTTGATGATACATAATACATACTAGTTTTCCACCCGTGCAAAAATGCACGGGAAGTTTATTTTTTGATTTAATTTTTTATATCAAATAAGAATGTGTATATATTATATTATACATGGTAAAATACTGCAAGTTTACATGTAGCATTTATTGAAGAGGAAACACGAAAAAACCCTTTTATCTCAACGAAGTGAATGCACATCACAAATGAATTATTAAATGACAATAATAATAAGAGTATTTTAAAAACATTTTGAACCACGTCTTTGTACTAAACATTTGTGGTAACATTTGAGTTTTCACGTTCTTTATCAGCTATTAATGTTTTTCAAACCCTTTTTGCTAATAACTCTTGATATAACAATATATATTTAAAATTATATAATACGTCCCTTGAAATCATGGTGTATCTATATTTATATAAATATGTAATGAAATAGTATAAACATAAAAGTAGAGCAGGCAGCCAGCAAGTTGGGCTGGCAATCAGTTCAAGTTTGGTTGGATTTGCTTTCGGGTTTACTACACATTTAATAAACAGGTTGAAATACTCAACCCTGACCAGACCTATTTGATAAGCGAATTACCCGTTGAACCCATTTAATCATAATTAGTACTCCCTCTGTTTTTTTTATTGTTCTCACTTAGAATCTTGGCACTATTCATACTTAGAGAGAATCTTCTCAATGTTTTTCAATTTATAAGAAAAAATATAGTCATGTGTGATCTTGTTTGATTCGTCTCAATTAGTACAATATTAATATTCAATCGTTATAATTTTTACTAATATATAATGAAAGATATTTAAGTTCAAAAATGTGCATTGGGAGATGTGCACAGGAAAGTGAGAAAGATAAAAAAAAACAGAGGGAGTATTATACCAAAAATTAATAATTTTCTTAAAAGTATATATGAGAGAGTTCACTGTTGAAAGTATGCATGTTTAATATTTCTTATAATAATTGTGACCAATTTTAGCAATATTTACTTTTTTAACCAAATTTTAGATTAATCAATATATTTTTCGAGAATTTTCTACATATATGTAAGTTAATAAAGTCAAAGCATGTCAATTTCGAGTCGAAAATGTCAACCTCAACCTACCTGTTTAATCAATGGGTTAGAAAATCGGTCAAAGTTCCAACCCTAACCTGCTTATTTTGGGTTAGTTTCGGTTCGTATTTCGTATTGAGTTAGCTTTTGCAAACCCTACATAAAGTAGTGACATTATAATTTACACTGTATAGTAAATGTAAATTAACAAAAAAAAATTAAAGAGAAAATATATTTTTCAATTTAGTTTATTAAAAAAGTAACATATAACTCATCTTATCAAATAGACAATAAATTTCACGTATATTGTAATATATAAATTCATATATATTGTAATGTATAAACTTTTCTTCTAATATTTACCTAAGAAATGAATATAGAAATATCAGTTATTAATGTTCATCAAACCCTTTTTGCTAATAACTCTTGATATGACAATATACATTTAAAATTATATAAAATGTCCCTTGAAATCATGGTATATATATATAAATATATATGTAATGAAATAGTATAAACATAAAAGTAGAGTAGGTAACCAAGTTGGGCTGGCAATCAGTTCAGGTTTGGTTGGATTTGCGTTCGGGTTTACTAAACATTTAATAAACAGGTTGAAATACTCAACCCTGACCCACCTATTTGATAAACGAATTACCCGTTTAACCCATTTAATCATAATATTATTATACAAAAAATTTCATGTTATTGTAATATATAAATGAAATATATATTGTAATGTATAAATTTTTCTTCTAATATATACCTAAGAAATGAATATTGAAATATCCTACACGATATTATGATCTTGTAATGAGAATTGTATAAATTAAAATGGGTTTAACCTTAAACAAAATAACTAAATGGGCTTGTTATCTAAAATGATATAATATTGTATTAAGAATAGTCTAAAATTGGCTTACAACCCGTGCGATGCACTATACTGAAATATAAATTATCTATAATAATCAGTATTATTATTATCCATATAAATGATTAAATGGTACTAAGTTAATAGCACATACATTGCTTAGGTTAATTTGATTAACTTTGAGTAACATTTAGTGTCAAACTTGTTCAAACTCGCTTTAAGCTCACATAAATTTTCTTACAATGAATCTAATTGTTTATATCATATATTTGTTACATATTAAAAAATATCTATTCCCCCTAGATAGCATGGTTTTCATTTGCGGGTCAGCAAAATATTCTTGATAATTAATATTAATAACATATATCTAAGAAAAAATATGAAAACCCAAAATATTTCAATTTAGAAATTGAATATTTTGTGATATTTACATTAGAATCATGAAGTGATCATACACAACTAAATATTGAAATAATTTAAGAAAGATATAAATGAGAAATAAAAGATTAGATGGCTTTTAAAATTTGTTACTATTGACTTGCGAAATAATTTACATCTTGACTATTTGAGAAATAATTTATATTAAGATTATCTGGACCCGTGCATAATGCACATGGATTTTTTTTAGTTCTCAAATAGTTTTTTTAATTCCAAAATTATTGGAATGACTCATTTAAAATTGAAAGATTTATAAATTGTAAATTTATATTTCATGATATAATCTTTTCATTAGGGCTGTCAAAATTAAAGCTGATCCAATATGATAACCCGTCTCGAATCTAACCTGAAAATTTGATTGGGTTGAAATTTTCAACCTGAAAAAAAAGATGGGTCAGCCCAACCCGACCAGAAAAAATAATGGGTTAGGTTCAGGTTGAATTTTTGAACCTCAAAACAATCAGAATAATCTGACTTTGAAGTGGGGTCAAATTCAAGGCAGGCCAACCTATGTTTATCTAACTTGTATTAGATCAAACTCGTTTCTTGAATATTTTAAATTTGATTAAGTTGGTATTTGAATTCAAGACTCACTCAATATGTTGAATTATTGCAATGATTAAATTTAAAATCAAGTTATTTTGGGTTGGTTTCGGGTCAACCTGAAATCGAAAAGGTCGGGTTCAAATTCTAATTTTCGACCTGAAATCATAATCAAGTCAAGTTTGGATTAGGGGTAAGTGACCGAAATAGAAATCAGGTGAACTTGAAATTAATCCAACTCGAACTTATTGCTACCCCTACATTATTAATATAGACAAATGACACGTAAAGATAATTATTGTATACTACAATAATATCTAATAATAATGTACTCTACTGGAGTAATAATTAAGCAATATAAAAAGTTGTGAAAATAATCAATCCCACAACTCCAAAATAAATTGTCTACATTATAAATCAAAATCTACGACTACGGGTAAGTTACATAAATGGTAATGTAAAATGGTAAGTTATATCAATATTAACATTGTTTATTATTAGTTAGCAACAGTGCCGGAATTATACACGAACTAATTAATATGATTGTAAAGTACTTCCATTTGCTGAGTGATATATAATAACAATAATATCTAAGAAGTAAATTAATATTAGTATTTTAATAATTAGATTAAATAATATAAAAATATTTAGTAATAAAAATAATGATTGGGTTGGACCGCGAAAATTACATCATAAACCTTCTTGACGCGATTTGATTGGTTTATGGGCTAAAAAAAGTGGGTTTATTTGTGCTTTGACCTAAACCATGTTCATCCTAATAATAATAGTAATAATAATGAGTAAAGGTATAATAAACAAAATAATATATAGAAACAACAATAATAATAATAATAATACTTAATAGTAATGATATATATTTAAATAATAATAATAATAATCATAATAATAATAATATTAATAATAATAATAATAAGAGTAATTAGTAAAATAAATTATATCAATATAATAATAATATTTGACAAAATGGTTATAAAAAAAATGGAGCTGAACTGAACTGAACTGAACTGATTGGAGCTAAACTGAACTGAACTGAACTGATTGGAGCTGAACTGAACTGAACTAAAAGTAAGTTGGGGAGAACAGGCCCTTAGTTAAGACATATTTAATATGAGATTTTAAGGTATTAGGTTAATTTGATGAAAAGAGAACATGTCATTTATGTTTAAAAATTATGGATATTAGTACTTATAACTCAATTACGTGTTTTCATAGTTGTCGAAGGTTAACCGTCGAAAAAGAAATAAAAATAATAATAATACGAAAACAGGTCATTTGGATAGTAACTGATAGTGATAGTATGCGAATTGCATTGGTTGTTATAAGAAATACAATTGAATGGAGTTCCATTCTCTTTCATATTTTCGAAAGAACATGTACCCATGTGATGTTTGTCTTTCAGTATACACCTTCTTTTTTGTCTTAAAATATGTGCATCGCTATTACGAATAGAGGTTGCATAACTAAAAACTGTTTAAGAAGGTAGATCAAATTAGACAACATACCGTTAGATATTAATTGGCATAAAAATATTGTTATTATATTAATTGGCATAAAATATTAATCGTCGTACCGTTAGATATATCAGATAAAGGTTGAGTTTGCTCCTTCAGTACATAGTTACTTGTTGATGTCAAAGGTTCACATGATATGAATTTTATGACAGGAACAAAATCTACATTATTACATACTGTGAAATAGTATTTAAAATTCTCAATTGCACTTAAGTACTTAACCCAATTACACTTAAAAAAACATGTATTGTACTTCTATACTACTTAACCCAATTGCACCAAATTAACCCAATTTTTAGTATGCTTAAAGACTCCTCATATTTTCTTTTGCTTAACCCATTTCCACGTATACTTTCAATCACATTTATGCTTAGCCCATATTCTTCACACAATTGCAATATATCACAATCCTTTAATGATAAAGTGATCTATCATTTGTTGCTTAACCAATTTCTATTTGCACGCATATCTTCCTATCAAAAAACACTCATTCCTCTTTTTACCTCTTCACATCCAAGAAGCTTCACAACCCAATAATGGCTCTTGTTCACAACCCAATTTGTGAATTTACATTTTCTTTCCCCATAATTTTAGTACGCAAATTGGTTGTCTTCTAAACAATGAAGGCATGCAATTCAAGTTTCAAAGGGTGAAGCAAATAGAAATTCTCTAAAAAAATAGAAAGCAAACAAAAGTTGCATCAATGGCAAAAAAAATTGAAGATATATTCATCACCAAGAGGTTAAAACAACATGCGTGTTGGTTATGGTGGAGGATTGTTCACTTAATGGCAACACAAAGGACAATGGAGGGTAATATCAATGAGATCCAATATATGTTCCAAGTACCGTCCAAAACAGTAAGTTTTATCTTTCATTTTCTTACTGACATTAAGGTTTAAGTTATATAGAAGATAATAAACATAATGCATGTATAATTCACATATCAGTTAATCAAATCTCACGTTTTCATGATTAATTTGAATATTATAATTTAATTCATATATAAATCAAGTTTATAAAATAACAACCACAAATTTTTTTGGTTATGAATTTGCATGTAACAAAATTTAATTTTTTAAATATTAACAAATAATTTTTACATGGGTTCACAATTTTTTATTAAAACGTCTACATTTTAAGAAATAATAGACCATGGTAAAAAAATCATATTCTAATTTATTTGTATATTTAATTTATATATAAATCAAGTTTATAAAATAACAGCCACAGATTATTTTGGTTATCAATTTGCATGTAACAAAATTTGATTTTTTAATTTTTAACCAATAATTATCATGTTACAATATTTAAGAACCGGTTCACAAATTTCTTTATTTTCAAATTAAATTTCGAAATGATAGACCACGGTAAAAAATCATATTCTAATTCATTTGTATATAGTGAATTTAATTTTGTGATTTGTTAGATGAATCAATCACACGTTGATTGTGATTTCAATCAAAGTAATTAGCCTTGATTTTCGCATATGATTCTTTGCTTGGAATAAACAAATTATATTTGACTTTCCTAATATAAATGATTATGATTGATATCATGATTGCAATTCCCTAGCTATTAAGATTTGCACACTATGTGTAAGCGACACGTAAGCAATATCTCTCAAACATCTTACATGTGGCAGCTCAACTGTAGAATAGCATGGGAAGATGACATGTTGGCGAATTCATTGAAAACATGACACATAGGCAAATTTTTCTAGCTTTATATATATATATAGATAGTATTTTTCAAGGCCACCTTTTGCTTAAGTATTTGATAATGTAGCTTTCATATGGAATGACTATGTCTGTCATCTTTTATGGAACGCAATTTCTTGTATCAGACGGTTTGACAATGTGTTAGTTATGCATAATACATTTAGATTTGAGTAGAATACGTAAAAATTAATCATGAATTAAAAGACAGTCCAATTATTTGGATTATGTACTTTATTTTTGACAGTTCTTGTATACTAGTACCTAGCTTGACCACTTGGCATGTCCGAAAGTCTGACTAGATACTAGCTGTATATGAAGTGGTGAAAATTAGATTGTACTCAAGAAATTGGAGATTGGTTATTCTAGAGCTGATCAAATCAGCCCGACCCGATTTTTGGACAGATTTGGAAAGACTTTTTGGCCAGTAGTCGGGCTTGGTCCGAATTTTTTTCCTTTGGGCAAGTCAAAAATGATTTTTTAGTCTATTTTTGGCCCAAAAAGCCCGTTTATTTTGGCCCGAAATAGAGGACTTTGGGCACAAAAAATTGGCCCTAATTTTGGCCCGGTCCGACAAATGGGTAATTTTTTTAAGGACTAGCCCGGACCATGATCACTTATTATTATTCTACCAAAAATAATTAGTTTGATTTAATGTGCTCTAATTTGAGAATAACATGTTATTGTGGTCATCTTTACATGATGAATCTCATTGAGTTCGAACAAATAAACAATAAGAGAAGAAGAAAATGATGCAAAATGACTGTCAAATTGGCATGAAAATGGAATATACTTCTAATCTTATAGCTGCAACCAAGTAGTACTAAAGGAATGAAGTGGCAGAGATTTTTATACAAGAGGACTTCTTCAATGTATGTAGTATAACATTTATATATTGTCCATATGTAACACTATAAATTATGCTAATCTAAGCATTATCCTATGTACCTAAACAAACCATTTGTCTCTGCATATAATTCATTCAGCCAAAATTTACATGCTCTACGATGAGATAGGCCAGGAAGGGGAGGATGCTTGCCTGCCAACGACGAAAAAAGAAGAAAGTATGAGCAAATCACATAGTATATGCAAACAATTGAGTTAATCATAATGCAATTATTAGAGGAAAATATATTATGTAATGTCTTACTCAATGATGTCTCTCCAGTAAGAGTGTTCAGTGTCATCAATAAGGTCATTAGTCCAACTTGCAGCAGCTGTTTCGAAAGGATCAGTTGCAGCAGTTGTAGCTGAAGAAGGATTTGACGACATTATTATTGTATCTATCTGTGAGGTACTGCAGTGGTCTGGTGAGGCCGGTACTAGAGCAGGCATTAGACTCTCAGGTGTCCGAATTTCAGCATCTGTTTGTTTAGTGTCGTGTTGATTGGTTTGTAGTTGTTGATGAGTTGCTGGTGTTTCAAAGCTGTTAGAACCACCTAAAGTATTCAAAGCCGGAAATTGACTGATTTCACTTGCTGTGATCCCAGCAGTGACCCCTGTTTCGACTCTAGAATTGGCCATTCTAAGTAGGTTATAGTTATCATTCACTTGATTTTGGAAAGGCATGGTTGAATTACTAAGGAGACCTGCAGGTGGCGCGTTGTTGCTGCTGCTTGGGCTTAGAACCTGCAGCAAGTTGTGCAGTATCTGAAATTTCGCAAGTTGGGCAGCGTCTGATTCTATCAGCCTTAGTGTATCTTCCAATGTGTGATTACCAATATTTCCACTGTTCATCATTAGACTGCTGCTGATGTTAGCTGCCATGAGCAACTGAGGGAGGTTTGCGAGCAGATTGAGGTCTGTACGCGGCCTGTGAGTGACAGGATCAATACCCATCTGTAGTAGCTTCTTTTTCAAATGGGTGTTCCATAAGTTTTTTATCTCATTGTCAGTCCTCCCTGGAAGATGACTTGCTATTGCTGACCATCTGCAAACAATGAACAAAATATAATATATGAGTATACATACGCACATACATAACAGAGTTGATAATTTTGATTTGGATACTTCTCATTCATACTTGTTGCCAAGTACAGAGTGAAGGTTGATGATGGTTTGTTGTTCTTCATCAGTGAACTTTCCGCGTTTGATATCAGGGCGAAGGTAGTTGGTCCAGCGAAGCCTGCAGCTCTTACCACAGCGGTTCAATCCAGCTAGTTTAGGCAGCGCGCGCCAACTTCCATGGCCGTGTCTTTGGATGTAATCAGTTAGCTGCTTGTCTTCCTCAGGTGTCCATGGCCCCTTCTTTAGCCCACTTTCATCACAGCATGGTGATCTTCCCATCATTTATCTATAGGGAAATCCAAGGAATGATTAAAGATCTTATGTTATAATAATCATATACATAACATGAAGATTTTATTTAGTATGGTCTAATATTATAATTACCAGCAAGTTCACTGTTATTTTGAACTCAACTGTATGTTAAGGTGTTGTGTATTGAAGGCAGAGTTGAGGAAGAAAGTTTTGTTGGAGTAGATGAGAATTATGTTAATTTCTTTGGTGTAGTGTAAGGAGGTTTTTATAGCATGTATTGGGATATAATTATATTATTAATGTATAGTAGATTGACTTTAATGTTGCTGATTTTAGTTTAGTGTAAGTGAGAAGCTTTTATACACCCTTTTGTTACTTGGGATGAAACCAAAGTTACCTAATCACCCAATTAAAGAGTTTATGCTTCACAAAATCATCCTTAAAAGCTTAATTAACTACTACTATGTGGTAAAATAATCCTGATTTTGTCTAGTTTTGCGTAGAATTTTTGTGTATTATTGACCCAATCACATGTTTTCTCCCATTGAACAAGATCACATGTTTTCTCCTTTTGGATTTGGTAGCAATATAATCACTTTTATTGGTTATGAGAATAACATGTAATTAAGCTAGTAATTATCTTCATCATCCAGTTTGTTATTCTATATGTATTAGTGAGAGGAGCTATTTTCTCTTGTAATAACGACTTTCGACATTATATATATAATATAATATAAAAAATATGTGAACCTAGTTCACGCACACTCATTTGTTTATACATGTGATTTATGAAAAAAGGGTCGTTATATCAGAAATTACATTTGTTAGGTGTAGAATGTATGAGGAAAAAATTATTATCATTATGATAAACTAATATAAGAAATAGTAACTATATAAAAAAATTGTCACTATGTCTGATAATAATAAATTAGTGTAACTTAAGAATTTAAAAGGTTACTATAAGCAAAAAAAAAAAAAAAAAATACAATCAGCATATGAGTGACTTTGATTTCGAATAATATTAATATGGATCTAGTCCACACATGTCGCATGACTAGCTTTTATATAATTATCTTACATGCATCCTCATATAATCTTCTTACAGTAGACCTAAATTCTGATTTCTCCAAAAGATAAAGTTGGAAACAATTGTATTATGACTTATGAGGTGATTTGAGATTTATTTAGTAACAGTGACACATTATTTGTGTAAATTAACTATAATTGGAAACATCATGAGTGGATTTGTTACAAGAAAAAATAAATTGGAATGAGCCTTAGGATACAACAAGAATTAGAAAAAGATCATGAGTGTCAGTGAGATACGTAAGACGGTGAGATTAGTATTATGACTTAATTAAGCATTTGCATAATGCATGTCTAAATACGTAGCACGTAGCAAGGCTCGTCGAGTGGTAAAGACTTGGCCTCATGACTTCAAAATTATAGGATCAAATCCCACTAGAAGATCCTTGGGCGTAAGGTTTCCCCTATCATCCCCCTTTTTCTAAAGAGTCTGACCTGCAAACCTGGCTGATTATACCTGTACGAAGTGCCAATTCAGTAGAATCCCTCTTATCTTACCCACTAAAAAACTACGTAGTACGTACTACAACCACATGAAGATATTCAACGAAAGGAACAGTAAAATAAGGCATATACTGTTAGTCTGTTAGATATCATATGGTCTTCTTGATGTAGACCCACAGGCCATATATGGATATGGCAGCCAGTTTGGTTAAAGACGTGGCTCGCTATTTACAGTCAAATATGAGACTGATGGATGATTTCTTCAGTTTTAGGCTATTCATAGATTGTTAAAACGAGTCATATTTTGGTTCTTGTTTGATCTATTTGTCTGATCCTTTAATATGTAGCTTTTTTGGCAAAATATTGCATTGAGATAAAATATACTTCGATTTATCATAAGATGAAAGTATTTTTTTTCTAACTATATATATGTTCCAATTTCTATTTTGGTAAGTGTTAATGTCTTCTAGTTGGCAAAACTTGTTTCAACACTACAAATTATGATGTGGGTGCACCAAGCGCCACCAACTTTGACTAGTAGTCAAAACACCACAAACTATTGGCGTGTTACAGTGAGTATCATAAATGACGCTGAAACTAACTTTACTCGACACATGTTCATGTGACTTAGGCTTCCAATCAATTATGAAAAATAGGATAAATGAAAGAAAATGAGAAAAACAGATTAACACGGATTCCCCATAATCGGCAAAAAAGTTAACTCCGGTGTCATTTTATGCTACTCGCTGCACCTAGGCTAATAGTTTAGGGTGTTTTGGCTACTAGTCAAAATTGGTGGTGTTGGATTTGCACCGCAGGTCCGCAGCCATAATTTGTAGTTTGAGCTAATTTTGCCTTTTAAAAAAAAATTAACTAGTATATTTGTCTTGTATTTTTACTAGTATATACTTCATCCATTCTGTGAGAATTTTTTTAGAGAAGTGATTCACTTATTTCATAATGGATGAAGTATATACTTCCTCTGTTTCTTTTTACTTGCAACAGTTTGACTTTCACGCTTGCCAATGCATATTTTGAATCATCAATAAGTTTAATTACCGATAAATAAAAATTATAAAAAGTATATATTCGGAAAATATACATTCAGACGAATCTAACAAGATCCCACATGAATATGTTTTTCCTTAACTATAAATCACCAAACATAAACTAAGTAGAGTTAGTGAATAGTGTAAAAGTCAAACCGTTGCAACTAAAAAGAAACGGAGGAAGTATATTTTAAAGTATTATTTTTCGATTTATCATAAGATGGAAATTTTAATGTTTATGTCTTTTATTTGACACATAATTTAGGAACTTGATAAGAGTTCATTTGAAACTATTTTTTTTTTGTACATTTTGCTCATTTGAATGGTTTCAATTAAATAAGTAATAATGAGTAAAAATTAGTCTTGAAATGATCATGCTTACGGTACACCCGGGTGTAGGATAAATTTTTTGTTTTGATAAAGAATATATAAATTAATGGTAAAATTAATTAAATTAATTTTAATAGTACCTAATAGTCCAATAACTCGTCTTACTTGTGTTAATATAATTTTTAATATGTAATATGTTTATTTATCTTGTCTATCATTCTCCTGATTGCATGTATGTCAAACAACTTATTTCGAATAATAAATATCGAAATGGAGAAAGTATTAAGTTACTTAGTACGCATATGATTTCATCCTAACTTGCTAGCTCTTTAAGAATGCATCTTACTCATGCACGACAATGTTCCCATGCCTCTATCCCTAACCTAAGACAACTAACTTTTGTCTAGTTTGAGCTCAAGTTTAATTATCCCTTTAAGGGTAAGACTAATTTCTCCTCAATATACTATACTAAAGATAACATATATAATATCATTCATATTGAAATTACTCAATTGAAATATAAACCATATGCAAAATCATATAACTCGATTTTCACACAGGATCATAACCAACCAACAATTAATATGATTGTCGTCATAAATTGATTTATCTGATAATTTTATTCATAATAGATCCAAATATGACCAGAACTAACGTACCTCTCATGAAGTGCTTTAGTCTTAAATTCAATTGAAATCCAATCCAAATGACATTGTTACAATATTGATACTGATATAGTTGGTGATGCTCACTTCAAGCTCTTTAATTTACTATACAAGACCATGCTCATCAAGCTAAGTCTTGAGTTTATTTCTGAAATGGTCTTCAAATCTATTATTATTAGCTAATTTACAATATTCATCCACAAGCCTAATTTTATATGGAGTATCACATGGATGGACCCAATTTACAAAGTATAAATATAACACAAAATGTTCACTTTACCAACTGTTCCATAAATTAACTTGACACTTTTTGAAAAAGAAAAGTTAACTTGTAGGCCTTTGGATTACATAAGCACTTTTTAGAGCTTATCAACTCTAATCCGGTCCGATTTTTGGGCAGGTTTGGACAGAACTTTTGGCTCACAGTCAGATCCAGTCCGACGCATTTTTTGTTTGCTTGGACGGGGCTTGGAGCAAGCCAAAAATGACTTTTTAGTCTATTTTTTTTGGCCCGACTCAATTTTGACCCGAAAACCCCTTCATTTTCGCCCGAAATAACGGACTTTGGGCACAAAAAATTGGTCCAAATTTTTGCCCGGCTTGGTCCATCATCACCTCTAGCACTTTCCATGCAAAAATGACTTTCAAATGCATATTAAACAGATATGCACAATAAAGACTTGATTGGAGTATATGGTTTAGATCATAATTAAATAAATTATCGACGAACTTTTTGTTAGTGAAATAAATCACTTGTGATTAATTAGAAATGATAAGAACTAAAAGAAATTGTTTTTATAAACTAATTTAAAATGAAGATAATTTGAGTTTGCTTGAGCCCAAAATGTGCATCTAAAATCCAACAAAAAACAAGCAATGAAGCAGTAGGTCATCCTACATATATATATATCACATCAAAAGATATACTAAGTAGTTTTGGATTGTTATTTGGTGTGTTGTTTAAATCTCCGGTTGAACTACTATTAACATTTCAATTTACGGCACCACATAAAATGATATGAATAGTGTCTAACTGCTCCTTAGTGTCGTTATTACACAGTTCATCTTCTTCTTACCAAACAATCACTTATAATGCATTTTATATGTACAAAGAATTATAAGTTCACCCAATTAGATAAACCTTGCTTCCATCTTTTTTGTCTGATTTTTCAATCTATGACGCATATGTTACTCCATATAATTGTTAATATATTGTGCCTTGCTTGTTGGAGTACTGCATAGAAGTAGTATAATATTATGATGTTCATGGTTCACTTTATGACTTAACTTGGTAGGGGACTACTAATCTACTACAGCTAGACCAACTATTTTTTTTTGAGGGGAAATACCAACTAGTTTATGTACACGTGTGTCGTGTATGCGTTAACACGTCTATGTACTCTTTTTTTTAATCTATATGAGCCATGAAGGCAATATAAAGTATATACAAAGAAGGGGAGGGGGATTCGAATTGAATCTGTGACTTATTATTCACAACACCTCAATTTTAACCACTATATCAAGACACCCTTGCGAGTTGCGTCTACGTACTGTATACATCATGGTATTTATTATTATGTTTTTATCAACAAGTACATGTCTGTTAAAATTTCTGCTACTCAACCGGCTATTCTCTACTAATTACTATTACTAATGAAGACATCAAAAGAGTGAGAAATGTGGTTGCCATCGCTTTCTGTTATCATATGTAACGATTTACCATACATCTTAATTACTTAATATTGCAATTAAGTATCATATAAATGTCATTAATTGTTATAATGGACATAGTAAAGCAACAAATAATTAAGGATTTATCGACACAAGAATTAACGTGGTTCACTAACATTGTGTTAGCTACATCCACATGTAAAGGAGAAACGACGTTAATCATAGCGCCTGATGATCAAGGCCTATTTCAACACTAATAATGTTTCTTTGAGTATGTAAGGATAAAATCATACTTGAGCAACTCCTCTCTTAAGTTAATAAGTCCAATTAATTTAGCGGATTAAGCAAAGTGAGGGGGGGGGGGAATAAGGGAATCGCAACCTACAAAGATCTCCTATAGTGGGTGTTAATCCCATGCTTCAACATGATCATTAGGAAAATTTAATAGAGTACAAAACTATACCTGAGATTCCAACTATCAGCTTAAGCTTTTAGTTGAATTGCACATTTGACATGGTATCAGAGCTAGCATGACATAAATATCATGAGTTCAAATCTCATCGTCTACCCTTCCTTTCTAATTAATATCTAGCATCAATATGAGGGAGGTATGTACTGCATCCACACTTTAAGCCCAATGGTTCTCGTGTAAGAGGGCTTGATAGAGTATAAACTATTCCTGGACTCCAACCATCAGATCAAACTTTTGGTTGAGTTGGTCCTTTGACAAAATCCCCTACCCCTAGGCTCATAGTCATGGCCATGTCCTACTTGATTGGCACAGTTATTCTCATTCAACAAAAGTAAGTTCATGTCTCTAAGGGAGCATTTGGTTCATATGTATGATTTTGGTATGAGGTACGGGTTTAGAATAAGCAAAACTCATACCTAGTGTTTGTTTAACAATTTAATAGATTTAAAACTCATACCTCAAACCCATAATAAGGAATGAGGTTTAGAAACCCAAGGGGGGAGATGGGTTTGGCTCATACAAATACCTCTAGATATTAAATAGAAGATAAAATTTCGTTTCCAAATAAAACCTAACACATATTATTCTGAAATTATATTCATCGCCCTGAAATTACTTAAAATTGCCCCACAACTACTATGTAAATGTACTATTATACCCTTGACTGTTTTTACAACTCTCTTACACCACCACACCTAAAATCACTAACCACCAATCGCTACCTCCAATAATAATCCACCGATTATCACCACCAATGACAACAATGCCTTCTAACGACGTAATTTTTTTACGGCAAGGTTATTTTTTTAAAACGAATTTCAAGGGCTAACGTATGGCCTGGACGTTGCATCCATGGACACAACGTCCAAGCCAGACGTTGTGTCCATGGACACAACGTCTGTCCTGGAAGTTGTGTCCATGGAATGTCTAGGCCAGACGTTAGCCCATGAAATTCGTTTAAACAAAATACTTTGCCGGAATTTTGTTCTGATCGAAATTTTGTGTTAGTCGGTGGTGTTCGCCGGTGTTGAGTCGGTGGTGATGGTAAAAATGAGAGCAAATATGAATTAGAGGAGGAGTTAAGTTGGAGTAAAAAATATAAAAAAAAATCGTAAGGATATAATAGTACTTGTAGAGGGGAGTTTGGGCGATTTTAAGTAATTTGGAGGCGATGTTTAACAATCCTCCATAGCATTAGGTGTCAAGTTCTAAACCTACACCGTCTTGGTTTCATTCCTGATTCCAAACTCATACCACCATATAAATCAAACGCTCCCTAAATATATGATTATAAGTTGGCATTTGGCAAAGCAGTGCCGTTAGAACACAGACATTGTAATTAGAAGGATTTGTATGATTGACAATTTACATAATGCATTCATGCATGAATCTTTGGCAAGTCAATGTGGGAGTTGAAAAGGACGGAAAGTTTGCCGGGAAAGTGGTGATGTGTTTTTTTACCTTGCCTCATTTCTAATCTTCTTCCTAAAGTTTATCTGTTTTCTAACAAATTATCCTTAACTTTATTATTTTCCATGTTTAGTAAACTGCACACTAGTTTAGGTTTAATAATGATAACATTTTACCAGTTAAAAGATTTCTTGCTCAACTGGGTTTCCTTCTTTGGGATATTGTAGAACTAAATTCAAAATAATGGCGTGAATTGGACTGTTTTTTAGTTAATAACTTGCTCATTCAAACAAGGACAGCAAATAAGAGGATACTTGGCACTTTTTGGTTCTATAAGATAATTAGATATTAAAACTATTGGTAAGAATTAGTTTAGAAAGTTGTTTCCTAGCTTCTATAAATTCAACTGTGAGAATTAAATATAATTTGATCCATATGAGCCACGAAAGCGGTAGAAAGTACAAAGAAGGGGATGGGGGATTCGAACCTGTGACCTATCGTTCACAGTACCTCAATTTTAGCCACTAGGCCAAGACATCCTTGGTATATAATTTGATCTGTCCATATTGAAAAGATACGTATCAGTTAATATGTTAAATGTTTTTTAAGCATGCAATTTTATTATATATGTTGCAATGGTGTATGCTTTTTCTTCTTCTTTGTATTTCCAATGTTGCAATGATCTCTGCACGTAGAGTTATTCCTGTTTATTTCGACGAGAAAAATATAGGTTTGTGTTGTACTTCCTCCGTCCTTTATTAGTTTACCTCTTTTGACTTTTCACATTTATCGATGTAAAATTTTAGGTAATAATATCTCTAATTATGTATTTGTAAAAATTATAAAAATTTGATATTCCAACACTACATATTGAGACGAATCAAACAATATCACACATGATTATATTTTCCTTACATATAAAGTACAAATGATGGTCAAAGTAATAAAGATGAATAGTGTTATAAGTCAAAGTGGGTAAACTAATAAAGGATGGAGGTAGTTGTAACGAGCACGGGTGGATTAGTAAGTCAGTTGACTCCACTTAAATCTAGAAATTTTGAAAATTTTCCTTATATAATTTGATACTTTTTGAAATTTTTTTTTAAAATTAATTGTTTGAAAATTAGAAATTTTATTTCGACCCCACTTAATACATATTTTGAATGTGCCACTGGTAACGAATCTAACCATAATGTGACATTTGAATTAAAATGTGCTCCCTTGATTAAGTTGATTGGTATAAGATGTGTTATCTGAAAAGCTTCTTTAATATAATCGTTTGCTAATTATAGTTGAATTCGATGAAATTGGATCTTAATTTTCCATCAAAGCTTGGCATCATTGTAGTATGCTTATAGTGTCTAAGTTGTAAGGTATATTGATTATAGTCTGTTTGTTCCAGTGAGTTCTTGACATTTAAAATTGGCACACAAGTGTATATAAAGTAGGAATAATCCTACCAATTTGATTTATTCGGATAAAGAAAAGGTAAAGAATTAAGGTAAAGATGGGTTGGGTGGGTCGTTTTTAATTGGTAAGGTCAAAAAAGCAAGTTTTTTGTGGTGGGATTGAGGAGGGTAAATTAGGAAGAAATAATATCTCTATTATATAAGGGAATGGGGGAGTTATGGTTTCCCCGAATGAAGAGACTATGTTACCTCCTTCTCATTCTAAATTACAAATTTACTTACAAATTAAAGGGGGCATCAAACAAAAATACCAAAAATAAAATTATAACAATCACTCACAAACTACAATCTATGAAAAAATTGACTTGAAATCAAAGTGTCAACTTTCTTTACAATTTCTGAAGTACTGTACTTAATTCAAAAATCAACTAAAAAATTATAATATCAGAAATCATAAATAAATTCAATAAAATTTCTATTTTGTTAATTCATAGAATTTGACTTTCAAAAGTAAAAAAAAAAAAACAAAAACAATGGTGAGAGACTTAAGTGACAGAAACTAAACAATCAAATTTTGCAACTAAAAACAATTATACTTCGTATGTCTAATGTTCAAATTTCGACTCTTATGCCAAAGAAAATTGAGTTTCTATTTCGAAAAAAAATTCAAGCACGCATCGCGTGCAAAAAATTCTAGTAATAGAGAAGGGGAAAATAGTATAAGTAGCAAAAACTTCATGGGACAAATATATATAAAAAAATATCGGCAAAATTTTTTTGAAACGAATGGAGTATATTATATTACTATCAACTTCATAATTAGTATACAAACATTATTACACTATCATAGAAGTATTTTTTTTAGCAATACATAATTTAGTATGTCATTTAAAACTTCAAACCCTATCCTTCGGTATTCATTAATGGTTTAACCGTGACTTTTTCACTATCACATGAAAATAATTTAATTTAGTGACAAAAAGTTGAAGATATTCATAGTCAAAGTTGTGAGACAAAAAAAATAGTTGATAGTATAATTCAATTTTGGTAATTTCACCGCCAATTAACAAACAGAGGAGCATATATGACTATTAATAACCAATATGACCAAATATGAGAATAAGAGTCCGCGTCATATTGCAAACAGATAACAGAGGAAATCACATCAAACGAACAAAAAAGAGACCAACTAACAAGATTGTTAAATCTGTGCAGGACACTCCGTGGGAAACTTCGAGGAAGCTTAATGTTTGAAGGAAGAGAAGCAAATATGTTAGCAGATGAAATAGCAAACCAAGCGAGACTGGATAGTAGAAAAATCTTTCCTTTTGAATGTATTTTGATCCCCACCCCGGTTTGTACGAATTTAATTAAACATGATACTCGGGTGGAGGCAGAAACTCGAAACTCTTAACTCTTAACTCTTATGAATCTTGTTGTAGAAACAATTATCTCACGGGGACACAGTCCTTAGCTTAATCTTAATTACGTCGATTTAGTCAAAAAAAAATATATATAATATGCCCGCAAACAAATGTTAAGTTATAAGTATAATTCATTTTTGGTAATTTCACCGTCTATTAAAAGAAAATTCCACAACAAATATATATCAATTAAGAGCATAATTCCCTACAGGAAAAAGTATTAATTTATAATAATTACATTAGATATGTATGGAAAAACCCCTAAATGTTAATATGTCGTTAAGTTGATCAAACCTAAGATGAAGTTATCATCACACATACATTCAGGCTATGTTTAGTTCACCTGAAATTTTCTGATCTGAACTTATCTGATATGATATGAACTTATTTTTTCTGATTTGATCTGATCTAATCTAAGCTGAACTTATTTTTTCTGATATGATCTGAACTCATTTTTTCCGACCTGATTCGATCTGATTTACAAGATCTTATCTATTATAAAATATATTATTACTTTGTAATGCATTATTATGCAATACATTATAAGATCTTATTTATCGTATTACTATTATTATCATTTAATTTCTATCACAATTTTTACACAACCTTTATTAATAATAATGATTATTATTATTATCATCATTATTATAATAACAAGAACAATAATTATATTCATAATAATAATAATAATTACTAAAAATAATTCTATAACCCAAGTCATTAATTTATAAGAGCACTTCTAAAATGTTTCACAATTTTCCTTCAAAAAAAATTTTCACACTTGAGAAGTCGGCAGACTCAACTCACTTTTTTTCATATAAAATAAAATAAGATATATAAACAACTATGAAACTTTACCTAAGCACTACTATTATTTCTCTTTTACTACTAATGGATAGGTTGCAACTTCAAATAGCTAGAGAGATTTGAAAATCGGTAGGAATAGGTATATACCGGATCTAAATTTATAATTTGTATCTCGCAATTAGCTTATTTTGAAATGTAATCTGAACTTAGTAGTTTCGTTGTTATGAATTTGAGCTATCATATTTTATATATTTCTTATTTTTGCATCAATCTTATGTTCTTAACACATGACTTTTAATTTTCTATTATTTAATAACAATAAAATAACTTAATATAATGATAACAATGACATTTATAATGATAATAACGAGATTAATAATAATTATCAATCTTAGTAATTAGTAAGTACAACAACAACAATAATAATCCTTTTGAACAAATATACTAGTAAATAATAGTATTGCTAGTAGTAATGAGTTTTTTAAATATAAGCATGATCTGATCTGATCTGAATTGATCTAATCTGATCTGAATTGATCTAATCTGATCTAATATAATCTGAACTTATTTTTTCTGATATGATATGAAATTATTTTTTTGATCTGATCTGAACTTATTTTTTTGATCTGATCTAATCTCATCTGAATAGATCAGAAATAAGTGAACTGAATATAGCCTCAATAAGGATATTATCATCTATAGGTCATCATGATTCATGACTTTTAAAGATATGGTTGTTACTTGATAATCATGATGTGAATAATTACTAATTAGAGATGATAAAAAGATGTTACTATATTGATCCTCTAATCAGTTTGTTACGCAAATGGATAACATTTTCACCATTCTATTTTCAGAATGTTCTTAAACTGTATACACTGCAAAAAAGTATAGAATATTTTAGCCATTCAAATAGAAAGGAAATAGTCAATAAAGTTAATTCCAAATGCTAAAAATCAAATGAAAAAAGTACTTGAAATAATGAGGCAGATTTTGCAAGAATAAATCGCACGTTTCATAACATAAATCGATAGAACAAATAAAGGGTGGGCTACATTGTAGCTCTTAGCTAGCTAGCTAGCTTTTATGCCGACCTTAATGGCAAAAACAACTAGTTTAGGAATGCCAAAATTCATTATAGCAAGCTTAATCCTTTGCAAATTCTTATAATTGGTGTAGATGTGATTTTGTTCTTGAAAATTCTAGTAGAAGAAATGTGAATTTAGAAGAATATGCTTGGGATAATATGATGAGTGTCAACCTTATCCTCTCATTCCCTTGATTTCTTCCATCTTTTTTCTTGTTCATGAATTTTTCTAAACTTGTATAGCAATGTCTAAGCTTTGATCTCTAAAGCATATACAGTACAAAGTACAAAGAAGGAGAGGGAGATTCGAACATGTAACCTATCGTTCACAACACTTCAATTTTTAACTATTAGGCCAAGACATCCTTAATATGACGTGAGTTCGATGTATGTACTCCATCTGTAAATAGTTTAGATATGTCCCGTCAAAAAAAATAGTTTAGAATGTCGTATTGGAATTTGTCTTTGTCACACGTGGAAGGAATAAATTGTTATTGATGTCTTTCTATTAACTCATGTGCTATTTATATTAAATTGGACAATAGTCTAACTACTTGGAGCAAGTGGATCACTGAGCTTATATAAATACCTAGGTTGTTTGAAATTTTATATAAATAATAATTTTCTGTTATTTCTTTTGTAATCACTACAACTTAATATATTTTCGCAAAACCGTTGGTTTCGCTCCATTAATGGCTTATGAAATTACATTTTTACCTTACATTAATCTCCTCCACCACCACCACCAAAACCCCACGAAACTCACTACCCTTATGATCATCTTCTCGCTCCTAACCACCATTATGTGGTTGTGGTGGTTTTGTAGTTGGTTAGTATTGTGTGTGGGTCAATTTTTTGGTTGTTGGAGGTGGTGATGGTTTCATACTTCGTTAGGGGTGGTGGGGTGAGATGATTATTGAGTAGGTGTAGGTAGTGGTGGTTTTGTAGTTGATTGTGGTTGTGGGATGGGTCGATTTTTGGGTGGTGTGTGGGGGTGGGGGTGGCGGCAACGGTTGTTGCATGTGGTAGGAGCGGTGGTGGTGGTGGGAAAAGGGAAAAATCGTAATTTTACGTGCCACTAACATAGCAAAACTAACGTTTTCTGCAAGATTCCGTTAAGTGGTAGTGTTTTCAAAAAAAATTAGTCAACTTTGATATTTATATAAAATTTCAGACAACCTAGGAATTTATTTCGAAATAAGTACCCAAAGTTATTTATTTTCTTATTCTAGTTTTTTTTTTTTCACAATAACGGCCAATCTGATCTAATCTTATTAAAAATCTTTTGGCAAAACTTATTTGGTTAATCAGTTTTCTATGTCATTCCTTCACAAACACTTCCCTCTAAAAAGAACTACAACAGTTTTCAAAGAGGATGGATGATCTTGTTGTGAATCCATTCTTAGATTAGGGAATTTTGAGGATAAATTAGTAGTTAATCCAAAGAGCATATAAGTAGGGTTAATATTATCCTAAAGACTACAAATTAATCTCTGAAATGCTAAACATCGTCCCAAAATTACTTAAAATCGCTCTGATCCCACCACACATTTCCATCTTTAACCTTCCCTTTTTTTTCTTTTCCTTTCCCCAATCACCACCTCCATCCCTCCACCACCCACCAACAGGCCCTCACCTCAACCTCCTTCCACCCCCACCAGCAGCCCTCACCCCAACCCTTGCAACCACAACGACCAAGCCGCATAAACCAAAAAAATCGCCCCCAAATCCACCGCGGAAACGGCCGTCTTGGACGAGGCAGACGTTTCCACGGTGGATTAGTTGGTGTGTATGGCCTCAGCAGTGGTTTGCGTGGTCTCGATGGTGGTTGTGTGTGTGGTGGTGGTTGTTGGGTAGTGACGGGTTTAGTGATGGTGATGATGAAAGAGAAAGTTAAGGGTAAACTAATTGTAATTTCAATTGTGCTTTGAGGCAATTTTATATAATTTTGGGACGATGTTTGACAATACTTATAATTTACTTTATGTAATTTCAGTCTTATTTGTAATTGTTCTATTTTTACTAGCTCGAATATGTAAAAATTTGCATTAATGTTTAGAGGAAACTGTCTTCAAGCCAAAACTTAAACTAAGCATAGTGATTTACTAATAATAAGACAGTAGTAAAACGGAGAAAGTACATATTATAAAATCATACTATTACACTTTTGTATGTCAAAGCTCAACCTCAAAAAGCAAAGAGAAATTGAAGGAATCGGAGGTAAAACTAGATTAGTTGGTGACGGTGTCTATAGCTGTCGTAGTACTATGGATATCATAGGTTCATAGCTCTTTCAAGACCAACACAAATGCATAGCATACAAAATAATCTCTTTCTGATAACACTTATCATAAATATTTTCTTCGTTTCGTTTTAAATGTAACAAATGAATATTATTTGTAAGATATAAAATATTTATTTGTTACATTTAAAACGATTCGAAGGAAGTACAAAAAATGGAGCATCAATTTGCTCAAGAGAAAAAGAAAAACAGATGGAGTACGTATTCAATACTTCTCGAACAAGCATGAAAATAAATTCTCTCGTTTTCGGGACAATAATCTTAAGTTAGTATATGCCTGTATGGGAATAAAATTCAACTCGATATACATTACTATCGAACTACTACTTTCAATGAAAAAGCAGCACACTTTGGCACATGAGATACAATAAACACAAGATTATTTGTTTGTTCAATTGGTAGATCCAAACCAATTTAACCAACTTGAGCTTCATGGCAAAACTAAACCATAATCAAGTTTTTACAAATCATACACACTGAAACTCGGTAGAACCTTCATTGACGAGATTCCTCTTGCTCTGAGAAGGTGTGATGATACCACAACTTTCTCTACATCTCCACGGCTTTTTATCGTCGTATCTCCATAGCCTCCCAACCACTGACTTCAAAGTAGTTCTCAAATAGTTTACTGCACCTACAGCGAGCTCCCTGCACAGTCACGTAACAAAGTTCACCAAACAAAGTTCCGGGCATTTAATCTGAAAACCAAAATCATCAGCATTCTGCTTCTGAAGAAGTTTATAGTTAAGCACTTGTAACGACTCAGACACAATCAAAAGTGCCTTTGAAGTTCATAGTATGTTAGTAACTACGACAAGCAAATTAAAAACAGCTGAAACTGTCTTGTAATATGATGAATTATGACTAAATGACATACTCGATTTACTTCCAGGAATGAATAAAATAAGTCTGTCGCAAAGCGTTTGTCTACTTTAAGCGGTCGTTTAGTTGAATGTAGGAAGCAAGTATTCCTAAGTAAATTGTTTTCCCTTGAAGTTCAATTTCTTAGGGATGCAAAAAGTTGTTTGGTTCATCTTGGGAAGAAAAACTTCCCATGGGAAACTTTATTTACCCATGGGGTAAGCAATTTCTTTCAATTTGTGACAACTTTTTTTTTTACAACCAAACAACTTCACAAACAATTTATTTCCTAGGAAATTTCACTTCGCATGTTTCTTTATCTCAACTAAACAAGCACTTGGTGTTTTTGGATAGGAGAATTTGGAGAAAAGGAAGGGAGTGGAAAGGAAAAGATGCATTAACCCTTGTTTGGACATGGGAGAAGGAAACGGAATGGACGTATTCATTTTCCTTTCCTTCTTAGAAACCCAATCCTTTCAATGTTGGAAAGATTTGGAAGGAAAATAGAAGCTCATTCTTCCCTCCCCTTCCATTGCTTCACCTTTCCTCTTCTCTTCTCTAACATTCCCATCCATCATTTCTATCTCAATAAAGTGTTAGTCAGGTAGGTTATATAGCAAACATAGTATAATCAGGCTGGATCACCTAATACAACACACCTTAATCCATAAGAATGTAACTTAAATTCAAAACTCTTTAAATTACAGTCGTAATTTGACTGTTTCAGAATTTGTAACCCTTAAATGCAAAAACTGCCAGCTATAACGAGACATAGGGAGCATAAGGTCTCTTTTATCTAGCATGATTTATTATATGGTAAAAGTTCGCCATCTTTGACCCTGAAAAAGGTCCAAAAAGACGGTCAAAATGAAATGAAGAAAGTATTTAGATTTCACTGAATTTTCTATTCTACCAAAAACCTCCATCATTCTAAATAAGAAGCTGTGATTATGCATTAACTATAGTAGCAACTGCGAATTAGTCAAAGGACAGAATAAACAACTAATAGAAAATAAATTCTCAGTGGATTTTTACTTACAGTGGTGAGCAAGGCGATCGACCACCATTTACATAGTACACAAACAGATAGGCATCATAGTGCTGGCCGTGAATGAGATAGAACCCATAGAGCCTTCTTACACACGTGAATGACATTTTCTTGTACAAATACATGGCTGGAGTATTGTAAGATATCACATGCAAATATGCAGCTCGGCATGTTGGAATAGTTTTAGCATATCTAGTGACCTCTCTGATCAGTGCTGAAGCTGAAGGAGAAAGCAAAATATCATGACATGTACCAATAAATCAATAAGCAAAGGCAGTGAGGAGTAGGCACATACCTATGCCAAAATTCCTATATGATTCAACTACTCCCAGGGTGAGAATGTAAACAAGAGTTTGATCTGATCTGCTAGAGTCATATCTAATCAAATCAGTGATCTGCAAATTAAGAGAATGCAACATGAGAAAACTACATGCATATACCAATATACATACATGTCCATCATTTTGAAAGGTGAACTTGTGGCAAAACCACATAAGCCCCCATTTCTCATGAATGAGAGTGACATTACCAACCAGGCAGGATCCTCTTGGAGAGAAAAAGGATGAGAAGTTTTGGGGACTCTTATGAATCATTGCATTAAAAGCTCCAAAACAGTGTCCTAATTTGACCTGAAGCTGTAAGGCTTTAGGCCACGGCTAGCAGAGGTCCTTTTCTCATTAAATCTACCCCAAATTATGACAAGCTGCACTACCTAGCAGACACCCCAAATGAAAACAAACAGGCGGCAGGAACATATATTTTTGTGAAAGCGTACATGAGGTATACAAAAATATCTACTTTCTTTTATCTTTTCATATCCTAATATTGAAATTATAATTATCATCGAATTTTGATGTATCATAACGACTATAAAGTATGATGCAATATGATTGTATCACCAGAAAACAATTGATTATGTTAAAAGTGAATTGTTGTGTACTTGTGTAGCTCACGTGTTAAAAACATAACAAAACCTACTCTTTCCCAGTTCACTAAAGTGTAGTTTTCTCAACAATGCATCATCTGGATATCAGTGAAGATAGCTGATCAAAAAGGAAGTTAAATCTACAAAAAAAAAAAAAGAAAAGAAGTTTGTAGCGCACACAAAACTCATCAATGAGCAACAGCATATAATCATACACCCACCACTTCACAGGTTCATCTACCTTAGGAAAATAGGATCGTCTAGTTACCACAACAGCATAAGCCAAGGGGTATACCTCACTTTCTCTTGCTAGAACAGTCTTTATGGTGACAAATCCAATAAGTTCGTCACGCTGGGCACTGGGCCTACTACGATCAACAGCTCCCCATGAAATTATATCATGACGATTGACAACGTTTTGGAAGAACTCAGACTCATACCTAAAAGAAAACAAAATTAGGTCATGACTTACTCTAATTACCTACTTAAATTAGATCAGAACATAAGATAAAACCAAAGCAATAGAGAACAATCCACCTGATGGGAAAGAGATCTGCATGAAGTTGTTGAAGAATTTCTAGATCAGAAGGTCCTATCGGTCGGTATGCAATTGATGGACGGTGGGATGTCTTTCGGATTATCATGGAACTCTAAAACATTAATCTCCTGTAATATTTTGATGTATGTTGAGACAACGGATAAAAGTTTCTTCTTCCATCAATACACCCTTAACTATAAAATTTGATACAGCAAATGCCAGAACCTGACAATATCACTCGATGTTTAAATATCTCCATGTATTGCAATACCTGATATGGGGAAGAATGACTAAAGTTAATTTGGTTCAGATTTCGTGGAACCCATTGTAACTGTTTGAATTGGATTAATTGTACATAAATCCAAGACAATAATCAACAAATTATAAAATCAATAGGCAAGATAGAAGTCATTCGTCAAGCATAGAAATATAAAGGACACTATCAAAGATTTACCCTACCTTCATGTAATCCTCTCATTTTGACATTATCAAAGATAGTATCTGATCCCCTACCCAAACCTATTTAGCGATGGTTGCAAATCGAAAAGCACAACAAAGTTAAGCTATTGCATTCAACAAAAATTCTTGCAATATAAGAGCTCCCCAAGCCATGGTTTTATATCTTGGATATGATTGTAATCACATATAACCATTTCGAGAGCAGCCGAGCAATGCGATGTTTTACAGCTGTTGCAGCCTAATATCTCGTTTATGTTAACCTCAAAAACCTTTACAGTATGGCCGTGATACAGTGATGCAGACGAGATTCGATACCATGCTTGAAGCCTTCTAGAGTGATTAAATAAGAGAAATCTAGAAAGTAATTATTCTTTATCCCAAGATACTAAAAATCAATCTAGCAACACAAATATCTAACAATTCATATTATATACAATTCTTTCCAGTTTGAAACCCAAATTACAGCACAGATAAAATCAGACAAATTCAACAACAGTAATTAGTAAAGTACTATAGCATCACAACAGATTAATTCACTAACCTATTTAATCAAAACCTCGTCATTATAAATCAAATCAAATATCAAACTAAAATTCAATTATATAAACATAAAGACAAACAATAATAATCTAATCAAGCTGAATTTTCTATTAAAAAATAAAAACAAAAATACGCTGAAACCTAGTTGAAAGATTCTAACTTTAGGAAAAGAAATCTATCACAAACAATGAAGATCTTATTCAAACATAAACAAAAGTGAAAATAACAATAATTTAGTGGGCGAAAATTGAAAATCGAAACTAAAAATTACCTGGGACAAGAAGAAGAAGATTTGAGTGTGACAGGAATTTAAGGTTAGGATTTAAGGAAGGAGAAATCTTTGTATATTAATTGATATATTACGGAGGAGTTGGATAAATCAAAGAAATTTTGAAGAGAGAGATTATGAAAAAGGGGTTTAGAATTTCCAGATTTGTGTTCCACTTTTGTTGTTCTAGTTTAATCTTCAAAATTTGTGCATTTCTTTCGTTGACTCTTCAATTTTGCTGTCTTGTGTCTTGTCCAATGGATGTAAGTGTTCCGATTCATGAGTTACTGTGCACGGTTACATAATTGATTTTGTTTGTTTTAACTTTTTAGAACACAGATAGTGATAGTCAGATAAGATAAATGATACCATCGATCTGCTTTAGGGATGATAGTAGGGCGGGTCGAGTAGAAGACTCGCTTCATCCCACATGATTGAGTGGGGAATCGGGGATGGGTCTAGGTTTGGCGGAGACGGGTGGAATGGGGATGAAAATCATACTTATAATGGGTGATGAAGCGGGTTTGGATTTTATAATATACTTGTCACGCCTCGTCGCACCCCATCCATGTCCTGGATTAGCGGGCTATACTATTATTATACTAGCCTTCATATGCACGCGATGCGTGCGTTAATTTCAGAATTTGTTATTCTATTAGATACTTCATTCGTACTTTATTTATGATTAAACTTAAATGTGAAAAAAACAGTTAGATGAATTTAGATATATTAATTCGCTAATGTAAAAAAAAAAAAGGTTGTGAGTGATTGTTAACAATAATTTTTTGTGAATGAATATTGAACAGAAAGAACAAAAATAATGAGTTGGTTTAACTGAATTAAGAGTATCAAAGGTAGTGAATGTTCAGACTTTTTATGTGCACGTTATGTATGCCATATCTTTTTTTTATAAGGTATAAATATTTTGTCCATTTAATTTTTGATTGAAGTATTTGATGCATATACCATTTTAAACTTGTTTTAAATGGCAAGTTGGAATGAGAATTTTTAAATGATTTGCTTTTGTAATTTTTTTCATTTCATTAATTAGATCATTAAGGGTATTTTAGTCACTTCAAAAGAGGACACCACACCTCCTCCCTTGGCTTATATAATAGAGATATATGAACCCCATGCACCCGTATTAGAGTAAGTCGTATCATTATTTACACATGATAATGTTGCTTAATGTCTTCACCCTTCCCTTCCTCTCTTAGGAAAACAATAGTAATAATAATAAAACTCTTATGTACTTATCCTTCTATCATATACAAAATATACATTCAAAGCCGATGGGGGTGAAAGTTTCTACGACAATAGTAGTAGTGAAACTTATTGATGATGGCTAGTTACATAGATTGTTTCACCAAGTAGTACTTGGTCTAGTGGTTTGATTTGTATTTCACAATCTTGAAATTGTGGGATCAAACCCTATTAGAGGCACTTTAGAGGTGGGGATTTCCTCTTACCATTCCCCCTACTCTCAAGGGAACTTGTCTGCAAACTCGGACCGGGTTAACCTGTGTGAGGTTCCAGTCCGATTAAGACGCATTCTTCTTACCTTTAAATAAAAGTTACATAGGTTGTTTCACTCGAATATAAAAAGATTATCGAGCATACCCAAACCCAATTGCTAGTTGAAGACCATTTCAAAAGGGCAATATCTATTGCTAGGAGAAGGGGGTGTTTCCTAAGTTCTTAGTTTTTTCAGTAATAACATCCCGCTTTAATCTATCAAGGGAAATGCGAGCATCAATTTGTACATGATAAAATACTCTTTGGGTTTGTATCATGACCTAAAATGGAACTTGATTATCTCCTTATGTTACAAAAAGAAAACTTAATGATGGTAGGCATTACAAACTAGTAAGTTTTATAAGTAATTACATATATGCATCTTACAACTCTATAAATTCAATGATTCAACAAATAATTCGAGCCAAGTCAAACTCGTCTTTTTATCAAGTTAGCTGAACCATCAGGATAGTTGCAGAACTCTGAAGTCTCAACTCCATGACGAGTGAGCGACGGGAGGTATAATTTGCCAGACTTGACATGCCTACAAAAGAGCTCCGCTCACAAAACGATGGCTCTGCACAGCTGCAGCAACTGGCCGCTTTCTGTAATCTGGATTCAGCATCGCCTGTAATTTGGAAAGCAGAACATTACTTGACAATTTTGTTGCACAACAAACACGTAGAAACAACTTAACAAAAGAAAATTCAACAAACATCAAGCAACGGTATATATTCCACAAAGAATGGATTAACTATTTACTATATATACAAGATTGGATTAGTTCAGAAAGTAGGTGTAGTTTTGGTGAATGTGAGTTTTGGTGAATGTGAGTTTTGGTGAATCCACTTGACATGGACCACGTACCAATTCCTCTTCGTTGTTAGGTGAATTCTCCCTTTAATCTTTTTCTTTGTTATTTTGGTGTCTAAGCCACAAAGAACAATGATATTCGATTTCAGGTTTTGGAGACCGCCACCACAAAGACTTTAAACTAAGCCAGTTTGCATTCAGATGCATGATGATGAAGCTTTCATTGTTGTTAATTCATATGGTTGAAACAGAAACAATAAACTCTTCTCTCAGTTACTCAATGTGGAGTACGGAGTCGAGCATTATTCCCATATGTGAGCAAACCAAAGGTGCAGCCACGCAAACCAACACTTTATATTAATGGTGCAATAACAAGACAGTTATGACTAAAAATAGGACTCCTATTGGACATGAGTACGTGTAATTTTCTGAAAGTTTTCCATGATTATGGCCTATTGAAATGTCAACGTGTCCATACCCATGTTGGAGTGTCAAGGATCCGACACGGGTACTTATGTGAAATGAAGAGTTTCAGTAACCAATGAGTTGCCACAGTTGCACTTGCACATTGAATTCAACTAGCATGATCATTTCTTAATTACTATTTTAAATTAAGGAGATGTGCCTTACCGAACCAAAAGCCCACACAAGCCAACCCTACCTAACTTAACAGACAAGACCCCTAGGGGAGAGGAGAAAGGGTAAAAAGTAAAGTGAGTGGGGTTTTATCCCACAATGAGATGCAAATCTATATATTGTAACTAGCATGATGATTTAAGTGACGTAAAATATCAACAATAAAGCAATAGAGATGAATGTCTAATTCAGTAGAGCAGCAATTTGAGTTAACAACACAAGATCATGAACTTAAATCGATCACCAGAAGCAGGAAGGACTATTATAACAGACTCCATGAAATTGCAGATAAAAGAATGAAGTGATCCCCAACCTGGAGAAGCTCCCAGCCAGCACCATCACCAATATCTAAGAATTTGACAGCCTCCAACAAGCGATCATCAGCCAAACAGTATCTGAAAAATGTTTCAGGGTGCAGGAATGAAGCATTGGTCAGACAAATTACCAACGTGATTCGTAAGAACCTGAACTGGCATATACATATGCAAATCCGTCATCAATCACAGTGTTTCCTCTGAGAAATTAAGCTAGAAAGTGAGTCTCCAATACAGCTATGTTCTGTTCGAAAGTTAAGGCAAAAAAAGTAGGACTGTTGTAAAGAATCGAATTATTAAAAGTAAAAGATCACATGGTCGTTGGATGGTTGCAGGTTAAGCATCTTTTATCATAAATGGGGCAAGGAGATCCATCATAGAATGCAAAATATGTCTAATAACGTGCTTATGGAGGAAAAAAGAAGATCATAAGTTCCCAGAACATACTCTCTGACTGCCTGAAGATCTAGCTGAAATGTGTTCTCCAAAAGCCTCTGCAAGTCAGGTGTAATTCAGTTTTTTTAGAGAGAAAAAGCGGATGTTGCAGGCTAGCAGTTCATGTAAAAAGAAGAATGTTATAATTTGAGCAGTAGCACTCACTCGTAAAGTAATACTATCCATGACGCCTGTTTCACAAAATGGAGTGAAAGCCAAGAATGCAAAAAGAAGACCTGCTTCATATCTGCATAAAGAGTTTAAAAGACAACATCCAAGTAACTATGCAGGCCATTAACTCAGACAGAGATAATCCAGTCAGAACATTATCCTAAAGATACAGATCATGTACAAGTCTCCTCACGAGGCTCTTGTTCTTACATGTCATCTGCAATCCCAAAGTTTCTTTTCTCAATGGGATTGAATGCACCAGCTGCAGTAGCTCGTCTCCAAAGTCCTTCTGACAAAGTTCCAGTTTCAGGGCCTTTCTCTAATGATGAGTAACTGAGAAAAGGCATTGAACTCAATCAACTTCCATTTATCATGAACTTACATTGACACACATACCCAAAAAGAAAGATAAAAACAACTTATAACACTTTGTTGGGGTCAAAGAAGGAGAGCCATATGCTTAAAATGATGATATTGGCTGAAGGTTCAATTTCAGAAATAAATAAATATGAAGGTTTAATGCAGAGACTTGTTCCTCTGAACTCCTATCATGCAAAAGTCAGAAAACAAATTCCAAGCTCCGCATACACAGAACAGCAAAACTAAAGTTGTAATTTGTAACACTGTAGCTACTTATGCTGTTAACCCCAGCTTAATTTGGACAATAAGTGAGTAATTGTTGGAACTATTCGACAGAGAAGACATTGGTAACAAACCTTATATCAACTGCAAAAGCAAGATCTCGGAGACTTGCAACCAAATAGGCAGCTTCTCTCTCTGATATTGTACTGCCAGTAATAGGACAGGAATTTTTAAGCAATAATGCAAAGGAAAAGAAGCCTTATTGACATAACAAGTACTCGTAAAATAGAGTGTAGTCAAATAGCATACTTGAGAACAACAGAAGCCGGTCCAAGACTTTGATGTAATCTGTCATGGTCATGCATGTAGACTAGGCCACTAAAAATTCCCTGGAGCATCTTGACAACAAAATTTCTTTTGCGTTTAAATGTTACCGCTTGTTCAAATGGATTCCAGGCTGACTCTGAGTCTAGAGTTTTTCTTTTAGTTAGTCTTTCACTGGCAATCTTTGCATAGTCTGCTGCACTGTATTTTCCATCATAGCGGAAAGCAAGCCACTACACAAGAAAGATATAAAATCAGTTGCAGAAAACAAAAGTGAAGTAGAGACAGGAAAGTTCAATGCAATATACCTGCTCACCAGTTTTTGTCTCAAAACCACCTATCAGTATCTGGAGATTTTGATATGTTTCTTTTGATCTGCTCTGAAAAAAAAAAATTATATAGAACTATCAGTTCACAAGAAATGTAGAGAAAGTGCTCTGAATAGAATGCATGTAGAACTATCAATTGACAGGATCTGTAAACAAGTGATGAGCCCAAAAGATCAAGAAGTCTGCATTGTACTACATGAAAAAACATTTTATCTTACCTGAAGATAAAGATGAGTGCTTAGCTCATTGGCTGCCATCATATCAGCCTCGACACCACCGGCTCTCTGTCCAGGATATACCTGAACAAATTTTGAAATGAGAATCAATACAAATGTCTTCTTTTGCTTATATAAGAATATTCAAAATGCACACAGCCTAGTCCATGAATGAGTTATGCTAGTCATATTAGTATGATGATGTTAAATTTGAAGAGTATGGTCCGGTGAACAAAATCCAAAGGCTTTTACACAGACCAAATCTTTGGCGAGTATATTAAGTCATTCAAAAGATAAATCTATATCTAAATGAATAATATGTTAGCTAACTCACAAAACACTAAAATGAGTGAACTAAGGGATAGTGGACACAAAATAGAAAATTTCACCTTTTTACTCTCTTGTTCACTGAGTACAGGTAAAATTGTCAATGTACTGAACACGAATGTTAGGTACCTAGCTGTTATGGCTCATATTCAAACATTGTTGCACTCATAGTGTGTTTTGGTAGAGTATTCTTTCTCACTACTACTGGACCGAAGCACTGAAGCACATGCGTGTGAAAACATCAGATGTGAAGAAGTATCTGGCCCCTATATGACACGGCCATGCCACATGAACAGATTATGAATAGTGCCTCTAGAAGTTTGACAAACTGTTGTTCCGCAGAATCACTTTTAGCGACTTGCTTTTGTCTCCTATGTTACAAATACCTCTGGAGACAGATTTTTAGATTAAAATCTGAAAAGAGCTTTGATCTGTCTTATACACTTTGTTCTTCACTAAACAATCATCCTTCTCATGACTGTTTGGTTTATTAGTTATTACTCCTGTCATTGAGGGGTTCTCCCACGTATATTTCTGGTGTCTTTCTATTGTTTGATTGTTCTCCTCAATTCGCTAGTGTGATTGGTTGCATAACTACTCAAAAAAGACGAGTATCCAAACACTAACAGTTATCAATTTATAATGTTTAATCTTTACAAACAAAGGTCCTAAAAGATAATAAGGCGGAAGAATACTTATAAGACAAGGAGGTGAAAAAAGATGAAATAACCTTAAAAAGAACAGAAGTGCCTTTATAAGAACCTTGAGTAATTCTCCCTTCATATAACCTGCAAAGAACTGCCATAAACAATTTCACTCCCTCAAACTATAAGAGTAAACTATTAATTAACCAACTCCGAATTCAGCAACTCCCAAGTAGCAGAAAGCAAACAGTTTGTATGTAATACAAGGATCAACCATGGCAATGTCTTACCTGATATTAACGCCGCCTTCGCCAACATCTTGAGTTCTCAATTTCCCCATATCTTCTGATAAATACCCATAATCCACACCACTTTCAAACCCAGAATAGCTGAAATAACACAGTTATAGCTTATCTTTCAATTTGTGACTGAAAATCAAAAACATCGAAATCGACGAATCATGCTAATTGAAATTGATACAACTAACGGTGAGCATAAGCATTATTATTACTAACAAGTAACATAAAAGTACAAAAATGGCGAAATTTTATGGAAGAGAGAGAAACCTGGTAACATTAAAAAATCCATAGCTACCAAGAAAAGGACCAACTTCAAAAGCATCAGGATTAGTAATCAAATTCAAGCTCGCTTTCCATTTGCAATTACTTCGCCCTAATTTAATTGATGAAATTGGGATTATTCCATTTCTTCTTCCCGATTTCAAATTTCCCAACCCTAACCCTAACCCTAATCCTAATTTAACTGCTATCAACATTCTTCTTCTTCAACTTCGTCGATTCCTTTTTTTTTTTTGGCTTTTTGAAGTTCGCACCATTAATTTCTCTCTCTTCTTTACCAGATAAGGTTTGAACGGCTATATTTTAATTTCAAAAAGTACTATAAAATCTCAACGGTCAAAAAGTGAGAAACAAAAAAAAGAAGAAAATGACAAAGAATGAAAGCTTATTATTATTAATGGCGAAAAAAGTAGGAAATGCAGTGAAAAAAATGGCGGGAGAAGAGAAGAAGAAGAAGTGGAGCTGGTATACTCCATTAATGGCGGCAGCTTCTGACGCTATTTCTCGACGTATTTCTTCCGTCGATTTTGTCCTTGATCTTCGTGATGCTCGTGTATGTAATGTTGTGTAAATTATTTTGCTTATTTTTACTCTATGAACGTAACATGTTCGATGAAATGTCAAAGTGATAATACTCTTTTATTGGAATTACAAATTTATGTAGATACCATTATCATCAGAATGTGAGTTGCTTAAGAGATTATCTTCCTCTTCTTCTTCTCGTCGCATTGTAGTATTGAACAAGGTTGATCTTGCAAGCCGATCCTATGTCAAGGTGATTTATCTTCTCGTCGTGTAATAAACACTGTAGCGTTTATAGTATATATTAACTCGTATTTTTCGTATGTTTTGCTCTTATACTTGTGTTTTCAGGATTGGTTGCGGTATTTTGAACGAGAAAATTTTCCAGCATTTGGCGTGAATTCACATAATAAAGACAATATTCAAGAGGTGACTCAACTATTGTCTTCGTATTTTTTTGTTGTGCCTATTTGGAAAACAATTCAAAATAAGAATAATATCTTGAAATGGAGAGACAGGAGGTAATTTTGATCCTCTTTTCATTGCAAATTCAGATAATCCTACTGCTTATTTGGATCTGTTCCATTTACTGGCACAAATTTTAGTAGATGGAATAGAAATGTTAGGCGTGCACTTATTGCTAAGAATAAGGAAGGTTTTATCAATGGATTAAATTCCTATGCCTGCAAATACGGATAAAGATTATCTACGTTGGACTAGAGCTGATTACATGGTGATGAGTTGGATTCTTAGCTCTAAGAGTCCAACCTTAGCAGATGATTTTGCTTATATATCAAATGCAACTGAACCATTATCGCAAAGAAAGTTTGATTCAGATGGAGAAGAAGAGGCAAAAATTAGAACAAAAATATCATTTGATTCGTCGATCCTAGGAAACATTATGAAGCATGTACTTGGATGTTATAGGGGAAATATTAGAAGTTCTTCTGATGCATACTTACCTTCCTGTTAATTAAGCATGTATGTCTGTAATCAGGACAACCCATTTGGTAATTGGTAGGCAGTATAGTTGACAGTAATAGTACTGAGTTTATGTAAGGATCAATAATGTATGATTTGCAAGAAACGTCTCATGCTAAGATTGCCAACATTTAGGTTAGTAAGTACCCAATATCATATTTATGCTGTATACATTGGCATACAAGTAACCCTGAAAAATTACATCAAAACTCATGGCTGTTAAGGACAAATTTTTTGCTTAAGATCATGCTGAGCTTCTCTTCTATTGATAAATTTATTGGTCTGTTTGTTTGCCTTTTGCTAAGAGTACATAAAGAATCCAAAACCTGTTTACTTACAGTGTAACTTGTGAATGTTGTAAATCAGTTTCTAAACTTCTTGCAAGGCCAAGTCAGAGCTTTGAGGAAATCAGAGCCGGAAAGGCATACGATTACGATGATGCTGGTCGGAATTCCTAATGTTGGGAAGTCAGCACTTGCAAATTCTTTGCATCAAATTGGCCGTATTAGTGCAGCAGGTATAGACAGCCTCAGCCATGTAAAGTCCTTTTTTGTGAAGCAGAGGGTGTGTAAGAGAAATACCTAGTTCATAACCTTATAATCTGTGTATCTTCTTATGTCACATTATTGTTTTCTAGGTAAAGCTAGGTTAAACAATGTAGTAATATGATCTAATTGTTTCTGATGCTTTTGACATTCTTCTCCTTGCAACAGAGAAAGGAAAGCTAAAGCATGCAGTAGTGAGCCCATTACCTGGAGAGACGAAAGGAATATGCAGCTTGAAGGTTGTTGAACACTCGGATGGCTTCATGTTTTGCTTCTTCTGTAATCATGCTGAACTAATAATTCGCATTCCAGGTAGCAAGCCATCCTAACATTTATGTCTTAGATACCCCGGGAATTCTACCCCCACAGATAATTGATGCTGATGTCTGCGCCAAGTTAGCTTTAACTGGTAAGATATCATCTACTGTATTGGAACAATTCCATGTTAGCAATTCGAATCAGACTCTTAATGCCAAAAACATTTATCTGCTTTGTAATATAGTTAATGTATGGTTCGAATTCACACAAAAAAATGTGCTTTTGCCAAATTATAAACTGTACAGTCTCTAGGAAAGGTAATGCAATGGAATTCGATTTATTCTTAGCTGTTTCTTTCTTGCTAACGTTTGGATTCAACAGCAGAGGCGATCAATTAGTAGATTTTTGCATTTTATATTTCAGGAGCTTTTAACGACAGTTTAGCAGGAGAGAAAGCACTAGCAGAATTTTTGCTTGCGGTCTTGAATTTGAGCTACGAGTATCAGAAATGGGAGAAACTATCTACTGATGCACCTCCACCTTCAAGAACAGATGATAATGTGGCACTACATCATGGTAGCTTCGAAAACAGGAATTCGAAAGGAGTCTCCACTGATCATACTAAGGTGACTTCAACACTTAGTTAGTTGGGCAAATCTTAGGTCTTCTCAATTGCATTGTTATGTTAAGCTAGTAGGCTTCAAAACGTAGGAGCATGATGCACTTCATACTTTGAGCTACATGTTCTAATCATTACACCTGCATGTTGAAAGAAATATGTGCATGTAATGAAAATAAACATGTAAGATCTAATCCCTTTTCATCTCCGAATATAACTTCTGTTCATATATGCACAGGATTGTGTAGTACTCTCTGTTCGCAAAAGTCTATTCGAAGTTGCATCATCCTTTAGAGGTAATTTACAAGACGAAGACGAATTGTTGAGGCTTATACAAGCAGAGTTCGTAGTTTTGAGAGAGGCTTTCAATCTTCCAACAAAACCAGAAGAGGAGACTGATCACAAAGTTGCTGTAAAACTACTGAATCTTTTTCGAACCGGGAGACTTGGGCATCATACATTAGACTCCATACCTATAAACCTTGAAAATGACCTACCATAGTTTGGTGAAAACCATGGCTTTATATGCAGAAGATTAGAAAGAACTGTGACCAGAGTTTGGTCTGCCTTGGGTTTATTATATCGTTTAGACAACAAATCATTTTCTTATTCCCTCCGTCCCATAATATAGTGTTTACTTCTCATTTTTCACGAGAATTAAAGAAAATGGAAGGAGTAAGTGTGCTTTCTTGGTACCTATGTCTTGGAACTGACTCTTTACTTTCCTTTAAATTAAAAAAAAAAAAAGTAAATGTCCATTCGAATGGTGTAAAACAATATTGCAATCCCAACGAGCAAGTAAATGAGCAACAACATTCTACGCTCTTTTAACATGAGAAATAGAAAAAGAATCAAAACATTGCGCAACATTATTAATGTCATAAAAAATATGAAAAATAGGAGCCAACCAGCCAGCGCTATCTTCTTCTTATGAACTGCGTCCACAACTCCCAACGCGTTGCCTTCAAGAATAATGCTGGTGAATCCAAGTCTGTGCGCCAGACCCACACTAAAACGCACATCCATAGCCTCTAACGTCGCAACATCCCAGCACACCACATCACGCCTCACACCTGCAGCTAGCAGCGAACCATGTACGTTGCTGACAACAGCTCCCATACCCACCTCACCATTGTCACTTCACTGCATAGCCACAATAATCGTTCCAAGTTTCGAACCAAACCACTAGCTAGCTCCACAGGATTTGGGTTCTCAGATTCAAAAATCATCTTGTTGCGACAAAACCATACCGCCCAGGTTAGACACCCAAACAAACTCAACTAGTGGGCTACCTACTCAAAACGGTCCTCAAAGGATGATGATGGAACATCCGAGATAAGAGCCGAGAAATTACCACTTAAAAAGGAATGGGGGTAGTTCATAAACGTTTACATTGTTGGGTTCAAGTGTAAGGTTAGAGACTGTTCAAGCTTCTTGCTCATTTCCTAATACACTTATAAACTTGTAAACAAACAAGAGGCTACATCTGAATCAAGTTCAATCTCGACCGAAGTTTCCTTACCAATATTTCACAATTTTAACTAATGTTTGATATTATCATCATTTTTAAATAGGTCAACAGTAAACAGAGATATTAGCCTGCTATTTTGAGATAGAGGCAGTAACATAACTATTAGTCACTTTGACTGCTCAAGTTCTCCACATCGATCTTCGAGGATAATCGGTTTTATTATACCTTGGGTTTGCATATTCAGTTTTCTGGGATTTCTCTGTTTACGCAAGAATTGGACTATGCAGACACAGCCAAAATTTAACAATATAAAGAGTAGCCACAATAGGTGTTGTGAACCAAAACGAGGTCTACTCTTCAAAGGTAACAATACGTTGAGACTGTCTCTAAACATACAACTTATGACTGTAGATATATAACTTCCCGAGTTCCGACACTCCAGTCGGATCTTCATAATTCATCAATAGAGTACCTCCAATTCAAAACAGACCATCTTTCTAAAGCATTACCTCCTGTGTGCAATATCATATAAATAGGGAGAGAGATTCCGTCCATGCATTCATTTTACACTGCAGAAATGTTCATATCACATTGAATCATTGTATGAAAGACGGCCAACAGAAACAAGACCATCTCATTTGTAACTCACGTGCCAACTCCAGTTGGTCACTAAGCCTAAAAAGCCGCCTTACAAGGTCTTCAAACTCGCATCAACAGGTGCACTATCTGTACTAATTTCCCAGGTATTATTGTGAGAATATTGGTACAAAACAAGGTGAATTTCCCAATCCCTCAGAACGGTCTTAAAAGAGTGACGCCAACATACTCATAACCACAATATACTTGCTGCTAATTTACCACCAGGGTCGGATCGGCACTAAACCAGGAGCGTGCGATGTGCCCGTCCTCATTCAGTAAAACTAACCTGCTCTACCAAACTTCTAGTATTAGCTTAAAGCCCAAAAATTCCACGACAAGATGCCGATTCGGCAAGTTCCCTCTTAAACACTGAACACTCCCATTTACTTAAACCTGTAGGGGCCAAAAGAAACCCACAGCCCAGAAGTCTGGAACCACCAGGGCTCATTCAACTGCCTAGCCCAGTCTTCTTTTCTGACAGACTAAGAATGCCAAGCCAACACTATAATATAGCATCAGAAGCTCTTCAAAGGCAACAATCACTTGAACATAAAATTATTGAGCCTTTGAAAGATTTAGGAGGTAAAATGGGATAGAGCACCCAATAGCTCGTTTAGACTGACGTGAGAGATGATTGCCAAAAATCCCCACGGCGTCATATTTTCACAACCAAATTACCTAATTCTAAACTATATCAAGATATATTCATGGAATCACAGTTATCTCATAAAACTCTGACAGAAGGGTGCATGTGGATCTGAAGAGGTAATTTGCTAAGCACAATAAAGAACTTATTGATACAAATTCAAAAATGACTGGAACCCTTTCATGCTTGCCATCACCAGAGCTTTGGGTGTATGAAAGCTTTGTCTGCCAACAGCCTGGATCACAAACCTGAAAAGGATTTGTCGTAAGCGAACAGATTCTTCGTGCCTCACTAACAAGAAGCATCTATAAACCTAGCTTCTTATCAGGCAATGGACTACATTATAGAAGTCTTGTCAATATATAACATACATAGCTAATACAGAGTTCACCTTTCGCTATCATATTGGATACTATAGAATATGACACAAGAAATTAGAATCTACGTAGCCTTGATCACCCAATTCAGAACTCAAATGAGAATCAGGAATATGAGCTGTACATTTACCTCGAAACGATATGAAGACTTACATACAGTTGGCCAGCTGAAGATCAAACACTTTCTGTCTCTGCTGTGAGAAGACCCATTTGATCAGTTAGATGATTCATATAGTGCAACTTCTCCCAACCATTGTCTTTTTCTATTCCAAGCTCTCTGGCAATGCTGGCCTCCGGTGTACTTGAATCGACCTCTTCTCTAATATCAGGCAATGGGCTCATGGGAAAAAACTGCTCCCAGAACACATCATTACTCCCAGGAAGTAGAACATCCAAATCAGTAGCAGGAGAAAATGCCTCTGCATCTATTGGTAATGTCCCGTTTTGAACTGTTGACATTGAATCCATAAAACCAACATCAGGATTCTGGATCTCGGAGAAAGTCAAATCAGGGAATTTAAGACCGCTCTCAGGAATAAGCACTTGGTTGAAGTCTGGCATCATTGCATCTTCTTGAGACATGTTCAAATTAGCTCCTTGAATATGAACTTCCTCAGATGTGTCACTCACGGGACAAGATGAATGCATCTCTGAATTTACAACATTAGTACTTGAAAACCCTGTTTCTTCAGGAAAGATGGTCTGTTTAGAACATTGTGCTACTTCAGAGAGAATCACTCCTGAGGTTCGAGTAGAGGAGCTGCCACAGTCTACATCAGAAGTGGAGGGTACATGATCAAGCAAAAAAGTATTAGGATCCTTGTGCGACTGATCAAGCAGAGGACCGCTTAACTTCATAATCTCTCTGAGCATGGACTTTGCAGCTTCATTTATCAACGGCTGATATTTGACAATCTGACCATCAGAGAAGGCACTATGTGTACTTTCCATACTAGCATTTTCTTCATCATGGTTAGGAAGTCTCCGCTTTTTACTGCCTCCAGTGACGTGTCTATTGCCATCATTTTTCTGCTGTACTAGTTGGGCCAAGAAGCCTGGCCTCTGCATAGCTTTGGCGAGGAAGGACATCATTTGTTGCTGTCTCTGCTCCATGCCTTGAACGCGCTCCCCAACACTCTGCAACTGATTATCTGTTGTTTGCTGTTGTTGCCTTAACCTAACAAGTTCTTGCATAAGAACATTCTTGTCCCTTTTAAGCCTTTCAACTTCTTCTTCGATCCCAAACTTACCTACCTCAACACATGCTTTACCTGAAGTACTCTGTGTCGAAGACTGCTGCGAATGAGGATGAGCATTAACCGGCTTGCGCCTGTTAATCCCCTTCAACAAATGTTTCTGACCTCTTACAAACCCCTCATTAGCGAACTCCCAGCGGTCTGGATCAACTTTCCTAAAACCCTGGTTTAGGAGAGCAGAACGAAATGATATCAAATGAAAAGGATTAAAATCCACATAGTATATTAATTCTGCGATACACTGGGTATAATATAATCAAGCAAAAACTGAAGGAAAAAAGAATGGTGAATTGCATAAATATTAAATAAAAAGAGATGTCTGTAGTTCAGTCTTTCTGAAATAGTGCCTCCACTAGTGCCCGAACTCTTCCCTTCAAACTCACTGCAATTCTGGCTACTTTTAGTTTAGACATTGATCTCATACCATACCTTCAGGCATTCTTATAAATAAAAGAACAAGAGATTCACAACAGAAGAATACGGAAACTAGATCTTTAGAATCCCCTGGTTTCCTTCTCTACAGGTAAGCTTCAGGTGATCAATTTATGGAAATTGTATTCGTATCCTCTGCTTTCCTTCTCTATGGATTCTAGTGTTTGGGTCTTGATTTCAGGATATTGCATTTTGTACTTTCTTTTCACACATACCTCATGTAGCTGGTAAGGTTACTTCAATAATTACACGCATTTACACATATTGTCCACTACTCGATTAGACTTCAGCCATTCAACCCTCTGACATGGTCTTGAAATAAACAGCACAATTTCTACCCTCTGACATGGTCTTGAAATAAACAGCACAATTTCTAATGTCCAAAATATCAATTAGGTTTATATTGGGCTGGCAATAACGGATAAACTGCAGATCCACTTCATTGTAATGGAAATCTATAAGATGTTAAAATTCAGCAACTCTCTCTCTCCTAGCTTCTAGATGGGGCTTAGTCAAAATAAAACAACTCTAGCTCACACTCATATCTTCCTCTTGACTTACAGTGAAGTAAATTGTCAAAATGAGTGAGCTCCATATTAAATGCAAAGATAAAGGCTACACCATGCTAGTTATAGGCATAGCTCTCAAAAGTTGAAAAGCTTGCTCGATGCTACATTTTGCATTTTGCTGCTAAGGTATGCCTCGTGAGTTCTATAGTGCATCAAGAAAAGCTCTTGTGAGCAAATATTTGTATGAGAAATGAGTGGAATGTTAGTAAGTTTGTAAAACCAAAATTCCAAGTGTTATATTATGTTTTAGTTTATGAGTGATAAAGAGCATTAGTCTTCCATATACAAAAATTTTGTTTAATCTTTCCACAAATATACCCCAAAATATCTTACATAAGAAGGCCAAGAAAAATGATGTGGTAATTTATTAACCAGCCTCCCCTCTGTGCTGCTTTCCACTGGTTTCCTTTTGGTCTATGTTTTCTACTTCCATGCTCTTTCTTTGGCCTTCTAAAAACTCTGTCTAGTTGTTATCTTAGGTTGTATCTTTTCTTAGCCTGCCTAAGAACTTGAATGATATACGTCGTTCCTTAATTTACTTATTTATAACATTAAATAAATTTCAGTCCGGCTACCTTTTCCTAGCCTGCCAGCTTAAATGGAATTGAAATTTATGTATTGTGAGTAATTTCACTGTCCTGTATTTACTAGTCCCTTGTTCTAAGTGAAGGACTTTATTTGTGAAAGTAGTTGTCATTATCTCACCTATTCTTCTACAGGTGAAACCCAGCCTGGTTCACTTGCATAGCTATATCTGCTACTCATCCTTTGCCATGACAAAAGCCTAGATGTTAAATATTTTACTAAATTGTTGCGAAAAAGTTTCAGAACTCAAGCAACCAGGAGTTTTTGAAGAAAAGACAAGCAGATCGCCTTTTATATCACCATAGAACCAGGCCACCAGTATGTTATACACAGAAAGACATCCAAGATCTACAACTGCTGCAATTCTTACAAAGCACAGATACTGAGAACAATTATAAGCAACCAATGAATCAATAAATGCATGATGCATTATACATCCATATATAAAATGATGTAATAATATTACTTTTGCATTAGAACCTGGTATCATTGTATCAAAATAAAAAGCTGTGAAATGGTAATTTACAAATAATAGTAGTTTTTGAAATAATTTGATAATTTTGTGAAAAGCTACCTTCTACATTCCACTCTATACAAGCAACTGCCTTGTAACACAACTATGTCCAATTAACACTGCCTTTTGACCGTTCTAATGAGTTACAAGTTAAGGATGGCCCACAAAACCCTCCCTTCTTCTCTTTACATTCACGCTCACAGGTTTCGTTTATTGGGTGATCTTTAATGTCTGAAATCTGAAACTTCCAGAAGCCGTTAAATAGTAATTCTAGTTGGACAACTTTCGTACAAGGTAGCTGCTTGTAGACACATATAATATAATATATAGTCTACATGTTTAAGAAAACATAATATAGTTTATAGACATCCACAAAGTCGACACAACGCTTTTTTTTTCATGCCAAGTGTCTCTATAGTCTACATGTTTAAAAAAACAGAATATAGGGTAATGTATGGAGAATATTTGATATTCTTAACCATATATAATCTTCCATAATTTTGTATGTAATCATTATAAAAGTATAAATAGGATTATAGGAATGTTAAGATAACAGGGAAAGTAGTTATATTTCTAATGGCATGCAATATTTACATAATTTATCATTTCAATCAATTTTTGATTTAATTAATTACTTTTTACATTTATTTAATTCAAAAATATATAAAACTATTCTATCTTTTTCAAAAAATATCATTTATATTTATATATCTAACCTGCAGACCACAAGTCTAGTGAGATAAATATTTGTAAAAAGTGGTATATATAAGGTAGCTCCCACAATTTTTCCTAAGATTAATGAGAAATGTAACTTTTAAAACACAATTCAACAAAATAATGCCGTAGATAGTGATCTAGTAAGTGAACTGAGTTTAAAGTAGCCAATTGTTGTAGTATAAATGCAGCAACATCAACCCTTATGAAGCAGGCTGTTCCTAGAAGTGGACTCTCAAGTGTCATGAATCAAAATTGTGAAGCAAGAATTACAAGCAAGCACAAAGATGAAAACAGTACTTTATAAGAAAAGAGCACTGAAATAATAGAACATCCGTGTAATTGGCACTTACAGACTGAAATGACTTCAGACTCAAAATGAAACTGAAGGCAACGAAAGACATACCAAGTCTCGATACATATAAGGCGGCATAAGTAGCCATCAAGAAAGTCTACAAGTATATGCAAAAGTGACACCATCCACACCACAAATAAGTCTTTACACAGACTTCATGAACCATTGAAGATTCTCAATAAAAACTGATAAGCAATGCCACAGGCCTACAGCGCCCACTGCAAGTCATAGATAGTCCTAAACCCTAACTCAGGGACTTACTATTTCAGAATAAATCCGTGGTAAGCAACCATTGATGACTGTCCTTAACCCATACATCATGCAAAACTCCTAATTGTGACTAAATACACGATACGCCCCAACCCACAGGCCCGTAGCGATTCCACTTCACTAGCCACTATAAGCCACAGGTGGTCTTCAATCCAAACCCAGTGACAAAGATCCACAATAAAGTAGTTCCATCATCATTTCAATTGCTTGTTCGGCACTCCTTACTGTAAAGGCATATCACTTGGCAACCATCTAGACAACCTCAAGGAACAAATCCGAATACTATTCAAAACGTTCTCCTACATTCAAAATCATTCAAACCTTCCCCTAACAATCTAATTATTCGCCAAAAATACGATCATACAACCGAATTCGACCTAAATTCAGAAGCAAATCTACCTCTAATCCATTCAATTATCCAATAAAGTTAAAATTCATTCCTTAAATCAATTTTAATCTAATCTTTCGCACAATTCAATCACAATCAAATACAAACTGAACCACAAACTCAAATCACAAAAGTAGTAACAAGAAACAGAGAAAAAATAACTTACATAAGTATTAAGCTGACGAACAAAACTAGCAAAGTTCTTATGCTTGAAAAACTTAGGCAAAAGTTCCTTAGAAAACTCAGGAACATTCCAAACAACAAAACTTTTGTTGTTAGAACTCCATGAAACCACAGAATCAGTGGAAATATCATCAACCATATCATATGTTTTACTCAGAAATGGCGCCGGCGAATTTACACCATTATTATTACTACTTTCCGACGCCATAGTTGTCGTTGATGAAGATTCTCCGATCATCGAATTCGATGAATTTTATATACAATTCGAGGAATTTAAAAGGAAGAAGAAGATCGATTTTTGTGAGAAATAATAAGGGTTTAAGAAGAAATAGTTTAATTTTTCTGGAAATGAGAATTTGAAGAGTTGAAGAAGAAATTATTTCACATAAAAGTGATTAATAAAGAGGAGAGAGAATTTGTAAGAAATGAAAAACTGGCAGTAGGCGGTTTCAAATTCGCCACCAATGAGAAATTGAGAATGCATATCACACACCACACCGCCTCTTTATCAATCTTCCTTTTTTTTTGTTTTTTTTTATCTTATATGTTGTTTTTTTTAGAATATTTGGCTAATAAAAATATAAGAAAGTTGTATTTTCGAAAATATCTTGTAGGATATTTCATACATGAGATTAATTTAGTTATTTCAGTTTTATCGTAGTTTGGTCGATAAAAAATATAAGAAGTTGCATTTTTAGAAATATCTTATACGACCTATGTTTTTATTAAGTTGCAACATTCACCTTTTTGCACAAACTTTAAAAAATGAGAAAAGAGAGTATAATTGACCCACTTGCCCCTGTTACTAGTAGTGTAATTAAATGGGGAGAGTAGGGGAAAGAAGGGTAATATAGTCAAATTATCCCAAAAGCTTTCCTAAAAAGGGAAATGTTGCAATTAATGAAAAACACATAAAAGTAGAAATTGTTACAACTAAATAAAAACAGAGGTAGTATATGATATTGTATCTCATAAAATGGGGTAACTTGATTAATATGGTGCATACGGAAGTATCAGATTTGGTAATTTTATTTTTTGAGAATTTTTAATGAAACGATCAAACGGAAGTAGTTATTAGGAAGTAATACTTCACCGATAATAATACGTAAATGAAACGTTGTATGTTGAAAAAGTTCTCGACTAAATTATCCATAACTATTAGTTTGTGTTCATCAAGCTAACATTTTTATTCATATGTGTATAGAGTTTACTACCACAAAGAAGGTACCGTTTGATTTCATTAAAAAAACCTATGGGCTTTATCAATTGACCCAATATCTCAAATAATTTGTTTACGCCATTAAATTACTTTAAAAAAAGATTGATTTTAATGTCAAATGCATATTAGTCAATATAAACTCAACTCTACGGTCTAAAAATTTTTACATTGTCCTGTTCAAACTTGATAATAATTCATTTTTATTTTCTCTATTTCCCAAGTCAACTTAAAAGTCTCACAACTTAAACGTAAACTTATTATATTTTCAATACTGTTATTTTTAGTGGGTATTCAATTATATTGTAGGTTTTTAACATAACATATGAGATCAAAATCCAAATTAACAAAAATGCTTGGCTCAAGCTTTAAGATCAACTTTTAAATTTTTGTGTGAAGGAATGTTTGTCTCTCACAAGTCAAGCAAGAGACCCACCAAAAGTTCCTGTCGAGTCACAAGGACTATATGATGTGGAACAACACTTACCCCTAATACAATCTTTAATCTACTGTGTTAGTCAAGCTGTTTATTTAAACTACTGTAGTACTGAGATTACTATGAGTATTTTCTAAAATTTTGAGAATCTCATTTTTTTTCCTGGTGCCAAAATCCTCCAAGCTACTAAAATTACTATGAAGGTAAAATCTGTATTCGTAAATTGAATATGTAAAAACTAATTATAAGACAGTTAAACAGTTATTAAATAGATATATAGTGAAAAACTAAAAATTTAATGTGTAAATATATTTTTTTTAAGTTATTGTGAATGCACCTCTGATAATATCTTCACCATATAAATTATGTTCATTTCAAATCAATGGCATTTGGAGACAGTGGAAGTTTTTTTTTTTTTTTTACAAGAAAATTATTATTCATTGAAAAAACATCTGACATCTACCTTGACAAATGAGATGAGGGAGTGGATATGAAAAACAACTAGAAATACATCATTTGAATCGATATCTACGCATCTTTAATTGAATCTTTATTGAACGTATTGTAACTCTTTGAATATCAATTCCCTTATTGTAGATCAAATATCAAATTCTTTTGTTTCACTTTCTCTAATCAAAATAGATGAGAGGGAAAAACCACAACCTACAATCTAACTAGAGCAAAAAATATAAGAACAAAACACTATGAGGATGAGAAGAAGATCAGGCGAAAAACACAAAGAAACAACAAAAGAAACTCGCGGAGGGAGAAGAGACACGCCTTACACCCACCATGAGGTTAAGCGGCGGCCTCCCCAAAGGGATTTTTGGAGAGAGTTTATAGGAGGGTTCTACGGTGCCTCAATTTTAAGTGACTATTGGACACATAGGAAGTTAATAGCATACATTTAATTTATTTACTACTCAAATAAAACTTCATCTAAATTCAACTAATTAAACCATATGAATATTCTCATGTTGTCTTCACTGGCCGAAATAATTAAGGATGTTAACCTCCACCACCAAAACCCATTTGTTTGACATCTTGTTTTCCACATACTTTTCAAACCAAGGAAAAACGGTACATAAAAAAACAATAAATACTATCGATTTTGTACATATTATTGAGTTATAATTTCCTTTGACACAAGTCGGAATATAGACTAAACAGTAAATCAGAAGACTGTACATGTAATCAAACGTTTATTTACCATAGATAGACACACAACAACCTAAATTACTCTGACCCTTCTTGAACACCCTTGTTGAAGGACATGGTGCAGGGATCAAGCTTGGTTGCTCGGAATTCACTCGATTTCCTCTTCAAAACACAACAATTATGATCACAATGAGCAGGATGATCCCAAAGATCACCAAAAGCAAACAAACCTGCAGTAATCATCAGACCTTCATCATGAAATTAGCAAGAATAGCGAGATTAAAGGTTCGGGAGAAAAGGCACGGATAAGCATCCAAGGTTTAAATGTTAGCTCATCCCACAACTAGTGTTTCTGGACTCTACAAGTACAACCAAAAATCTCCATAGCTATGCATAAAAAGTAACAACAGAGTAAGTGCTAGTTTAAGATCAAGAAGATTAATTTGGCCACAGAATATTTATGAAAGTAGATGAACAATACAATCAATACATCAAGGGATGATCATTTCAGTAGCAGACCAAGATAGAATCCTAATAAGAAAGAACACCCAAATACAAATTCCCACATATTCTCTTGCTAAGTGAATCAGAAAGGGAAAAAAAATGCATCAAGTAACCAACTTATTTGCTGTTCCACAGTTCCAGACTCCAGTCTCCCCGTTAATTATAATGCTATTCATGTTATCCACATTAAATCGTGCCATAAAGACTGGTTATATTTTCCACACATTAGTAAAGCTTAAGTTGCGACTTACCAAAGAAGAGCTAGATTTCTGGTACTTCGAAGCTTTGGAAAGTTGGGAAGTTGCTTGTGTAGTTGCAGCATGGGAATTTTCAATGTTCGAACTAATATCATCTGAAAGATGGTCATGTTAATCATGGATCATAACAGAGGGCATAAAGGAATAGCAAGTACAGTATGGAAAGACCATAATCCCCTACCAATCAAACCTCCCTGATCATGAACTAGCACTGCTAGATCTTTAAAAATCTCGTTCACTTCACCAATCTGCTGTTGGATTTCCTGAATACCATGCTCTCTCTCTTCTATAACAGCCTCATTAAAAACAAGCTCGCTATCCAGAAGCACTACCTCCTGTCTGCAAACAAGTTATGGACAGAAGATCTTAGTGATGGGGGATATTTTGAGAACGCATCCCTGATAGTCTGATACACAAAATTAACTGTTTTTCTGTTTGCCAGAAGACCATTTCTAAAACATAATGGGTGGAGAGGTTCTAAGCATTTAAGCAACTGTAAAAGAGAGCAATACCATAACAGTTGGTGTAACAATAATCTTTCTTAGAGTGGATCCGCTCACGACAATTACCTTCCTCTATGAACTGAACAGAGTTATACTTTTAGAGATCCACAGCTTTTCTCGTAGGAAATATGTGTGAGCATAACTTCAAATGCAAGAATCAGTGAACATAATTACAGATAAATGGAAACTTGTCTATATCTTTTGGTCACCTCTAGCTGAATCTTGCATTAGGTCTATTCTATTTAAGTAAATCAAGCTGCCATGGACATTGTTCTCCTCCTTTTCACTCCTCATGTAGTCATGTAAGACACACTTGTTCTCTGTCAGTGCTCACATATTCACTAATGTGGCAGGACAAAAATAAGGTTTAAACTTTAAAGGCTTTTTTTCCCCTTTTACTCGTCTTATCTGGGGGAGGATCAAGTTATGCTAAGGCCCTCAAACTCACATATCCTAGAACTAACACCAAGTTCTATCAGGCTGATAACTAGGTACACAATTTTATTTTATTTAGTAACATACTTGGATTGTAAATAGAAACAAAAAAAAAAAAAAATTAGTTTACTTGATAAAAGTTGCACCAACAGTCCACCTAGATAACCATCACTCACCTTTTTTTTGACAATCCTCATAACATACAGCAAAATCAGTTTAGAAGATATATATATTGCATCAACAGTCGACCTACAGAACCATCACTCACCTTCTAGACTCTAAGAGAAGGGTCTGCTGTTCCTGCCTTTGAAATGAGCTTATCTCCTCATTATTTCCAGTAGACCTGCACCCAGCATGAGGTAAATCATATACGCATTACAGTTACACAAATATGTAAAGATAAAAATAAAAGATGAAAGCATTATCAAAGCCTGAACGAAAAGACTATGGTTATGGATTACTATAACATAATGATACCTCTCAAGATCTCCATCAACAGTAATTATATTGTGACATTAAGGGTCTTTTGGTTCAAAAGATGTAACATGAAGGGCACTTTGTTACTATTCTTGTGCTTAATACAAAAAATTCAATAAAACCCTACCACCCTTCATTTATCATTGAACCCTCCTCACATCTAGTGACCTAGAGGCTACAACTCGCAACACCCAGTTACTCTTCCAGCACAAGCCCTGACCTGGTTCCATCTCCGATGGAACTGTGCACTGCCACTCCATTTACCACCAATAGTCCAATACTCTTATCAATTGGCAAACAATTGCAGTGGCTCCACCACCTTACCCCTGTCACGCTCTCAATGGCGTGCTTCCCTTACCCACAAAAACGGCCACATGTTTATCAGTCACAACTAACAAGTGGCAACCACCACCAGTATCTTACATACACCCAGCAATAAGTCAAATAGAATCACTAAGGGCGGTGGCTGAATTCGGCCATCACATGGTCAGATACATGTCGGCAATCAGCATGCACCAAAAAGGCACTACTTTCACAGGAACTGGAGATGAGCAGTTTCTCTCTGTTAACTCATGGTAGTAAGCTTAATCCTTCGATTCACAAAATAAAATTCCTCATACCACATTCCTCTGGTATATTTCAAGTTTCAACAGAGCCACAAATCAACCAAAGTTCGCAGCTCATGACCAATTACTTTAACATGCATTATTCATTCAGTGGAATTAGAAATGAAATAAACACAGCAGAGACTCGACCTAATATCAACTCATTGATATCTACAATCAAGAAATTAACTAAAGGTCCCCCTCTCAATATTTTCCCACAATTAGTTTGACAACTCTAACTCTTCATTCTTCGGAAAATGAAAGATTAAGAGATATACAAGCATACAGAAATAACTTACTCAGAAGATACAGCTTCTTTTGGAACAAAAGGTGAATATGCAGTTTCTCTCTGTGCTGCAAGTCGTTGTGCTTTCTGGAATTCTTTAAGAACTGTCTGGAAATCTCTAGCAAGTTTAGCATCAGCAATTTTCTTGCTAGCCTGCAGTAAAGTGAAGAAGTTCCAATAAGAGATGCAGCAATATATGTAAAGAAGACAAAAAAAAAAAAAAATTCCAAAATGGTGGTAAACAGACAATGGATAAAATAGAAGCAAAAACATTATATAAAGTCCATTGGAGTCTTAGAGATACTAAAATATGTGACTTACACTGACTTCAAAGCGCAGATCAGTTTCACTAGCTTCCTTAAGCTTTGCTGAGGTTTCTTTGACTAACTGCCCAATATGTAACCTCGTCTTATGCCTGCAAATAATGTCATTTTAACCAAAGCCGTAAGTCATTGTTGTTCTTGTACATTGGTTATAAGACACATATTAATAAAAGATAATAAGCTTCTTGCTAAATCAAAAACCAATGAAACAGAGATTATTTTCCTTCACTGAGGCCATATTTGGGAAAATATTTGCAAAAAGGTACTCAACATGAAAAAAAATTGAAAAAAGAAAGCTTAAAGCTAAGTGCTACAAATCATAAATGTCAAAAATTGGCAAGGCACTACCTCCATCACAAATTGATTTCACCCGTACTGCGAGTTATAAATTTCAAAGCTAGCTAGTATCTAGGATAGAGAGAGTACAATAAGCATCTAACAGATTAAATTTATCCAGGCAACAAACAAAAACTTTTCAGTTTTGTGTTGTACAGAAACTTATCAACTCTATGAAAACAGCACATATTTGCAATGCGACACTTAAGTGAACTGGAATTTACAACCCATTGTCAATGCGTTAATCAGTTCATCAATAGAAGACAACATAACCAGAGGACTGAAAGACAACAAAAATTGTCCTTGAACCCAAGTGGATATGATATTCAACATTTTGCCACGAATAAAATAAAAATCACCAATCTTAATATGTACAAAAAAAGTTGTGGAAGAATCCTATGTTTTTGTTCAAGAATGAAATCTTATCGGAACTCATAGAATGGCAGAGGCAAATAGAGATTTCCCACTTTTTGGGAATATGGGATTCTGACTCTTCTGAGGAGAGTAGCAATTAAAAGATCTCCTTAATACATGAAGTCTACAAATAAGCATTGAGTTAATAATAAGTTCAATTACTACACCTTGGTCATTAGTGTTAGAAAATCGACATATTTGAATTAGTTATGAGATAGAGTAATAATTCATCCAACAATGATCTAATTCCCCTACTTTGGTTAGACCCAACAAATCAAGATCATCATCATTCCACCAGAACTTAAACACAGTAAAATGCCGCCTCTTAGAGCAAGTAAAATTAGGCCCAAATGAGAATCTAACAAATCACAAGAAACTGATCCACTAATAATCGAGCTCCAATTTCACAAATACATCAATCTCAACCGAACCATCCCCTTGCTTCGATATGCCTTTTCTACGGCGGTGAGGTAACTTGACAAACTAAAGAATTTCTGATCCACTAATAATCAACTGCCAATCAACTCATATTCATCCTCTAAAACAAGCTGGACAAAATCGAGCTTCAATTTCGCGAATACATCAAGCTCAATTATTCTATCCCCTCGACCCTCACACTAAGAAAGTGCTTACAGTCTGAATAACTCCAAATATCTTCCCTTTTTCGTGGTAAGGAATGTCTAATATTCTGCAAACTCCTCCCAATCCTCCACAATTCTAAACTCTCAAAAAAATTATAACCTTCTTAGACCATCAAATTCATAATTAATAGCCACAACACAATGCAGCCGAATTCGAACCCGTATCACAAAATCAAAACACAATTCAGCATAAGCTAAGCCCTTAATCAACAAAACCGAAACAATCAAAATGACCAAGTCAAAACCCTAACCCGACAACACACATCAATCAATTTTTTTACAAAACTAATAATCAATTCACAAATAAAGAAAAGAAAACCCTAGTAATAATTGAAAAAAAAAAGAGAAGAAGAAAACTAACAATCGATCACGAAGATCAAGGGTATCTTTAGGAGTGCCGAGAGTATTAACGAGGCGTTGAAAAGTAGAAACAGCGGTGTTAATCTGGAAGATTCCAGAAGCTACGGCTTGAGAAGGGTCTTGTTGTTGTAATTGTTGGTTTCTTCTTAAGGAAGGTAAAGGTCTACCTGCCTCTAAATCAGCAAAACTCATCTTTCTCTCTCCTCTTTTTTTTTACAAATTGTATGAGAAATTGCAGAAAACGGCGGTTGAAGAAGAAGAAGAAGTTGTAGTAGTGTGGGATGAAGAGAGAGGGAGACAGAGACAAAGACAAAGAAGGAAGTTACGATGCTGAGGGATGAAGTTTCTGGTTTTTATGTCTCTTTAACTTCTCTCTCCTCGACCTCAACTCTTCATGCCTTGACTTGCTTGCCTTTTGTGTTTCCTTAAAGTTGTGGACTTGTGGTGTATTATATTCTTCTTTTGCGATTTACACATGTTGACATTATTTAATATTCACCCATGACTCCCTGAGTAGCGCAAATAAATATGGTAATGATGCAGACGGAGAGGGGATAGCTCAGTGGATTGCAATTCGGAATTGTGTTCGAATTTTTATTCTAACATTATATTGGGATTATTATTAAGGTAACAGACTGACAATGGGCTTGTAGGTTTATTGTCTTCTGAGCAGTTTAGTAAATGTATTTTAGTTGCTAGAATATTAGAGCAGCAATTTTTAATCATATCCAAGAATTAAGGTTGGCCTAGCTGTTCTATAAGGTCCTCCTTCCATCCTTGTTGTGTTATAGGTCCAATTCTAACCCCTTGTAATAAGAATCTCCAATTTCTCTCATTTCTTGCAATGAAATAATTTTTACCTTAAAAAAAACCTAATAGGACTCTCACAAAGGCCCAAATAAGGTGGTTTCTCTTACCATCTCCCTCCCTCTTAAGGAAAAAAAAATATTGATCAAGGACTCTCCAGTCTTTAGAATGTACATATACTATATATAGTTACTAGAATGTTAGAACGAGCAATCCATGATTCAATATGATAACTCGATCTCAATTCAGTCCAAAGTTTATTATAGATCTGAACATGATCTGAATCGAAACTGAAATCAATCCAATTTGGTCAATAATTACATTTTATGGTAGTTTTGAATTTGACACCAATTCTGACATTTTTCAGCACAATCGAAATTGACGCAAAACTTACTCATTGATCCGAATGCAACCCTTAAGTTGTAGTAGATTTCTAGGGTCGATTATATAATTTATATTTTAAAACTTATCTTTTATTTTAAGGCATTTTGTGTAAGAATACCTTGTTTTTTCAAAATCTTGTGAAGACACACCTTATTAATATCGAGTAATTCAAGGATTCGATTCTTGCTTCTTATAAAGTGACAAATCCAAATTCCCTCTTCCTCCACACTTGCAAAAGGATCTTCATATTAATACCTTTTAGAAAAAAAATATTAGTTATTATCATGTAAATGGTAAGTGACCACATGACCTTGAAGTTATAATATCAAACCTTACTAGGGGCGATTTAGGATAGAATTTCCTCATCCAGTCATCCTTTCCCACTCACAATCACAAAGTATAACTTGCCAAGTTGGATTGGGTTTCGACAAGACCAATCTCCCTCCAGAGTGTATTTCCTAATCCGATATATATATATTATAGAATTTGTCTTGTAAAAAACCGCTTACTTTTAAATTAAATTTAGGCAAAGATAAGCCCAATATTGAAAAGAGAAATAGCTCAACAGTGACTAGGTTAATTTATTTCGTTGACTAGTTTAATCCATTTAGTGACCGTCTTTTTTAACAATTTTTGTATTATATGTTATTCAAGAGTTCGAGAGTATAATTTTGTGCAAATTTTTTCTTCTAGCACCAATAAATTAACTTTTATATTATTCATATACTTATTCTAATCGCAAAAATTGCAATTTTTATACATTCAATATTATTTCCACATATTAGTAAAAATTCACATTATTTTAAGTTAAAATTAGTTATTAGGCCCGGGCTATGCCCCAGGTAAGAAAAAATTTCATTTATTAATATAATACTTTAGAATAATAACACTAAATACAACTTAGCCAAGTGGTTAAAACTTTGGTATATATATACTTGATCTCTCGAGATCAAGCATTATTTTTTTATAGTACATGAATTACATGAACTAAAACTCTCTAGTGGAAGCGATATATGACACAATTTCTTGTTTATGCACTCGTTTTAATATATTAACTAGTTATTAGGCTCGAGCTATGCCCCGGGTAAGAAAAAATTTTATTTACTAATATAATACTATATGATAATAACACTAAATACAACGTACCCTAGTGGTTAAAACTTTAGGCCTTGTTTGGTTGTATATGGGAAGTCATACTTCCTAGGAAGTTATTTTTCCCATGTATTTGAAATTCCTAGGAAATGTAAAATTGTGTTTGGTTGATAATGGGAAGTAAAACTTCCTTTGGTAAGTAGAACTTCCTATGGGAAGTTCTACTTACCTAGGGGGAACTAGGTAAGTAACTTCCTCCATTTTGGAGGAAGTAGAACTTCCTAGGAAGTGCAAATTCCCATGGTTTTGCCAACCAAACAACTTCATATACTTCTACTTCCTAAGAATTTGCACTTCCCATGATTTGTTTTGTCAACCAAACAAGGCCTTAGTATATGTACCTGATGTCTCATTTCTTAATTTTTTTTAATGTACATGGATTACATGAACTAAAACTTCATAGGAAGAACGCCACGTGGTACAATTTCTTGTTTTCGCATGCCTTTTAATATATTTGTACTAGTTTTTATATGCACGCGATGCGTGCGAAAATACATAAAATTTTTTTTAGGAAGGTAGAAAATTAAATTAATTGTTAATTATATTTAATAGATTAGGGATATTTGAATTGTTGATGGTTTTCTTCTTGTAATGTCTTTTTTTATTTTTTAAATTAATTAGGTAGTTTCCTTTTCCTTTTTAAATTAAAGTAAGCAGTTAGAATGTAGATGTAATGAGGGTAAAATAGGGTTTCTAATATTTTGGTGTCCTACCCCTCTTCCCATATAGAATAGAGATAGATAGATTATATTTGTCTAGATTTCCGAATTATATATCGACACATCAATAAGCGTAAAAGCTAAAATGTTCCAATTGCGATACAAGAAAGGGGGAAAAACGTGACTCCGACGTTAGCGTAACCTCCCCTCCACCATCGCAATTCGCAAACGACTCTCCCTCCTTCATCAGGCGTGCTACTCACATAATCCCTCTCCCTTTTTTTCATTCTTATAGCATAAGCCCTAACTAAAGTCAATCACCTTTTCTTTTCATTCAATTTTCTCTATTATCTACGATCGAATTTCTGCCATTTTTACTACTCTATGTCGGTGCGTTTCATTTCTCTCTCTTAATTCTTCTTAATTCATTTATGTTATGCGTTTTTTATATCCCTTATTATTCAATCGAATCACTTCAGAATATACGCAATTTGATCATCTTATGATTGTTTTCCACTTAATCTATCGATTATTAATCATTTGTGTTTGTTAATCTGTGAATTTAATCAAATTTGTTCCTCGTTTTGTCGTGTTAGAATTTCATTTTGATTTAGCTTGTTTAGGATGATAGGTTTTTGATGTCGAGATTTAGGGTTTGATTTTGTAATTTGGGTATAGATTTATACGGTTTTATTTGATAATATATCTATTACTCTATGAATTTCTATGAATTCATGTCTGAAGATGATCTTACATGATCATAGAGTCCATAGCCTACAGATCACATTAAAGGGTTGGAGATGAAGTACTGCCTTACAGTTGCTTCTTCTTTACATCTAAAATTAATCTTAATCACTTTGTTTTCGGTTTTCGCGAAAAATGGTTTGATTTTTCCTCGTTCTCGTTGCTTGCTGCCCAAAATACACGCTGGTATAGTAAATTGAAAGTCATTTGATCACTTTTGTGTTGCCAAAGGTGGAATTAAACAAGTATAATGTTGGAGCCCTTTAATTTGGAATAAATTATGACTTTTTTTGCTTGAATTAAGGGTCCCTATTGTTCACTCTAAAATATCTACGTATTATTAGGTGTGAAATTTCAGTCAGTGGCCACCCTCAGCTTATCTTCCCTTTTTTTTTCGAAAAATAGAAATGAAATTCTTTTCTTGTAGTTGACTGGTCGAGGATGAATTTTTTTTGTAGGTTCATTTTTTTGCTGGTAGGGTCTTGTGTGTTATCTTGTTGCCAGATAAGATGTAAAGGAAAAGTGTCATTGTTTGAAGAACCCAATAGAGCATGTCATTTATTGCCGGTGTTTGTTATATTGAACTCAAATTATGCATCATGTCATTCCATGGAAGATACTGATGTAAAACAATATTACGATGTTCTAGTTAGAATGTAAATGATGTAGTCCATTTAAATTGATGTCATATATCTTCTCTGCATTCATATTTGGCCGGATTTTATTCGGGTATTGTAGTTCCTATTTTTCACAATTTAGTCTTTAGACCACTTTTAGCATCCATTTCTTACATGCATGAGCTATACAGAGTAAATTTTGAGCGTTCTTTCTTTTTATGGTGGATTTCTGTTCGTATCGTTTTTCTTTTGTTCATACTTCTAGTATGTTAATTCTTGGTCTACATATTTGATAAAAGATCTTTCGAGCCTTTTGCATCATACACTATTACAAAAGGTAGTTAGGCCTTAGGGGATCACTGACCCACCGTTGACGTGAAAATGCATTCTCTTGAAAAATGTTGTGTATTTGCAGATAAAAAGTGTAAAAGTATGCAATGTCTCCCTTGGAGCATCTGAACAAGACATAAAGGAGTTCTTCTCATTTTCTGGTGAAATTGAACATATCGAATTGCACAGGTATGTTATTTTGTGTGCATTATCTTGCTAATTAATCATTTTGTCTATTTGGTTTTCTATAAATAGGAATTTAGAATGTCCATACCTTTATGTGTCTAAGTTATGTGATTTCTCTCTTAATTTTCTTTCCTAATTTTCTGTTATTCTATCGATAGTGAAAATGAGCGATCTCAAACTGCATATGTCACATTTAAGGATGCTCAAGGTGCAGAAACTGCTGTTCTTCTTTCTGTAAGTCAACTTCCAAAGACCTTTTGTTTGATTTTGGTTTTTATATTTGTTTCATCTTTTTATCTGTAGTGTACTTTAGCTCCAATGGAATCTTCAGGTAAGATAAATGATGTGAAAGTTGGGGATGAAGTTTAGTGTTGGGCCTTTTTTTTTTTTGGCTCTGAAGTCTTGCTTTACAATTATTGGTGTCAATCATCTTATATATAATACCTATCTTTCTCTTTAAGTTAGTTGTGCACTTGTACCTTTCCCGTCCCATACACAGCTAAAAGGCCCCTAAAATAGCATAAATTTGTAGATGCTGAAGTTAAGAGATCTAATTATTAGCTGCAGACCTTTATATTTATTAAGGTACTATATTACTTGGGCTTTAAGGTTGTTTTGGGTGTCATTTTGTGTTTTTGTTGCCTCTGACTGTTTCTTAGTTTTTAGGCTGAAATGTTGACAAGCTAGGTGTTGTTTTCTTGGTGAAATAAAATATACTGGGACCAGAGGCTAATAGAATTTTAGCCTTGTTGCTGAATTGATGCGGGCCTTTGAGGATTAGCTGTAGGATCTTCTGGGCTACAAGCCTACAACCTACTATAAACTCACCACTGTGGATCTCATTGAAGTTCAGAGTTACAGGGGCACACTTATTAATATTTTATTTGATTAATTTACTAGGCGAAGTTAAAGTCTCTTTCAGGAGTCATTTTGTTTGTTTTATTAAGGGACTTGCTAAATCTTCCTCGGGGATAGTCTCTTTGGAAGTGAATTATGTTGATGGTGATGCTGGTGCTTGCTCTCTTAATCTGTTTTTAGTGACCTCTCCATATCTTCAGCTTATATTTTTAGGAAAGCGTCTTGGCAAGTTGGCATCTGTGTTGAAGGCTCTTATTTTCCATGTCATTTTGATCTTATACGAGGATAATCAAGTCTTTACTATTCGGAATAGTATATTTTTTTCCTGGTTATAGCCAGAAGACGTACCTCACCCAAGCATGTGAGCACCAGATGCACCGATTTGGGTCTCTCTTTTATTTTTCTTTTCTTGGTTCACTGCACCGTAAAAGCCCCTTGGCGAAGTCCCGCCTTTTGCCCTTTATGAAAATGTTATATTTCTTGCATGTCTCTGCTGCTCTTTTTTTTGTTTTATCCCCCTCCCCCCGTCAGGGTGTGTGGAAGTTATGTAGTCAACAGAGTCCTCAAGATATAACTCATTTTTTTTTTTCAGGGTGCGACAATAGTTGACCAATCAGTAACTATAGCTCTTGCACCAGATCACAAGCCACCAGCTATTACATCAGCATCGCCTGTGGTATGATTTATCTGAAGCTTGCAATGAGATGTATGTATGCCTTTTCTTAAACATGAGGACATTAACAGCTAACTATTCTTTTCGAACTATGTAGGCCACTGAGAACGTCAGCTCTGACATAGTTGGTTCTCCAGTGCAAAAGGCTGAGGATGTTGTCACTTCTATGCTAGCCAGGGGTTTTGTCTTGGGAAAAGATGCACTTAACAAAGCAAAGGGCTTCGACGAAAAGCATCAATTTACATCTACTGCTTCTAATACAGTTGCATCTTTGGATCAAAAGATTGGCTTGAGCGAGAAGATTACCATGGGAACAGCCTTGGTGAATGACAAGATGAAGGAAGTTGACCAGAAATTCCAAGTCTCAGAGAAAACTAAATCTGCTTTCACAGCTGCTGAGCAAACTGTGAGTAATGCCGGATCTGCTATTATGAAGAATCGTTACATCTTGACCGGGACTACTTGGGTTACGGGTGCTTTTAACAGGGTTGCCAAGGCTGCTGAGGATGTAGGTCAGAAAACAAGGGAGAAGATGGCCGAGGAAGAGAAAGGAAGAAACATGGCGGCTGGATACTCGCAGGTCTCTGAATCTGGCTCCCCAAGAGCCGGTGGGCACCAGTGAGCAATCCTGAAGTCTGATCTCGTAATGTGACTGTTATACTGAAAGTTGTAGTTGGTGATATTTTATCATATTTCCTGTAGCTTGCTATTTTATTGGTTGGTTTTGTAGCTGTTTTAGATGTATAGATGATTTCCGAGTGATTTTGGGACTTAACTTTGCTCCAGTTTTACAGCGAGGTTTTGTATCTCTATATCCTGTCATGTATTTATTAGTTCTTTGTTATCTCGGTTTTTTCTTAAATAATTTTCCTTTTCTTCTCATTCTATACACTTGGTAGGAAATAAAGTATTACTATTGTTTCGTTTTCATCAAGATATTTTGATTTTCGCGTTTGTCATGACAGAAATTCAATCCTAAGTATTTTTAATTATCAATAAGTAAAAATTGTGGAAAGTAGATAATTTAGATAATTTGAAAATAACAAGATCTAACGTTTCTTTGTATATATAATGGTTAAAATGAAGTATGCGGAATATTGTAAAAGTACAAAGTTAGTTTTGAATAAAAAAGAAATGAATGAATAGAAACCATTCAATTCAGATGTGAAATTTCTAATCTACCTAACATTTCGATCTTACCTATCTTATGCATCTAAATTATAAAGTAGACAATTTTTTCTAACTCTACTAAGAGTTATTTTTGGTGTTTTCCTAATCCTGCTTGAAATGGCACTTTTGTCTGCCCAATCCACGATGATCCACCCATAAATTGATCAACTGTAAATCGAGTAGCCTCAACAATTGTCATATTAACGTGTATACCAGGTGAATTTATCCTATGACTAGTATCAGCACCTGGACCATAATTCATAAACTCACCATAAAACACACCATCTATTTGAGTTGTTGAATTCCACTGCAACCACCCTTGTGGGTCAACATGATCACCTATGTACGATAACATATACACAACCGTTGCTAACTCATTCCATGGACGTCCCAAGTAGGTTGAGTAGTTTGATTTCACAGGTTCCAAATCTGGCGCGGCGCGAATTTGACATTCATGGATGGATATACCTGAACATGTATAAGGACATGGTCGTTTTTGGGCTGTGATTGTGTTCTTTTGTTGCTCCATAGGCTTACGGGAGTAAATGGTGCAGTTTTGGAACATTGCTTGTGCCTTACCAAATATGGAATCTATTGTTCCATATATATCACAGTTTCGGTAAAACTGGCGGTTCGTAAGTACGTATAAAGTGTCTTGATAACCTTTCATCTCACAATCGTAAAACACCGATTGTTCAGATCTAACTAGAAGCGCCACAGCTTGGTGATTCTCTGCACCTGCTGTGTTTTCAAATGTTATTCCACGAGCCATAAAACCAGGCCCTTTAACACCTACAGAAAAATTTAAAATAAATTAAAATAAGTCATATATGATTAACAAAACCAGTATTTACAATCTCATGATACAATTGAATAGTTGATTTTTACTATCAAAACTAGTTTAATATGTTGTTAACTGTTTTTGTTTGTTCAATTTCTAAACATAATGATGGTGAAGCTTATTTCAAATAACCAGTATTTTTGATGCAATATACCTCAAAGTTTTTGAAAACTGAGTCGAAAAAGTTGTGATATGCATATTAAGTTTATTCCATTGTTAGATTGAACAATCGTCCTTTCCAACCTTACATGATACCATTTTTATAATTAAATATAAAATAGGGTGATATAGAGCGAGCGATATATTTACCAAAAGTGGGGGTCTTCAAAGTTGTTACATTATTACGTAACACACTTTTACTTCCCGTTATAATTGTCTTTCCTTTACCATCGCCTATAAGCCATATGTTGGTCTTACTTGTTCCCACCATTAAATTCGTCTCTTCGTATCTGCATCCATCGAAACAAAGTTATTATCATTATTAATGGACTATTCATTTTGAAGTAATAAGCTCCATTTAACTTATTGATCATGACCCTCTGATTTTGAGGGTAATATATTTAATAAATTGTTTTTTTTTACTTTTATGCAATAAGCAAAAATTAGTATTTCAAAATCCTATCCCAATTGTCATTACATTATACACTTTACCTTTATAGAAGTCCCTCATTTACCTTCGTTATCTTTTCTCTATAAAGATTTTATGTCTTCCTTATTTCTCATATTTGTCTTCAAGACGGAAACAATACTAATGCAAACGCCATAGTGTTGGGATAAATCTATATTTACTAATATATTAAAGGAAAAATTCACAAGAGAGAGTTGAACTATTACCCATTTTCTTTTATAAGTCCCAACTATGAATTATTCCATACAGGTCCCAAGTTTACTATCTTGTGATTTTCATAGGTCCTGGGTTACTTATAATCAATCAGTTTAGAAGGTAAGATTTTTAAATGTTTATCATCTTCGAACGCTTTCAGGAAATGAAAAAGACCCATAAAATGGGAATTTTTTCCTTGGATAATGCAAAATTGGGTTTTAATTCCCAAAATATGCCCAAAAAAACTAAAATTCCCTGCGTACCGTCCACGTAGGACGGCACGCGAGAATTCTTTTTTTAGTAAAACCGCTACTTGCAGTAGCGGTTTACAAGTGCCGAGATTTTTTTTTTTTTTCAACTTAGGTAAAACCGCTACTCGGAGTAGCGGTTTATTATGAAAACTGATATCTGCTTACCATATTTTGCGCAGGTAAACCGCTACTCAGAGTAGCGGTTTATATTTATAAACCGCTACTCCGAGTAGCGGTTTATATTTATAAGTCGCTACTCGGAGTAGCGGTTTATTTTAAAATTAAACCGCTACTTTGAGTAGCGGTTTCCGTGGGTTAAAACAAAAAAAAAATAATTTTCTCGCGTGCCGTCCTACGTGGACGGTACGCAGGGAATTTTAATTTTTTTGAGCATATTTTGGGAATTAAAACCCACTTTTGCATTATTTAAGGAAAAAATTCCATAAAATGGGGCCAACATTTAAAAATATTACCTGTTAAACCGTTTATAAGTAATTCAGGACTTATAAAAGTAAAAATATGGTAAACTTAGGACGTTCAAAGAATAATCCATAGTTGGGACCTATAAAAGAAAATGGGTAATAGTTGGGCCCTCTCTTGTGAATTTCTCCTATATTAAAAGGTGTTCATAAACAAGGAATTGCGACACATGGCACTATCCTTAGAATGTTTTCTTCATGTAAACCCACATATAATAAAAAATTACAAAAATGCATGTTATAAGATTTGACCCATGACTTCAAACTTTTATATTAAAATCTTAACAACTAAACCAAATAATATTTAGTATTATAATTTTAAAGTAAAATATCAATAAATGAAAATTACAATTACTCGAAACATAGCCCAAGCATAAAAAACTAGTTTATCATTTTGTGAAATGTTAAACCCTTAATATGTTGTACACATGTGAGTTGTCGCGTATTGCCAATTGATTTTAGTATGGAACCACTTCGTGCTTAAAAGTTATAAGTGGACTAAACTCTCTTTTTCCTTGTTAGATTGTCGAGACCCTTTTTCAATTCTACCAAATTTATCATAAAGTAACTTTTACAAAAACTCCTACGATTTAGACAAATTTTTTTTTCCTATAACTATGACAAAATGATAAAATATTAGGGGGCTAAAATGATAAACATGATTATGTAGCCACTTACCTCCCTGCCTTGACATGAATGACGAATGGAGTCTTGCTTTTCTTTGGAGCCATTTTAATAGCTTCCTTAATGGACCGAACAGTGCCATTAGCAGGCCCATAATCATGCTGAGAAACTGTTATATTGGGCTGCATGTTGTCTATTGGCCTGCTTAGCTGATCCATGTTCCTCCTTGAAATCCAACTTGGGCTTCCAAGGCCCATCAACCTTCTATGTGATACGACGTCGTTGTCGCAGTTGACTATCGTGCTTGATAAAGCTAAGTGATTGCTTACTATCTGCCATAACTCTTGTAAGGTCTGAGCCGTTTGATCTTTAAGTGGCCCACCTGCTTCCTCAAATCCCTCCGTACACGTGGCTTGGTTTGCACATATGGTTGCCATCCATGTCATCAAGTCTTTCGTGTAGCGTTGACTCTTTTTAGTGTTTTTTTATGCATAAATCACAAACGAATCATTAGAAAATCCAAAAAGACGGATATGAGAAGAAAAGTAAAGAAATATGTTTATATGATTATATCTTCGATTCTTGTTAGTTCTTCCTATTTATTAGGAAATTTTTAAGAGATAATTAGAAAGTTAAAATAGAAAATACAAATAAATATAGAGAGAGTATTTAATAAGACAATATATTCTTTACTATAGTTATTTTCAAATTATTTCCATGTAAATATATCCCCTATTATAGAAATATATATCTAGTAGTACTTTATCACAAAATCTATGTAGTTTACATACAATAGTTAATCCTGGATTGAGGGAGTCATTGTAATCAATTATCCCAATTTCAAGAGATTACAAAGAGATTGTAGTACATAAGAACTCCAACTCTAATTAATTTTATTCTTTTTTTTGAAATATCATCTTGACTCAACTTAGTGAATTTTTGACAAACTTATAATCATCCTTCACCTTCATTTACAACTCACCGATCTCATACAAATTAAGTTAAAAGATAAAGTCAAATCAATTTAAATAATACTTTTAGATAAGTCAACTTTAGGGTTCGTTTTTTGAGCGAAACTTATCTAAACTTAAAGCAACTTATTCAAAACTAAACTTATTAAGTGAATTTATATAATCATATTTTGTCTAAAACTTTTTTATAAGGTGCAAAGAATCCACCCTTCATTAAATAAAAACACTTTTAATATTGAATGTGTTCCTATTACTCCCTCCGTCCCATAATATAGTGCTTGTTTCTTTTTTCACGGTCTCCAAAACGTAACTTTGACCTGTAATATCTTCACTTCCTTATTAATAAAAAATATAAAAAGTTGATATTATGAAACTACACATTAAGACGAATCTAACAAGATCCTACATGAATATGTTTTTTTATATATACAAATGAGAATATTCGGTCAAAGATTTTAAAGTTTGACCACCAAAAATGAAATAAGCACTATATTATGGGACGGAGGGAGTACTACATTAACTAGCACAAATATAGCAATTCAGTCGAAGTTTTTATATCAAGAGTGAAATTTAATCTCTACATATATTCCCCTTTGAAAAAATTATCCTACGTACATGTTTATTACCTAACTGTATAACATCCAAATTCCAACCTATGTATTAGGTCATTGACTAATACGTATACCAAAAAACAACCCTAATTGTCTAATACTTACACAAAACCCTAACGACCTGTTTGATAGTCGTTACCAAAAACCAACCCTAATTGTCTAATTGCTAGAAATTCATACAAGACATCAAAAGACCAACAAAAAGAACTAGAAAAACAGACCAATATATTAACCAAACAAGACAAAAACAATAATGAGAATTATATAATTTCACCAAACATATTAAAAGTACTTAGCAATATCAATTATCAACTAAAACCTTTTCTTTACCTGTATATTCCTCTGATTAGTGGTTGAATAATTAGATAATGAGAGTTGAAGAAGAGGGCTAGCACTACGTGTGAGCAATTCCACCGATTCTTCCATGAGCTCTACACAATCATCATGTGCTGACCATTGAAACGAATCTTTCACTTCATCATAACCGTTGATTTCCATCATAAAATAATCCAATGCTTTTTTTAATCTTTCTGTTGTTACACTTAATGATACATGCACAATATTCCCATGTTTCTCACCGTACCCAATTTCATCAATATAGTAATTTTTATTCATATACTTTCCTAACGAGTTAACACATAGGTCCGGATACCGAGTTACCTGACAAATACGGGTCAGTGACTCCGACAACGGTGTTTCCGGGTTATGGGTTAACCCGGTCGAGTTAACACGTGTTGGTGGTGATGGTACATTATTAGATTTGTAGTTGTGTTTGTGGTTTGTAACAACTAAAATTGTTGTTACTATTGCTAGCGTTACTAGGATTGATATTAAAGCAACGACCACGTATTGGGCATAGATGTTTTTTCGAGTTCGAGTTTGGGTTTGGGTTAAGTGTTCTGCGAACCTAGCTGATTCGGTGGGTTTAAGTTTATCGTACTCCATTAATGACTATAATAGTTAGAGCTTAGAGGAGGGTTTGAGTTTAGAATTTAGCAGATATGTGGTAAATATAAATATAAATATATATATATATATATAGATGTCTATATAAGTATATATCTACCTAGGTTAGGATTACTAGTTGGATACACCAATAAGAACTTTGATCTTTTCCAAATCTATATATACTTCCTTTGTTAGGAATTAATATTTACGTGTAAAATATGACACGATGAATTTTCTTGAATTATTGACGTATGACGATGATAGATTAAGATATATTGAGGTGAGTACGATCCTAAGTTTTTTTTTCGAGGAATATGAAAAAGATTAATATTAAATTAAAACTTTAAATTAGCTGTAAAGAGAATATTGGATAGAAATCGTTTCTAAAAATATATTGATACACGTTGATTCTCAATGAATTTGGAGGTAATGAAAGGTGATGTAAATAGTAGTTACATAAATAGATATAGATGCGTAGATGGAGTTTTATTTCCACTAAACTTCAATTTTGCTTTGAAGATAATTTTTTTGACAGATGCTTTCAAGAGAATTTAAGTTTAATTACAGGTACATTTATGTTTGAATCTCCCCTCTCCTTCTTTGTATTTTATACTGCCTTCATGACTCTTATAAATAAAAAAAACAAACAATGAAAAAGTTTTTTTTTTTCTCCTTTGAGGGAATGAAAAAGTGTACTTCTATCATTGCGTTTTAGTCAATTACTTTCTTGATTATTATTTAAAAAAAAGTTACTTGATAAATCGGTGCTTAATGATTAAGATATCTCTTAGTGTATTTTGTGTAGCTATTATCAATACTAATATATGGCTCGCGTCATGACCTGATTTACGTACATTTCTTATTTTTTACATACTTAACACTTTTTTTTGGGTATAATTGTGACTGCTTAATATTTACCTTTGAGATCGTGAAAGTATATATATGGAACCAAATCTAAAAAAATCCGGCATTACTTTGTACGCAAAAATCACAATATACGGTCAAAGGAAAGTAGGTGATTAATGTATAAGCCAAAATGCGCCAAATTGTTGTTATTATCATGTTATTAGATTTAATAATGAGTTTCTCTCTATTTGTGGAAGTTTTTATCTCTCTTATGGTCCATGGAGCGCGGGAGTCCGGATCCTCTAGAGTTTTAGTGAAACTCTACAAGATAGAGTTGTATCTGAGCCATACATCAAAAAATCAAGGGCTCATATTGATGGAAGGGAAAGATTTAGGGGTAGATTTTGATGAGATAAAATAGGGGGAATTTTGGAAAGAGATTATATGAGCCGTTGATTTTTTATTGAATGGTCGATATTGCTCAAACTCTACCTTGTAGAATTATTTTACAACTCTAGAGGATCCAAACACGCGGGGGGTTTCGTAGCCTCGTCTATCATTGCGTTTGTAGTCTCGTATATAATAGTAGGAGGTTGGTTTGTTCTTTTTTAGTTACCATGTTGAAGATTGTGGAGAATAAGATTAGGAAGCAACATTATCTTAGATTTATTACAAGATTTTGTATCAAGACGATTATAACACATATGTTTGGAGTTTATGAAAATCATTTTTTTTAGTAGATTTCTTTATAAAATATATCTAGTCATCGAAAAATTTATTTACAAGAATCAATTCGGAACCATAAGTTTGGAGTTGCATTCAACTATGCAAAATTTACCGTTCTTGATTATAAATTTTGTAGTAGATTTTCATTATTGTAAATGTTGTATGTCTTTTCATTGATCTATATTAGTAGATGTTATCAATATGTGACATCAGTTTTCCTTGGCCTATTACGGGTTAGAGTGATCCCTAAATATGTACTCGCATAGTTCCCCCTTCCTTTTTACTTTATTTCTTATAGTTGTTAATTATAATGATTTGCCTAACCGAGGGGATAATTTAATTTCCTTGTCCTAGTAGGTCAATATGAATGTTAATTATGCTTTATCTATTTTGGTAACATCTGAAAGGGTATCCAAAGAAGTTTTCTTGCTCAAATTAATAGATATATTTATAGTTTTCGGTACGTGAGTAGTTTTTTTTGGACAATTGGTTCATATACAATAGTTGTGACTTTCGAAAGATGGTTCAAAGCAAATTCGCTTTAAGGTGGCTATTATTGCTAACTCCGGGGGGTTAGATCCTATAAGATAATTGCCGATGAGTTCAAACTTGGACGACTCTTCCTTAGGCCATGGACTTGTTTGATCTAGGCTATGTGACAATAGGATGTGTGAAGCATTGTTAAACGTAAAAGTGGAGTCTAATAACTGTATAGGTAATTAAAATGAATTGCCGAACACCTATCCTCTTAACCTTATGAATTAATCACTATACCAACTATTAATAATGAAAAGGGACAACTAATTAAGCCATTGCATGCTAGGGGAAAAACCAACGCCCTTGGACCTTGTTTACCATTGATGATTTTTAGTTACCTTTTTTCATCATGTTTAGCACTACTATATCTAATTTTGGGTTATATATATATATATATATATATATATATATATATATTATATATTATATATATATATATATATTTGTTATAGACACTATTTTCACATCCATCAACTTATTTACCTTTAGTATCAAATCTAAAGACCTATCTATTTAGAATAGCACAATCGTAAGCTTGATGCACGGAAATTCAACCCTACTTGTCCTACTACTATATAGAAGTACAAGTTTGAATTATTTTGTTACATAAGCTTAACTATAGCTTTTGTGAGACCGATGCATAACACTTATGATCCAATTTAGTAGTATATTTTATATGTATTTTGACTTGGACCTATCTTACAAAATCAATTTCATCAAATTTATTACCATCATCAACATTACCAAATACATTGATAGTATTCATTATAATAAATATCAATATTCGTAAACATTTTAATATAAAAATATATAAGGGAAGGGGGGAGCAATGGTGTCCTCTTTTGAAAAGCCTATTTTGCCCCCCTTCTCTTTCTAAATTACAAAAGGAATGTCAAAATCAAAATACCGAAAATAAATTTACAACACTCACTCATAAATCACTTAAAAGAAGAAACTTTACAAATCACCCATACAATTGAAAAAATCACGTTATAAAAATCACGCAAATCACTCAAATAATCAGGAACTTTATTAAAACTTAAAATTAATATACAAACTAAAACTAATAACCTAGAACGTCAATACATACAAAAACATTTACAAAAATTTACTTACAAATCACTATTCTCAAGAACCATTCACAATTAATGGTGGGTCATGATAAAAAAAAATAGAGGTGTATTTGTAGTGAAATCAGAATTTAGAAATTAGACAAGGAAAAAATTTATTTACTTTTTTTTATAGTGTTTTCTATATATAATGAAACTTTTACATATATTTGGACGTATTTTTTTCTATTATATAATAGAGATAAATTATCAATTTATGGTGTCCTCGAATGAAGAGATTATCTTACCCCCTTCCCATTCTATATTACAAATTCACTTACAAATCAAAGGGGGCTTCAAACAAAAATATCAAAAATATTACTTCCTCCGTTTCTAAATAAGTGCAACATTTCTTGTTTGCACGTTTGCCAATGCATTATTTTAACCATTAATATCTTCAATTATCAATAAGTAAAAATTATAAAAAGTTGATATTAAAAAATTCACATTCAGACGAATCTAACAAGATCCCACATGACTATGTTTTTCCTAAAATGTAAATCACCAAAGCTAATTAAAATTTAAATTGTGAATAGTAAACACTATGCAAATGTTGCACTTATTTAGAAACGGAGGAAGTATTATAATAATCACTCACAAGTCAACTAAAATCATAAAATTGCATAATTTACGTTATGCAAATCACTAAAATGAGGAAACTTTACAAAAACTTAAAAATTCACTTACAAACTACAACCTATGAAAAAATTGACTTGAAATCAAAGTATCTACTTTCTTTACAATTTATGAAGTACTGTACTTAATTCAAAAATCAACTAAAAAATTATAATATTAGAAATCATAAATAAATTCAAAAAAATTTCTATTTTATTCATTGAATTTAACTTTGAAAAGTAAAAAAAAAAAACAAAAAGAATGGTGAGAGACTTAAGTGATAGAAACTAAACCAATCAAATTTTACAACTAAAAACAATCATAATTCATATGTGTAATGTTCAATTTTTGACTCTTATGTCGAAGAAAATTGAGTCTCTATTCGAAAAAAAAATCAAGCACGCATCGCGTGCAAAAAATTCTAGTATAAAAATATTAGTAGGCATCTACATATGTACTTTCTTTCGAACGCTCATATAGAGGTAAATATGGGCCGGGCCAACCCTACACAGCTTGGCTCAAGACCGCTTGAGGACCGAGTTGTTGTATGCTACGTGGGCTTGTCACGATCAAGAAATTTAATTCCAGGCTTGATCCGGCATAAGCCTGCATATATGGCTTGTGGGCCAGCCCGTGAGCCGAAAGCCCCTTCTCTTGATTTTTTTTTAGTCTAAAACTGCTAAGAATTAAAAAAAAAAAACAAAATCAAACACAGGCAAGGCTCGTAGGCGGAACGATCCCGCTCGTAGGCCTAGTCGGACCATGGACAAAGTCTATTAATTTCAATCCTATATGGTCTGCCGTTATCTCAAACCCGTAATCAGGCCCGAGTCGGCCCATGCCTAGGTCTAGACTCACATATTCAATTCACAACAAAATATTCTACATTTCCATCATAAAAAGTAAAAACTAATCCTTATTATCATATATTCATATCATCACCAAATATTCATAAAGAAGCTTCAATTTTTTTTCCTCAAAGATGCATAAAATAAAATTACATAAATTTGGTCCTTTCAAACGTGATTAGCGGGACATAACGACATAAATACTCCAATAACCAATCATCAATCACCATTCCTTTATTTGAAAATTGCATACCTTTTGACTCTGTCTAACCTCCACAGAATAAAACTCAAAATTCCCCCAATTCAATTTCTCAAATTTAACATTATCTACTGCACTACTATATGATTGCAGTATTATTATCACAACTAAATTAATTTTGTTCTTTTCATTCAAAAATTAGGGTTTCAGAATCAAATTCAATCATCAAGTAACCATTGATTGTCGTTGACTTACCACCGAATTCAAATCAACAGCTTTTTTTTTTCTTTTGATAATTATTATTCATCACCTTCAACTTTTTCCCCCAATAATTTTGCCTCAAGATCCGAAAATTTCTTATTTTCTCTCTCCTCAATTTGTTTCTGCGATCCGAAAATTCTCTAGATCGACGAATTTATTTGGTACTCGTCAAAATCTTGAAGTTTTCATCTTCAAATTTCTGGAAAAAGTTCAAATTTCCAGAATTGAATTTGATAGCGGAATTTTTCGATCAATTGTTAGTGGAAATTAAGAGGAAGAGAGAGAGAGAGAGAAATGAGTAGTGATAAGGATGGAGTAAAATTAGACGACGAACAAATAGCAGAATTAAGGGAGATTTTTCGAACATTTGATCGAAACAATGATGGAAAACTAACTCAATTAGAGTTAGGGTCGTTGTTGAGATCATTAGGGTTGAAACCAAGCGAAGATCAGTTAGAAACCCTAATTCAAGCAGCAGATAAGAACAATAATGGAATGATAGAGTTTTCAGAGTTTATATCATTGGTATCACCTGATCTTATTCCAGCAAAATGTCCTTACAGTGAGGATCAACTGAAGCAGTTATTTAAGATGTTTGATAGGGATGGAAATGGCTTGATTACTGCTGCTGAGCTCGCTCATTCGATGGCGAAGCTCGGCCATGCTTTGACTGCTGAGGAGCTTACTGGTATGATTAAGGAGGCTGATACTGATGGTGATGGTTGTATTAGCTTTCAGGAATTTTCGCAGGCGATCACCTCCGCCGCCTTCGATAATTCTTGGATTTGAACCAACCTGGTGTATGGTGTCTGGTGTATGCTATTGCAATTGCTGGTCTGTGAGTATTTAGACCTTTTTTTCTTTCATTGAGAGATTAACATGATTTTGTCAAGGAATTTGGTTTTGACCTTTATTACTATATATATTATAAATTCCAGTTTGATTAAGGTTTATGTGGATTGTTATTCAAGTTTTATGGATCACATGGAATATTTGGAATTCTGTTTGTATATATACATTCTGTACCAGTGGTTTAACTTAAATGTTCTATGCTCTTGGTTTGTTTTATTTTGTTCAAGTCTTTGGAGGCGAAGCTGTTATGTTCCGAAAATTGAGCTGTGGGCAAGATCAAATTTGCCAAATAGTTGATGATAAGTAGTCCGACTCGTCTATAATCGGTATGCTATTTAGTAGGAAGGTTGCTGTTGATTGAATCACTAGTGGACTCTGCTTAGATTACAAATAACTAGTACTATAATCTAGAGATTGGTTGCTTAATCTTGTGGCCTAGTTGGAAGAATCAAACTCTTAATGGAGTTATGCTATGTGATGTACTTGTTGTGACAATGTAAGCATATAAATGTCGAGGCTCTAGTCTACTTTTGAATGATAAATATACAAACAGAAAAACAAGGATTCCATAAAAGGATACAACTCTCTTTGTTTCTGTGTAATGTCTTCCCTTTAAATTTTGAAGCTGCTTATTTATAGAGCACCAAATTATCAAGACCATCATAATCAATGAACATCTTGCGTGCATTCTAGAATAATATTTTTTCTTCAATGTTCTATCTGAAAATTGCAACAAGACATCCATATATGCTTCATAGTACTCTGTTATGATGTTGGAGGATTAATGATGAAGCAAGCTGAGGTCGCCGTCTTGTGATAGTACATACATAGAAGGATACTAGAAGTGGAAATAGCGATTAATAATTTCTTTTGGATAATTAAAGTGGAGAAGGGTGTCTTTTGTTTCACCCACAATAAAACTTCTCTTTAAGGGCAAGGGTGGCAGCAGCTGCCTTTCTGGTAGTTGAGACTTTGTTTACATCTGCTTCTCATTCAAGGCACTAGTGACGAAGAGTTGCTAAGCTTGTCAGATTGGCATAAGTTAGCAATGATTCAGTCCCAGATGTAAGAAAGTCGGCTGTATATAGAAACAAATCCCCTTTTAATAATTAATACCATATCTTCCATGTTCTATGTGGTGTTTCTAGATGTTTAGTGACCTGAGAAAGTTGTACAAACACCCGATTGCAGTTCACTGACATACACATTCCAAGTGCTTGCTTGGTTAGCTATGTCAAGCTCTTAATTCATAATTGTTTATCAATGTTGTTATACAATTTTTTTTTTCTTTTTCTTCTTTTTACTTCAGATTTTAGGGGGAGGTGTAGAAGACTAATTATGTAGTTGAAAGATTTTGAGCGCGAGGAAAAAAAATGAAGAATCATGCTTTTGGTGGAGTTGTTATTAGGAGTTGCTAATCTATTTCCTTGGCTAATAATAGATGGTGCTACACTTCCTCCAATTACACCTATAGTCTATAGAAATGCTGATGATACACCCATTTGTCTTCCTTGGCATCCTCGGAATAAGCCTTTCCCGAAACTGGAAAGTTGTTGAAGGATATAGTTACTTGCATGTTTTTGTCTTGGGTACAATTATCACTGCCTTAACTAAGAGCATGAACTTGTCAGGGTGAGTCCTATACTGCTAGACAAGGTAATGACATCGAGTCATCAGTGTTATTGGTCAACAAGCAATGCTCCACCCATACATGTGTGGCTAGCTGGTTGTGAAGATAGAATCCCCACCAGCCATCGCCATCACCATCACAACCATATATTTAAATTCCATGTGTGGTGACATTCATCACAACTTTTCGTCATGCATAACCCATCAGCAATGTTGACACCAATAAAGCTCTTGAATGAATCTATCATTGAGCAAAAAGCTATCCATAATGGTTCATAATGGATAACCCAACTCCTTAATGTCCTCAGTCTAGGGCTCTAACTTCTAAGGGTTATTGCCAGGACTTGTGACCGTATTTCTGCCAGATTTTGGCGGTTTTTTGTCCAGTTCTGATCACACCTCCAGCAATCGCCAACACGAATGTAAGTCCTACAGGAACTGGCAACATCTCTGAGGAAAAGAATCAAGGTATGTTAAAACGAATCGGATAGGTCTCCAAAGCATTTGACTGTCACAATGGATGTAAATGTCTTTGTATCATACAGCTCAGGATGTTGAACAGAAAATGAGGCAGTAAACATGAGAAAAGATAGTGCAGTCAACAAGAAGGGAAAAAAGAGATGCATTTCCTTTTGTTTCTTCTCTAGTTTAGTGAAAGAATGGCCCAGGTTATGAGGACCACTTACTAGCCACTACTTTTATTAATTATATCACAAGTAACTAAATTAATATTCTGTCATGTTAGATTTTTCTTGACATAGGTGACAGTGGTGGTTTATAAAGAATTCAAACTTCAAATGACATAAATTGACTTAACTCGTTATTGACTTGGTCTTGCATTAAGTACTTTTATGTGCCTACCAATATCTTTTAATATCCAATATATCTGATTTTCTAATATAAGTTCTTCAAAGTAGCTACTTTGAACTTTAGTCAAGACTTTTTTTTGTTGAACATGAAAATTTGTCTACCTTAACCTTACTAGAACTCATAGTCTCGTATAAAGAATATCTAATTTGATTTGTTACCCAATCTTTAGCTACGTAATGATATATGTATGTTCTCTTACTTGGAAGTCATGGAAGAGTAGTAAAATAGTCTATTTTAGAATGTCCCTTAGATTTAGAAATAAATTACTATAATTGTATTTTCAGATGTGATTCTAGTTTTTTTTGACATCGAGGAAATTTGCATTAATTGAAAATTAGAGTGCAGCCTAATGCTAATACAATCAAACAGAAACAACTATCACTGAGAAAAACTACATTAACTCGTACATGCTTGGTAAAGAAAACACTAACTACTATGTGTCCAGTCCGAAAGAAGTTTGTCTTGAGCGATGACGGGTGAGGTTGGATATTGAGAAGAAATCTCTTAAGATACAAAATCCTAACAGTCTTCATAGAGAGATTGTCGAACAACACCTAGTAGATCCCAATGTCTACTAGATGCGAAATCCCAAGGTCCTTGATGATCCTCTTGGGATTCTTCTGATTCAACTAACAAGAAAGTCATATTCTTTAGTGACCTCTGACCCTGCTGCGAGGGTATCCGGAGTTCAATTACACTAGACATAGGAAATTCTGATCCTAGTTAAATGTACACGTGAAGAGACAATGTGGAGGAGACAACTATTATTGAATTTTTTTTTTTTTAGTTTTGGGAAATTCTTCACTAAGAAATGTTGGGAGAATATGACTATTAATTCATATGGGAGGGAGTATATCTTCAAGTTTTTGCTACCAACTTAATTGCCTTGAATTTTGCCGTTTTCATGCTATAAAATATTATGGACGGTTAAATTAAACACGAAATTCTTGAGAAACTTATACTACTTTCATTTCATATTATTTGCAACGATTAGACATTTTCTACTCACATTTTATGTCAAATCGTTGCAAATAATATGAAACAGACAATAGTTTCTTTTTTGTAGAAAAGATAGATATAAAGAATTAGATCATACGAGTATTTTTTATCACTGTAGAATAAACATCTGGACACAATCTATTCTATAGTATGAAGCACCAAAACATTCGAGCTTAATTACTTCTTTCCCTGTATAAAAAAATAAGATGACTATTTATAATGAAACAATTACATAATTGGCAAATTTAGTAATTAATAGAGGTAGATTTAGGGTGCTTAATTAATTGATGAGCAAGTTCTGTTTTTGTGACATATGAGTACACCTGCTTTCTTTGTCATTGAAGCCACTAGTGAAGCTGGTCGTGCACTTAAGCTCATGGCCTTAGCGTATAGTAAGGATGATTCATTTCCAGAATTTACAAATTTTGCTCCATTCAAAAATAAATCCCCTTCTGATCTCCAATTCCATTTCTTCCATTCTTTTTCTGATGCATTTTCTCGTTTAGTTACCTGTTACAAAAACCATGTCCGATCATTCACGTTGTTAATATTTGATTATGATACATTAGGCGGTCGCACTGAACGGATATGGGGACAAAAACGAGTACAGGGACATAAAACGGCAAATCTAAAAAATTATAACTCAATGGGTATGACCGTATGAGATGCTATTAAGTTAAGTATCCGTGTTACATATTACGTAACTTGAGTTTGGAACATGTTTGAATATGATTCAGACGGGGTAATCAAGTACGTGTTAGCTTTGCTAAGTCTAGGCACCCATGGTACAAAGTTTCTTTTCGAGTTCTTACATTAATTGAATATGTGGATGTTCAATAATTTGTTTTGGAGACTTTATATTGGTAAACTGATCCGAAATAGAGTGTGTATTTGATAAGCTTTAGCCAGGAATAGTAAATGTTGCAACTAAATTGAGACGAAAAAGTCACAAAGTTGAGGATTGGAGAATGAAGATCTTTCACCTCTTTAGTGAACCGGTTGTCAGGAGCTAGGAATCTATTGCCTTGACTATTGATAGTTGGTTCTGCACTTCCTCCAATAGCGTACATCTCCCATTTCGTGTAGTCATTATTCACCACATGAAAATATCCATGTCTACACCTACAAAAGGATAGAATTCATTGAAAATGATAATACATACATATAAACATTGCACCAACTCAAGATAAAACATATATATATATTGTCAGAGGACCAACTCAACCAAAAGCTTAAGTTGATGGTTGGAGTCGCAGGAATAGTTAAAACTCTTTCACGCCTCCTCACACGATTCCACTTAGAAAGGAGGTGTGGATGAGATTTGAACCCGTGACATTTATGTTACGATTGCTCCGATACTATATTAGAGGACAAACTCAACCAAAAGCTTAAGCTGATGGTTGGAGTCCCAGGAATAGTTTAATACTCTATCATATATATGTACATGTACAGGAGTACAAACAAAGCATAAGCATATTAATAATTAGCTAACATATATACCTTGGCATTCTCTGAACAAGGCCTTCTCCAAAATGATTATAAGCTATAGTAACTTGCATGTTCTTATCTTGTTTATGATTATCATTATGCCCTAAGAGCATGACCTTGTTATGATGGCTCATGTAATTGTTAGATATAGTTATCGCGGTCGAGCCACGAATGGCATCAATCAAGCCATCAATGCATCTAGATAGAGAGCAATGATCCACCCATATATGGCGTGACGAAATGATGGATATCCCATCACCATCTGATTTACTTCTCCAACCATAATGAGTTGGGGTGTACCTCACATAACCAATACCTCCTCTTTTACAATCATGTATGTGTATGCCATGTATGATGATGTTGTTGACATCTTCTATGACTATACATGCTCCATCAGCAATATGCACATTAGCTCCTCTTCCATCAATGGTTTTGAAGGAATTAATCAACAAAACTTGTTGAAGTTTGATCACCATATCCTTAGCAAAAACTATCCATAATGGTGCATTTTGTATGACTCCATATCTTAATGTGCCTCTTTTAGGGTTAATAGCATCATCACTAGGATCTTTTACTATATAGATTTTGCCCTTTTTACCTCCTACAGCATTCTTACCAAAACCTATGGCACAATCAGCTAATTGTTGGCGATTTTCGTCCCAATTTTTGTCACATTGCCAGCAATCGTCGATAGGATTACCGGTCTTGCACGAGTTTGTGGCCAAATTTCTCCTAGACACATTGATAGCCCTGCAAAAAGAATGGACAATAATGTTGTAAGTAGCCTTATGAGAGTTATGAATGTTAATAGCAAATAAAAGCAATTCTTGCATTATTTCTTGAACTATTAGGGTTCGTTTGGTAATGCGTAAAGTATTCTCAGTGTAAAATGATTTTCATGGAAAACAATTCACAATGAAAAACATAATTCCAAAATTAGTTTTCCGTTGTTTGGTTTCATGTAAGAAAAATGATGAAATTAAAGGAAAATGAAAGGGAAAGTAAGGAGGTAGTGAGAGAAATGTACAAAGATAAGGAAAAATAGTTTTTCCTTCGTTTGGAAAGGAAAATGGTTTTCCATCATTAGGAGAGTAATTTTACCCTAAGGAAAAATGGTAATGTAAAACTGAAAATAGAGGAAAACGGTTTTCTAGAAAAACGTTTACGCCCTACCAAACGAAGCCGTAGTATTAAATTTTCGACTTCGATTAGGATTATGTAAGTGTTAATTTAAATGTTATGTCATACTCTTGCACTTGTTGAGCTATTACTTGAGGATTTGGAACATGAATTGATTGAATAAAGGTGGGAAAAGATAGGACAGTGAACAAGAAAAGAAACAAGTGATGCATTGCCCTTTTTTCTAGGATTTGGAGTAGCATATTGGTATATTGAATTAGGAGAAGCAAAGTTGTCATGAGGAAATATGAAAGAATTTGTTGGAGATTATAAAGGGGTTAAAAGATTGGTGAAAATAATTAGGCTGGAGATGGGATCATCATGTATGTGACATAAAAGTATATGATATATGAATGAGTATAGTTTTGATATGCAGCTTGAAAAGAACTTTGTCAACTTGATCATTAATTCTTCATTGACTTAAGACGCATTTTTGATGTATAGAATGCTTTTTTTTGCTATAGATTATCTAAGTTATTCATAATCTTAAGTTTATTTCTTGACGTTTTAGGCTAAATCAATCTAAGAGAAAACATATAGCTATATACTTAATCAAGAAATAATAATAGACACACGCGCACACACGAGGGGTGTGGGGGGATGCGGGTGTTGGGGTGGGGGGAGGGTTAGGGGTTAGGGTAGGGTTAGAAATTAGGGTTAAGATAGGTTAATTATGGCTAATTAGGATTTAATTAGGATTAAAACTAACAACGTTGATTGTCATTAGTCATTAAGGATATGTGGGTGTATTTACATAAAACTGCGAATGTACCCTGTGAATTTTGAAAACATAGGAATACCTGGTGAATTATTTGAAAACTCGAAGGTACTTAGTGAAAAAACTGTTTAATGAACTATGATGTGGCTATGAGAGAATTACGTGATTATATAAAAACTTGACGATACAATTTTTTTCTCACGTCAATATATCTAAATATGTCATCAAGTATTACTTCCCTTAAACCATGAATGATCAATCAAGTATGTCATCGAGGATTAGGTGTATCTTCACCTTTAAACATGACAACAGCATGAAGAACTTAGTACGAATTTTTCACAAGAGCCTGCAATCATCACAAAAACAAACAGTAGAAGTCGACGACTTTGACGAATGGAGTAACTTATTTCATAATTAACTCAAAGTGTAAGATGTATTCTTCTTCTAACCACAAGTTTTGCTAGACAAACGTGTTAAATTAGACGTTATATTCGTTCGATTAAGCATACATGCATGAACTTAGCTTCTTTAGCATAAACGAGGTGGGTAATTCGCTACATAATATAATACAAATTATGCACGTTAAAGACGTTATTTCCTGATTCCCACGTGGCAAATATATTAACGTATTGTATACTTGTATCAACTATCATGTATAATGATGTGTGTTGTTATGTGATTAAAGAAATGTAGGGCATACAAACAGGAATTCAAGGAAATTAAGTTCGCATTCGTGAGGCATGAAAAGAATAAGCTTATGGATTTTCTTGTAGGCTTTTAAGTCATAACTCTGCCATTTTAACCAAAAAAATAAAAAAATATCAATTCCCTTCGGAAAAACTATTAGTTGGCTTTAATTTATGAATTTAGGATAATACAAAAAATAAATTGGTGCACGCCAATCACTTTTCATGTCACATAATCTTCATCATGTGGATTTGGTTGATGGACGGTTATTTCCTTGCTCTTAAAGATGTATAATTCTTTCACTAATTTTTGAACTTGGGCGAGTGAGCGATTCCTAAATGTTGAATAAACTAACAAATTTTCTCTTATCTGTAAACTAAAAATCGGTTGAATGAAGTTATGCACAACACATGTGAGTGTACCACATTGATATAAGAAGATAAATGATTTCACCTTTTAATGTAAAGGGCTACTTCATTATTGTCATATAATTTTAAGGTGGAACCTCCTGAGTAGAGGTGGGCACGGGCCGTGCCGGGACGGCCCATGTGCCAAGCCCGCGTGCCTCGTGCCACAACGTGTCGTGCCAAAACGGGCCAAGAAATGCTCGTGCCGTGCCGGGCTCGTGCCAAGTTGTAAAATCTAAGGCCCACGTGCCGGGCCGGGCCGGCTCGTGCCGTGACATCGTGCCTTATACAAATTTTAAATATTATGAAATTTTAACCAAAATAAGCGTGCCAACTTGCGGGCCGGCCCGTCGTGCTCGTGCCGGGTTCGTGCCAAACTTTTAGAATGTTGTTCATGCGTGGCCCACGGCCCACCACTCGTGCCGGCGTGTCGTGCTCGTGCCGGGCCGGGCTCAAATCATGTCGTGTCGGGCTGGCCCTCGTGCCGGCCCGGCCCATGCCCAGCTCTACTCCTGAGTATCAGGTACTCTTTATAACATAAGTTGGCTATATGAGGCCCATTGGGGCCAAGAGCGCAACAATTCGAAATTGGGGAGAACTTGTTTGGATCGTATAATGAATCAACTTAAGAACTCATATTTGGCTTGATAAAAGGCTTGATAAGTAAGTTATAGGGACGTTAAAAATAGTTTTTTAGACTCATACTGATAAGAATTTAATGAAATCTATACTAATATATTAAAAGGCGTGCATAAACCAGGAACGGAGCCACGTGGTGCTTTCCCTAAGGAGTTTTAGTTCATGTAATCCATGTACAATAAAAAAAATTAGAAATTGCATAGTATAGGTTTTGATCCCGTGATCTCAAGTTCAATGTACTAAAGTTTTAACCACTCGACCAAGTTGTATTTAGTGTTATCATATCAAAGTAAAATATTAATAAATGAAATTTTTTTCTTACCCAGGGCATTGCCCGGGCCTAATAACTAGTTCTGCAATTAAAATGAGTATTTATAAACAACTGATACACAGCAAATCATGCAGGAGAAGGAAAAAAAAAGATGTGCTTGTCTTGCATATAAATTACATCCTAGAGAAACAGATTTATTATTAATCAAACTGTTGTAAACAATCAGTTCAGTTCAGTTCAGCTCCATTATTTTATAACCATTTTGTTAAATATTATTATTATGTTGGTATAATTTATTTTACTAATTACTCTTTATTATTATTATTATTATTATTATTATTATTATTATTATTATTATTATTATTATTATTATTATTTATTTTTATATCATTATTATTATTATTATTATTTCTATATATTATTTTGTTTATTATAGCTTTACTCATTATTATTACTATTATTATTAGGAGGAACATGGTTTAGGTCAAAACACAAATAAACCCACGTTTTTTAGCCCATAAACCAATCAAATCGCGTCAAAACGGTTTATGATGCAATTTTCGCGGTCCGATCCAATCATTATTTTTATTACTAAATATTATTATATTATTAAATTTAATTATTAAAATAGTAATATTAATTTACTTCTTAGATATTATTGTTATTATATAATCATCATCAAGTATTAATATATTAATACGTATAATATAAAATAATTATTATTAATTATTATTATTATCAATTTATGATTATTATTATTATTTATTTATAACTATCATTTAAAAATATCCAAAATACTATTAATATTATTATTCATTATTATTACTTATCATTATATATTATTTAATATTCATATTATTATTGTTTAAATATTATTTATATATTTATTACATTCAATTCAATTCAGTTCAATTCAATTCAACTCAATTCAGTTTAGTTCAGTTTAGTTTAGTTTAGTTTAGTTCAGTTCAATTCATTTCATCTGTTTTATGCTGAAAAGAAGAGGCCTTTAGTATAGCTAAAGATTGTTTAGCTTTGCGCCAATTCTCCATTAGAGAATTGAACATTCACAATTACTCTGACTGTGTCACACTAATTGACTGTAAGACACATTTTTATTTTCTTTTGGTGAAAATCTGTAAGACATTAAAACTAACACCAATTTGTCGAACACTGATTAATTTATTTGATTAAGAAGTGACATTATTTTCCCACTATTAAAGGTAGAAAAGTAGTACAAAATAGAAGAAACTAAGCTGCCAGACTTATTACAAAGGATCAAAACATTAGACACATCAAAAATTAAAGGTGCCTTCAAATGGTATAAGTAGCTTTCTTCTTGATAAGTAGGTCAATGAACTTCATAGCAACCTTAAATGAATTGGTAGCAGCTAGAGCACTGATACCAGCCACTGATATATGCTGTTTACCAGCCACATCCGAAATACCACGGAACACGATAACTGGCACTCCATTAGTAAGCGATGCCTGCACCAAATCAAACAACGGAAAATCATATATCTTTTCATCTCAAAATTCATTTTAGCAATTTAGAGTTGTACGTAGTCCATAGTGAATAACTGAATATAATCGGCCAATTAGGAAAAGTGTTCTCCACTGAATATGCGAGTAGGAGTATTTTAGTAAATTTACTTGGCGCGGGCCACATACCAATTCTTCGTCTCTGCTCAGTGGACGACAAGTTCTCCAATTAACCTTTTTTTATAGAGGGATTAGGAGTTAGGACTAGGAGTATAAACTTACGTGTACAACTGCAGCACTTTCTTCGTCTACTGTTGAAACGCCATGTTCTTTAATAAGGAATTTTGCATACTCAAGGTTAGACATAAATATATCAGATGTTGAACCTCTCACTCCATATACTACTTGTGGCTGATAAGGCAAACAAGTAGTTGCATTAACGCACCTATCCAATTTCACTCCCTGTCATTTTTCAAGAAACTCGTAAGTTATATATTACCTAATAATTTCATTACAGCAACACAAAACGAAATAAAATCATCAACATATTCACCTTGTGGTTAAAATTTCGATCCGGATCTTACGATTCTACAATTAGGAAAGACTTTACTGATCTCGATCCTACATAGGATCTTTTGATCTTACCCAACCATAAAAAATCACATAATAGGATCTTAATATAATCTTACGACTCTACGATCCTATTCTATCGTAAAAAAATCATAAAGCAATTTCACATATTATATTTATTCTATTAGATTTTGGTTACATGTTACTTAAATCTTATAGTGTTGAGAAACTATCACCATTTTTTAATGAAATAAGTCATTATTAATTTGTGTAAATTTTTAACATGAGTTTCTTATCATATTCTAGCATAATTATCTCTATTTTACGGAATTGTAGGATCTTACTATCCGATCCCACCGATTCGATTCTACCAACCCTTACGATCCAAAGTAGGATCTGGATTCTGGTAACATTGCAACAACCGATATATACCCATCTATAATAGGTGGGTAGTTATTCAAATTAAATTTCAATCAGGGTGAACCTAGCAGCCGTTATATAATTACATTCAAGGACATTTTTACCCTTATTAGATCACGACAAAGGGTAAAAATGTCAATATATTTAGTAAAGAACATAGTCAAGTGAATAAACACAAATTTGTAATACCTGAAGTTGGGAAGCAAGTTTGTACCAATGAGGGTCAACAGGAAACCAATATTGCTCTCGCACTTCTTTCCCATCAGACAAGAGCTCTACTGGTTCTGGAAGTAATTTTTCCAGTAAATTCTTTCCTGGTCTTGGAAGATTGTACGCCCCAAAATCCAACTGCTTTTCATCCGTATCTGTTGCTCCAAATTCCTTTACACAAACAACACGTAGAACAACGCGATTTTATCATCAAACTAGTTACTTCCTCCGTTTCAAAATAGATGTTACATTGTTGACTTTTCCACTATTCATGAATGAGGTTTGACCATGCATTATTTACTATTAGGTAAAATCAAATGTTATAATGTAATATGTTGTTGGATTTGTCTTAATGTATATTTTCAGAAAATCAAAATTTTATACTTTACTCTAATACATAATTAAAGATATTAGTAGTCAAAGTAGTGCCTCGACAAGCGTTTTAGTCAACAATGTACCATCTATTTTGAAACGGATGAAGTATTAGGTAGGCCCGAGCTATACCTCGGGTAAGAAAAAATTTCATTTATTAATATAATACTTTATAATAATTAATAATAACACTAAATATTACTTAATCTAGTAGTTAAAACTTTGGTATATGTGCTTGAGGTCTGGGATCAAATCCCTATATTATGCAATTTATAAATTTTTTGTTTACGCACGCCTTTTAATATATTTGTATAGATTACCAGTTTAGAGTATGAAAGCACAATAATTAATATTCAAAACGCCTTGGGTGGATCAGGCTCACAATAATTTATTGTGCATTCAAACTGTGACTTTATCACACAAATCGGACTTTATCAGAAATACCGATTATATTATACGAAAACTGAGTATATTAAAAAAACGACTATAGCATACAAAAACTAAGTATATAAAAAGTGATTATATCATATAAAAAACCGACTGTACCAAACGAAAACCGACTATCAAAAGAAAACTGGTGCACAATAAGTTATTGTGACTCCAATTCATTCAAGTTTTTGTGATTAAAATATTTGTTGTTGTCTTACCAGCCATCTCCAGGAGCTGGTGAATGCAAACTGATATGGAATACCAACATCACCAACAGACATCGAAATATTAGCGCATCCGGCCATGCCATAGTAAACTAGCCCCTTGATATTAAAGTTTTGTAAAAGAGTATGTATGCCAATTGCTGCATTTACCTGAGGAAATTAACCGGAAAAAGAATTAGGATAACATAAAGTTTTGTATACTATACAATTTGCAAGGGTGGTTCTTGACCCATGCAATCACGGCGATCGAAAAGGGCCTTAAAATATAAGGACTCCAAAATATATATATGTACAATTGTTTGAACAAAAGACAAAAGAAAAACATTTGGATCAGTAGTGAAAATATAAGGGAAGGAACAATGAGAACATAAAATTCATCAAGTTTTGTTGTTTAAACTATTGAAGATAGTCGCCGCTAACTGTAAATAGTCTAAATACTAATCTTATATAATCATAGAAGTAGGGAATATATGACAAGAAGTACAAAAAAATGTTAACCATTTACGAAGTTGATTTATAGTGATTTGAGTTGACCAAGCATGTTGCAAAACTGTGCAATTAACGTGCATAAGATCTAAACTTATGTGAATGATATAATCTTACAAAAGTAACTTACTCCTTTCTCTCCTGTTACGACATAAATTACTTTTACACCTTTGATTGTCCCAACATTGAATTTCCTACCTGATCATCAGCAAAAAAAATAAAGTCAAACCAAGTTCACAACAACAAAATTTCAAGCAAAAGATACATTATTAACAATAATTAATAAGACATTAATAATACTTGTACCCCCTTCATTTCCAAATAGATATAATTCCTATATAATCCTATATTGTCTTTTACATAATCCTATATTATCATGTGATCCAGTAGCGGATCTTGAAATTTTTGCTACTGGGGGCCGAAAAAACATCAAATTACTATATTTGTAAAAAAACTAAAACTATAATGCAGAACTTGAACTACTAATATTTTAGGTTTTTTTAGTAAATATTATAAAAAAATTGATATTCTGAATGTATATATGGGGACGAATCTAACAAAACAAAACCCTATATGACTATATTGTGATCCTTCTCCTAACTACTAGCTCATTCATTTTTCTTTCATTCTTACTATTACATACGCTTTTATATACTTCTAACAACAAGTCTTGTGTAAGACCGCCCATTTACACATACTTCTAACAGCAAGTCTTGTGTAAGACCGCCTATTTACATTATAAGATCGTAACTCATAATGTTACGATCTAAACTTTTTATGAAGAAGAGATGAGAAAATTAAAATACCGGCGATTTCGACGATTGGATGATTTTGTGTGGGAATAAACAAGCCAGAAGCATGAAGGGGATTTCCTTCAGCGGGAAAGGCTAGAGCAAGTCCAAGATAAGAACCTCGCCTGTTTATACTGTCCACAACTTCATGTAGTGGATGATTGAATTTCAGCTGCATACTCTGCTGCACTTGCACTAGCAGCATTATAGCCATTGCTAATATTATTGCATATTTAGAGCCCATTATGTTAATTGGGTAGATGATTTACTATATGATAGTATAAAGTGATGGTTATATTTTTTTGCAAGGATGTAGAACTACGATGTGATGAATATATAATCTGAATATGTGATCTCTCATTGATTGTTTGACGTGTTGTGGTTCCAACATGAAAAACGTGACTCTGTAATTTTCGTATTATATTTGCAGTGGAGTAATTTTACGGTCGGCTATCAACTAACAATAATTTCTTTTTTCTTCCCTACAATAATGCATCATGCATGGTGCTTTTACTGCTTTACTGCAAAAGAAAATTTGATTAGCAAAGATAATTCGCTCTGTCAGAGCACCAATTCAATTAAAAACGAAGTGTGGATGTAGTATAGGTTGTTCTCATATTCGCAGTTAAATACTCCACTTAAAGAGGAGGGGTAGATGAGATTTGAACCCATAACCTTTATGTCACGTTGGCTCGGGTATTATGTCAGATGACCAACTCAACCAAAAGTTTAAGTAAATGGTTGGAGTCTCAACCTCTTAGAAATAGTTTTATACTTTATCAGACTCGAAAATCAACTCTTACTAGAATACTAACCTGCATAACATAACAATATTAAAGATTGAATATGGATAATATCCTAAAATTCGAAATAATAGTTCGCTAACCTACCACCTCTACTTCACTACTTTACTCCAATATGCTCTTGTTACATATAAAAACAACTCTATTTTATACAATCATGTTAGGTAGGGATTATGTGAAAATGACATTTTTGTATATATATTTATGTTTGTAGTGGGGTTGTCAAGAGATTTTAAGACTACTTAAAAATTTTGTCTCATAATATATCTTATAGGCCGGTGAGTTTTCCTAGCTCGTTGATGATAAAAGATAATTTTTGACTTTGTAATGCTAATTGACTACTTCTATTATTGCAATATAATTTTAAGATGAAATTGCTTTTGATTTCATACATTCACATTCCTCTCTTTTGTTCTCTAAATAAAGTTACTCTTATTATTGTTTGCACCTCTATATTTATATTGTTAGGTCATGTTTACATTCTACTCATTTCACAAAAAATTGAATTTAAGTTAGTTACAATAAATTTCAAATAGTTAAGATAAGTTTTCTAAAAATATATTCAAATAAGTTCATGTAAATTAAAATAAATTTATATGAGTCAAAATCAATTAAATAGAGATATACAACATATAAAGATAATCCTATTATACTTTTCTCTCTCCCCTCTCTCCTCTCTACTTTCAAAACCCTAGCCTCCATTGTTGATTTTTAAAGGGGCTTCCATCGGTTTTTACCGTTGGAAAGCCCCCACCTTTGTTTTTTTTATTTGTTTTAGGTTCCAATAACGATTTCTCACTCGAAAGAAGGGTTTTCGATCTCCTTCGTAAGAAAAGGTTTTTCGATCTCCTTCGAAAGACAAGGTTTTTCGACCTCCTTCGAAAGACAGGGTTTTTCTCCTCTTTTAGAGGGGGAATTTCTACAGGTTACAATTCGGGGATCTAATGGATCGCCGTGAAATTATTTTGTTGGTGAAGAATTATGCGGGATCACAAAGGTTATCAATTTTTCGAATACGGTCAGATGAATCCGACGGAAATCATCCTCACGACTACAAGGATCGTTAGATTGTCTCTCCAACAAGGTTGTACTTTCCAGCGATATAAGCGGGAGATGTTCCACATTGCAAGATTTGTTTGACGATCGTAGTTTTTATGAAGGAAATTTTTGTTTGATTCAACTTATGTATTTGTTTGATTCGATTGCTTATGTAGATGTCGTATGACTTTTTATTGATGAAATAATTTTACTATTCAAAAAAAAATTAAATAGAGATATATTACACGTCCTTAACTCTTTTTTTTATGAAAAAAACTTCAATGATTGAAGTATGTTAATTGAACTCTTCATCCTTAGTGATTCAATTAATTAACCTGCAAATTTACTAAGGTCCACAGTGACAAGTTTTTAATATGTCCTTAGCAAACCAAAAAAACAAGTTTTTAATATGTGCATCCACCAATAATGTAGTTGGCAAAAAAATGTTACTATGTTAAAATTAATTCAAAAAAAAAAAGATACTCCCTCCATCTTAGAATAGCAATCTGAATATTTTTCTTTCATATTTGTCCTAAATTAGTTTCAATGCTTCCATTTTGACAATGTCTCACTATCACTAGTAGAATAATTGCTAATTGCAGTTGTTCTTAAATGGTCTATTGCGGCGAACTACACACCGCCGCAAATCAAGGCGCAACAATTGATAATCTATTGTTGCGGTTCTAAAACCGTAGCAATAGGTACTGGTATAGGTCTAAAAAAAATGCACTTTTCCATCAAATTTTAAAAAAATAATGTAGGAACAAAGCAAAAAACTATTGATTGAAAGTAATGACAAAGAATGCCTACACAGAAGTAAAAGAAATGAAAGATACAAAAAATCCAACATATAAAATAAAGACATTAAAAAAAAATACTAAAAAAAAAAAGAACCAAAAATTAGTAACCCTAACATCATATTGAATCTTAAAAAATGAAAACAAGAACAATCAGGAGTGTTCGTGTTGGCTTCGGGTTAATATCAACCAAAAATTACATTTAATTTCTGAAAAATAACCATCACAATCATTTACAACTATTTAATTATCAAACTGTAGATTAATCAACTATTCTTGAAAGATTAACAATTATCAATCTATTTTTCGAACTCAATAGTCCAGTAAATTGCACATTAATTAGAAATTCAAGCAAAAATCAGTTATTACATGTAATAACTAATATTATAATATTAAATAATAATATTATTATTATAAAAAAATGAGTAAACGAATCTGGATCCGGGTAATAATTTAGGACCCTACCTGAATCTATAGGGTCCAAAATTTGAGGATTCAGATCCGTAAAAAATAGATCTGGACCCACGGATTCGAGTAGGGTTCATCACCCACTGCTATCTCTAGTTGGACCCTTATTTATTGTGTGGCGGTCGAGGAGGAATGATAAGTATTTAATAGGTAGATGTGCTAGATACATATTTTCGTGAAACAGATATTGTTTATGTATATGACATATATTGTTTGTGTATGTAAATATATTGTTCGTGTTTTTTCTCTCTTATTTGTTATACGAAAAATAAACAATAATTTTACATATACAAACAACATTTGTTACACACAAATTTAATCTACCGATTATATATTTATCAAATCTGGACGATCGAGTATCGTTAATAAGAGATGGCAGGATGGGCCGGGGGCGAAAAACGACACGAGTGTTTGATTTTGCAAGATTGCATATTTGCATTATTGCAAATATTTGATACTACTAGTAGTATTTAATATTTGCATATGCCACAAAAGGTTGATGAAAGATGATAGCAAACGGACAACAAACGCTTTAATAACGGACTATTTCTTGAACGTGCCAAGCTTTTTTAATACTGATAAATTTTTTGAATATATTTGTGGGATTGTTATTCGAATTTTTTACTTGAATAATACAAAAGTGGGTTTTAATTTCCAAAATATGCCCAAAAAAAAAAATCCCTGCGTATCGTCCACGTAGGACGGCACGCGAGAAACTGATTTTTTTTTTTTGTTTTTGCCCACATAAACTGCTACTCACAGTAGCGGTTTATAAATATAAACCGCTACTCTGACTAGCGGTTTACTTGGGCAAAATATTGCAAGCACAAATTAAACTCTGCTACTTGAGTAATGAACCGCTACTTGAAGTAGCGGTTTACGCAACACACACCAAAAAAAAAAAAAAATTAAAACCCACTTTTACATTGTGTAAGGAAAAAGCAAGAAATTTACATGGGTATATTCTTGCTTCGTATTTTTAATTTCTTAATATTGTCATGGGTATATTCTTGCTTCATATTTTTATTAAAGCATTATCAATTTTCACAATTCTTTGTTACTTGCGTTGTTTCTATTTCAGCAACAAATTCATTTTTTATTACTTGCATCATTTACTATTTTTGATTTTTTTTTTTTTTTGAGGGGATACTATTTTTGATAATTCTAATATTACTTGCATCGCATATGTTTTTGACAATATATTCTCTTTTCCTCTCCTAACAAAAGCAAGAGAGGAAACAAAAAATTATTATAGAATAATTGCTTCTAATAACGCAACATTTTGACCTCGCAACCTTTTGATTATTTCTGAATAATGCAACCTTTATACCCAATTTTCTTTGAGTATGATAAAATGAAATTTTACTTTAAAATTTGGTAATTTCTTTCCTTTTATAGATTCTAAACCCCTTTATATGCGACCTTTTCACCAATTGTTCACCATCAAGTGTTCAATTTTACCTCTTTTATAAATTTTATCCGATTTTATCCTACTCAAAGAAAATGGGATGTAAACTATAAAGGTTGCATTATCTAGAAATAATCAAAATGTTGCATTATTATTTCATTATTTGCGAATGGTCAAAAAATTGTATTATTAAAAGCAAATATTCTAATTATTTTTAGGGGACCAAAGGAAATTTTCAAAAGATTAAGAGGGCATGTTTTATATTTTTTACCTATTTTTGAAAAACTACGGCAAAATTTACCTTAATTTTTCAAAAAGAAAATTAAACTTAGGGTTGTCGTGGCCGCTGCCTGAACCCCCAAATTTCCACCACTGGCATATAGGATTCCTTCTTATCTCTCTTCTCACCTTGGTCTCTTTTTACAGAAAAAACGATGCAAATAATAATAAAAAAAAAAATAGACAAAGTATTTCTGTAACGTACTTATAAACTTCTTATGCTTCCCTTTTTAACTCTTTCCATCGGCCCTCAGCTTCATACTGTAAGATAAAAGGTTCTTTTTATACGTCCAAATCAAAAGTTCTTCACAAACTATTAGAATAGGCGATCTAATTTTAACATAAAACTGGACAAGCTCAATACTGAATTCTTCTAACAACCACATTCCATTTCACTCTATCCAAACACTAGTCATCCCTTCTCTTCTCCTTCCTTTGTTTTCTTGATTCTCAAACTACAACAAACACTTTCAAAAAATAACGCAGCAGTTTTATTAAACGGGTTAAACTAGTCACTAAATGTATTAAACTAGTCACTGAATGTGTTAAAGAATATCATTACTAAATAGATTAAACTGATCACAAAATAGATTAAACTAATTCTTAAATAGATTAAATTAGTCACAATATTAAAATAAAGGTGGCATGTTCTTTTTAATATTAAACTTGAACCGTGTCTAATTTTAAATTAAAAATAAGCGGTCTCTTACAAAACCAGCTCAAAATTGTTTTAGTGCTTTTATGTTCAAAAGTTTCCAGGCAAACTCTTAGCCGTTTGTCTAGGCTATAATATATTAATGAATTACAACACGTGAAAATCAACTACAAGTAGTGTGGTGTGGCGATCGACATGTTGATAGAAGATGGTGTGGCCGTGTGGGGAGAAAGGCCGAGCAATGTGGCTGTTTTACAGAGATGATATGAGATAACGTAGCTGTGGTCTCGAATTTCCCATTGCAACTTGATGATAGCACAAGGACATGACATAGCGCTTTGATGGTGAAAGCGAAACTTAAGTTATGTTCTATCCACTTAATTTCAAGAATCACATCAAATCAGATCGAATTGGAAAAAATCCAGACCATATCAGATCAAAGTTCCCTAATTTTACTTCCTACGTTTCTTTTTACTTGCAACGGTTTGACTTTTACACTATTTACCAACTCTACTTAAGTTATGTTTGGTGATTTATAGTAAGGAAAAACATATTCATGTGGGATCTTGTTAGATTCGTCTGAACATATATTTTCCGAATATAAACTTTTTATAATTTTTATTTATCGGTAATTAAACTTATTGATGGTTGAAATTATCCATTGACAAGCGTGAAAATCAAATTGTTGCAAGTAAAAAGGAACAGATGAAGTATTTACTAATTACAAAATATATCTAATTTCGTACTAGTAATAATTAAAAAAAAAAAATTGAAATCTAGATGTTGGAACAAATTCAACAAAACCATATGAATATGTTTTTCGCGTAAAAATGTAGTCAAAGTTCAATCATATTACCAAACCAGATCGAAACAGAAATATTCAAACTATACCATATTATACATAGAAAATTCAAACGAAATCATCTTATTCAGGTAAAGAGAACACAACATAAAAAGACTATTGAAGGAATAATTTTTTAAATGTTGGAGGTTCTTCTGGAAATATTACCCCCTCGTTAGGAATGTTAAAAATAACTAGAGTTAATTACTTCTATAAAGCAAAACAACACACAAAAAATGTGAACAAAGAGAACAAATCTGCTAATAAAAAGATGTAAAGTACTAACTGGGAGATTATATTCATTCCCAACACAAATCTACTAACAAACTAGAGTACCACTTAAGCAATTGCATCTTTTTCGATTACTGAAAGTTTGTAAATAAATGTGAGCTTGAGATATGGAAGTAATTCATGTGATAATTTCATCATGTATCTTTTGAAATATTAAAGGTACATTTCCTTCACCTAAAAAGACAAGATTCATGTCTAATAATTATAATTAATTCATATAAATTCCAACTAAAAAGACCTAAAACGTTTAGATGAATCCATATATAAGTTCCAACAAGTTCAATGCCCTAAAATAAAGTTTCGATAAGTTTTAACAAATTCCAATAGCTTGAAATTATATGGTTACAGGTTGAATTTCTCTTATAAAGTTTATCTGCATTTTAAGACAGGAACAGGCAAGGGCCAATCAACTCCTTGCAATCGCCGCCTCGACGCCTCGCTGGCGAGCCAATATCCAAATGTTTAAATTTTAATAATGTACGGTGTTCAGTTAAAATAAGTAGAACAGTACATGAAAGATGGGTAGCCTCACAAAATCTTAGTAGACTTAGTTCCATTCAAAGATAACCCTCTAGGCCATTGGCAAACTACTATTAGACAATAAATGTAGGGAGGGATTAACTACGTTCAAATAATAACAGTAACACCAATTTATAAAGCCAACAAGATGACTAAACAACAATATATTCATTCAATTGATTCAACTTCAAGAAAAATTTACCCCATAAAATAATACTTTCACATGTTGTTAGCTATGAAGATCCTCAGCTTCGCCATTCCAGGCCCCAGTCCTGATTATCATAATAAGCTTAATAGGCCTTGTCCGTGGGCCTCGTGGCAGCCAATCAAAGAAGCTTCAGTCCACCCGTCACATCGTCAACCATGTCAGCAGGTCCTACAGCGCCAATGTTATTTAGATAGACAGGCTTAGAGTTTATATAATAAGTCGTCGTTGGTGGAAACTTAAGTGCAAGTAGCATTTTGTTAGAAGAGGAACTTCCTAGGAAACGTCATTTCCTATGGTTTTGTCAACCGAACAACTCCATAATCTATCATTTCATAGGAAATTCTGCTTCCCATGTTTTTGTAATTTTAACCAAACAAGCATTAAGACAATGAGCAGTGGTGAATGGTGATTGTTACGACAGCAAAAGCTAATACGTACCTAGAACAGCCATGACAGTTCGAGAATCTGCAGCAAAAGAAGCAAGAGATCAATGGACGGCATTAAAGAGGTAGACAAGTAAAACATCTACGGTTACATTCGAGAAGATCTAAATAGGCCTAGACTTTCTTCCAATATGGAACAACTGACATATGTATAGTAGTCACAGCATTGTTCTAACGGTTACAAGCCAAATCGATTTAGTTTGTTAAGTTGCAGCTTGCACTAATAATAAAATGACACATGCCTAATAAGAGCTATAATCAACTTTGATTATTCATCAAATAAAGAAACCATATGATCTATACTGGTATTAAATGATTCAGCATCTTACTTGGCGCTATTTGAGTTCTTCCAGCGTCTATTACAATATGTGTAGGTATATGAACTGACTTAGCCCTTCCCTGCATTTAGAAGAAACATACAGCGAGTAGAAAATTAACAATGTTAAGCGGAAGTTCAGAAGAAGAGCACCTTTCCTTGAGCAAAACCCAACAAAGAGAAAGGGGAAACAAACAGTAAAACAGCACATCTCGTGTAGAAAACAAAAATTTACCACAAAAGCTTGAAGCACGGAATTACAAGACCAAAATTAGTTATTGCCTATTGCAGAGCAAATACAGAAAAAAAAAAACCTAACTGAATTACCAAATAGTAGTTGCATACTAGCAGTACTCATTGTTCTTCTTTTTGGTTGTTTTCTAACTTTAAGCTATATAATTGTGGCAGAAATCAGAAAACGTAATGCATAACTGAAGCATCAACAAAGGGTAAAGACACCTAAAAAGAAGCAGCTTCACTGAGCAGGAGCAGAGACTACAAGTCCTGGAAAAGTCAAGATATCAACTTTATCAAGGAGAAAATTAATTAAAGAGAAAGAAACAACTTCAGGAGATTTAGGCCTCTTGACTCTCTGATTCCAACTTCAAAACAAAAGCTAACATGGTGCTAAGCTGAGAATATGACAAAATTAAAGGTCTGGCCGAACTCAATTTATCTTTGCTAAATTTAACTTATTTTTGCTCAACTGAACTCATTATTGCTTAATTGAACTTAATTTTGCTGAACTTAACATTATTTTTGCTAAACTTATTCTTGTTGAACTTATTTTTGATGAATTTAAATTATTTTTGCTGAACTGAGCTTATTTTTTGCTTAGCTAAAACTTATTTTTGCTGAACTTAGCTTATTTTTTGCTCAACTTAACTTACTTGGCTGAACTTAACTTATTTGTGTTAAACTTAACTTGTTTTTCCTGAACTTAAGTTAATTTTGCTGAACTGAACTTACTTTTGCTGAAACTATTTATAATAAGTTGATTAGAATAGACCCTAAGATATCAACTTTATCAAGGACAATGACTAAAGAGATAGGAGATAGAAGCAACTTCTGGTGAGTCTCTCTTGACTTTCTGCCTCCAATTAAGATAGCAGTTAACATAGTGCTAAAATGAGAATGTGACAAAATCAAGAATCAGCAAATAATTAACTTAAACTAATGTAAAAGACGGGATTTCACCCAAACCCACTCCCTCAAAAAGTATAAAACCATGTAGATCAGGTTTCACAAACTAATGGAGTTCTTCTAAATTCCACAGGCTACTGGGCTTCAGTATGAGCAAGTACGGCACTGAAAAGAGCAAGGATATAATGACTATCTATACTATAGTTCATAATTAACATCAAATATTTTGAAAGAGAAAGCATCACCATCCAAAATTAGGACATGGGCAGTCATCATTGATACTGAAAAAGCAAATCCATGACTCACGAGAAGACAAGTACAACAAAAAGTTCATCAAATATTCTACTGCAAATGGCATCATGTTAGGACACAAGCACTTAATATCGACAGTAAAACCATCAGAAGGACTCAATGGTACTAATTGAGTGTCATAACCTTACGAGGCAAGATAACTTTTAACCACAGAAGGCTATTACAGTGAAGAGCGCAATACAGCAAAAAACAAAAGAATAAAAGGAAAGGAGATCAGATATCAGAGTCCAAAGACATAAGGAAACTGATAAAACTCAGAAAACAAGTAGTAAAGAAGTAGTAACTCAATGAAATCAAGCAAGGACATCTATTAGTCAAGATCAATATACTAAGTAATCAACCAAGCAAGGCTAATACACATTCCCCAATGGTATTAGAATTGTACAAAAATACATATGATAAAAAATACAAAGTTCAACCTTTAAAGATTGAGTATAAGATGTGGATATGGTTAAGGAGTTCACCTCTGCTCACAAAAGAAGTGACTTGATGAATCTATGTAGACAGGCAATGAGAGGAGGGAGGGGGGAAAGGCAGAGAGCGGAATGTTCTTGTAACTTCTAGTAGATACAAATGGAGACAGCACATCCAACTGGACTCAACCTACAAATAATTTTGACCCGTTCTCACCTGTAAAGCTAACATATCTTCCTCGCTTTCAGTTTTGACAACTACTTTAACCTGCCCACACATCTCCCACCTGCATGTTTATAAACTCACAGTAAGTAGGGTACATGAATGTAAAATGAAAACTCAAATCAACAAAGAAGCTTGACAAGTTTACTAACCTATTTAATGCTTTTGGTGCCCGGTTATGGAGCTTCTTGTAAAGACCCAAGGTTGCATGACTGAAAAAAAAATACACAAAACTGACACCAAGAACACCATGATAATTAAAGAGCACTAGGGATAACTCAAACGCATGGTTTTCACCCACATAGAAGGGAAGAAAACAATATATACTCACAAATCTAGAATCTAGACATTGGAGCACACAATGAGATAACTGTCAAGGGACTAGACTGGCTAATATGCTTATATGCCACAAAGGGATGTTGTAGACAACAGCTTTCTATAAGACAACCAAATAGTCTTTGCTGCAAGATACCCAAACCACCACCATGCATGGCATACGAAACGATTCAGAAAAAATAAAATCGACAGGATGCAGCAATGACAGAATAGGCCTGTGGCACAAATTAGCACCTTCTTACTGCCTGAAATGACACTCAGAAATCCCCTTTATCATTCCTAATACAGTAAGGCTCCTAGAAACATGTACATGTCAATCAGACAAAATATGAGTAAAAACTAATGAGAATGTGAATGGTAGATTGCATGATCAGAGTTTTAGGGCCAATACCTGCATTGTGCGGCAATCTTTCCTTTCCCCATCTTCAAGTCATTCCTCACTACCAATACCTTTATAAAAAATAAAAATAAAAAGAACTTCATATCTTCGTGGACTTCTTACCTTTCGTAGACTTATAAACAGCTTAAGTTGCAACTATTTCCAAATAAAAGGAAGGAGTAGAAAGGCAATGCACCATTTTAAAATCTTGGAGAATGTCAGCAAGCTTTTCAATCTCAAGGGGATCTTGGGCACGTTTTTTCTTGCTTCCACTACTAGTCACACTATCTTTAGATGATGTAGCTGAAACAAAGAATTGAGCAGGATGACGTGCACCAAAGTAGTATCCCAATGCAAGACATCCTGCTCCAACTAAAATTGCACTCAGCCATGTCAGAGCCATCATCATGAGGCCACAACACTACTTCGAGCAACACTTAATTTGTGTAAGCAGATAATAGCGACCTAGAAAATCAGATGAGTTAATTACATACCACCAATCAACCCAAATTTTGTTCGAAATACGATAACAAAAACATAGAAAGCAACGACAATGCAAATACAATAGCCTCATCAGTCATCACCAAATCAAGCTGTAGTACAATGTTAACAACACAAAATTATATTAGATGCTTACGCCCTCCTATGAGCTTGACAGTCGATCTTATTAAACATACTCCCAAGAAAAGCTACTCCGGAGTGACAGGAAAGTATCCGGCATAAAATCACAATGCTAGCTACAAATACAACTCCTCATAACATGAATTAACATTTAACAACCTAGATGCTCAAACATTTTACTACTAACAAAACCTCTCAATCTACATCCATTACAACATCATCAAACACTGCAATTACTGCATAGTGCCTCGCCTCTCGAATTCGCTACGTCTATGTATTACAATAGTGCAATACGTCTATGTATTACAATAGTACAATATATTCACAAATGATACTAAAACCTACATTACAGCTAAGACAAACACCTTTAACCATGATTTACTCATAATATCAGCAAAACTATAGTAAATTAACCAAATATATATTATATACTTACATAATAACTTCAATATTTGCATCAATAAAGCATAAACAACCGCAATCCAGTGTTCAATAAATCAAAACGAAAAACTTCAGATTCTTAACTCTTAAATTCATGAACTTATGTCCTTATGATTCAACAATAAATTAAGCTAAGATGATTAACAAGAAATCGAAAATTTGCAATAACAAATTAAACAACAATATAATTACATACCGGTGAGAGTGAATTAAATTTTGCAACAGCGAAATAAAATTGGAGTTAGAAATGCAAAAATAATAGTACCTATAAAATTATCGTCATCATCAAAAATAATCTTGTGAATGAATAAAAAAAGCTTGAAGATCAAACGGTCATGAGCATGCAAGCTCAATGTGGGGAGCTCGAGGAGAGGAGAGAGAAAATGGTGGTGAGAGAGGCGGAGTGGAAGGGGAATAACTGCTGTTAAAGAATAATGGTGGATTCTGAAAAGACTGGAAAAACCAAATGAGTTATGATCCGAAAGTCCGAATCCGAGCCCATTTTAAGATCTTTGAGACATAGAATTGACTTGGTCATCTTCGCTTCGATTGGGGATAATCCCAATTGTTGACTGTTTTCGCAAAATAATCTCAACTTTTATCGATCTTAATATAATCTCAAACTTTTAGTCTATTACCCCCATCCTTTTTGTTTTTTTATGGGTTTTGATGGTAAATTATGCAAGAGCATCAAAGTAAAATTTTTGATAGTAAAACTACTTTATCAAACAATTAGGCATGATCATCAAAATGAAGTTTTCAATAGAAACGAGTATCAAAATAAAGTTTTAGATAGTGATTAGGAAATTAGATAGTTAAAGTGTTAAAGAAAAGGTCGCCCAACCATTTGATTATGTTTTACAAAGAATTTGCTAAGCCCAATTCTAATTAAACAATTGAACGCCTGTTTATTGTTTTGATTTTTGGATTTTAGGATCCAATCACCTTAATTCGATCCGTTTCAAAAATTCATTTTAATCTGAATCTAATTTGAATATAACTTGAGGGTCTGTTCTCTTCGATATAACACAGCTGAACTGAACTGAATTGAACTAAATTGAATTAAACTGAACTGAAATGAATAGTGATATGTGAGAGTAAAAGTATTGTCCAGAGTTAAACTGAAATGAACTGAATTGAATTGAACTGAATTGAATTGAACTGAACTAAACTGAAAATAAGCTGGGGAGAATAGGCCATGAGTCCAATTTGAATTACTGGTTTGGTTTGGATTTGATTGGTATCAGAATAACTCTCACACCTAGTTGTCCGAAAATACTCTGACACAAGTCACTATATCCCGGTGATCCACTAGAGGAAGCGATATCATCTAATATGATATCGCTCTTGTAATATCTACTTGAACCATGAATTGAGACCATAATAAAATAGAGTGATGAAACGAAAAAGTTGTGGTCTCCTCTTACTTTTTGGTGGTATATATGATATATATAATAAGAGTGAACTTATTTTGCCATTTAGGTTGCACTTGTTGTGACTATTCCAAATAACGGAAGTGTTTCACTTAGGGTCTGTTCTCTTCGTCATAAAATAGCTGAACTGAAATGAATAGTGATATGTGAGAGTAAAAGTATTTTCTGAGCTGAACTGAACTGAATTGAATTAAACTGAAAATAAGTTGGGGAGAACAGACCCTTATTAAGAGATGGATGTAATATAAGTGAAATTTGCGAATATTGTAAAAGTAAAATCGTCGCAAGTAAAAAGAAACGAATGAAGTATACAGTATAGTATTAGAATTTTTTAAAAATGAAAAACTATAGTGGAAAAGGGGCAAAGTAGGTAACGCACAAGAAAGCGAAGGACAAAGTAAAGTACTTCCTCAGACCCCAAAAGTACTCAAACTTCGTCGGAAGAACCTTCTATCTCAAGTCATCAACTCATCATCGTCTTCTTCTTCTATATATCCGCAACTTTTTCTCCATTTCTCACTCTTCCCAAATCACGGAATTACTTTCCCTCATTCTTCGCCTTCAATTTCAAGGTAAGACGAGCTTAATTTTTCTCTCTCCTCTAAATTTAAGATTCATCTTACTCTATATTCTTTGATCTGCGTAGTCAACTTTTCTTTGACCTTTTTTTATTGCTTCAAATCTTTGGATTATACTTAATTTAGTCGGTGTTTAAGATAATCAATTATCACTTTCTGTGTATTAGTTGAATTTCGTTTTGGTTGTTTTGTACCTAATTTGATAATTTCGATCAAATGTTCTTATAATCTTGAATTTTTGTTGTTTATTGCTTGGACTTTTCTAGGTCTTTGAACGCTGAAATTTCTTTGTTCCTTCGTTTTGCGAGCACAATTTGCTGAAAATTTGGTATTAATTGAATGATTTGGTGTTTCTTTAACTCTTTGAAATTTCTTACGTACGTTTTTTCTGTATGTGTCGAATAATCTTTATATATAATATACAGTTTCTGTTGTTATTGCTGTTTTAATTGTTGTTGCATATTTCTTGATTTATATCACTTTTTCCAGATTATAACGTGTTTGACGAGTTATTAGTTGACTTGGAATTATCTGTTGATATTGTAATTGTTCAGTTTTGTGTTCAACTGGATTACGTCTTGAATATTTGCTGGTTTGTTTAACATTAATTAGGGGAGAGTTGTCGTTGCTGCCGCTGCCGCTGCTTTGAGAAGTAGTGCTGGTTATATTTTGTAGTTGGTGTTGTATTTGGAGAGGTTTTAAAGATGAGTGATAACTTGATGGATAAAGTGACCTCTTTGGGTGAGCGTCTAAGGATCGGTGGGAGTGAGGTTAGTAAGAAAATGAGTGCTGGTGTGAGTTCTATGAGTGACAAAATGAAGGAACTATTCCAAGGGCCGAATCAGGCAGATAAGATTGTTGAAGAGGCGACTGCAGAGACCCTCGAGGATCCGGATTGGGCCACTAATCTTGAGATATGTGATATGATTAATCAGGAGAAAGTCAGTAGTATTGAGTTGATTCGAGGAATTAAGAAACGGATTATGTTGAAGATTGCGAGGATTCAGTATTTGGCTTTGGTCTTGCTTGAAACTGTTGTTAAGAATTGTGAGAAGGCATTCTCTGAGGTCGCGTCTGAAAGGGTTCTTGATGAGATGGTAAAGTTGATTGATGACCCTCAAACTGTTGTTATGAATAGAAATAAAGCACTTATGTTAATCGAATCCTGGGGGGAGTCCTCAAACGAGCTTAGATACTTGCCTGTTTTTGAAGAAACATACAAGGTATGACCGAAATTTTAGATGCATATTCATCTTTTGTCCTCTTTGCTTTTGATTGGAATGATGTTATCTTTCATTGTATTTTTCCATCTTCTGCCTGCTGATGATTAAGGAAGTCCTTAGTATAATACATAAGAGTGCATCTAAAATTCGAGCTTTATCACCTTTGTCACTTTTTTAAAATTAAACAAAGTACACTGTTTTTAAGCGATAACTTTGGTAAATCACTTCTGGTTAAGTACTTCCAGACTAAATAAAGGCAATATTTAATCGAGAAGTTCTTCTGAACAAAATATATTTCTTGAACTTTTATTTTATTGAAAGCTATTCCAGCTTTTTTACATCTCAAATCATCAATTTTCCCAAACAAAGGGTTCTGTAATGTGGAGACCTTGAAAATGGTTGTACTATGTAATGTGTACCTTCTATTTCTCTGCACGTCAGCAATGTTTTGTCTAATCATTCTCAGTATTATTCCTGAATTAGGGTAATTGTGAGTTCTCCTTTCTCCGGTGAACAATGGTTTCTCTTATCCACTTTTTCTTCCTTGTTATGGAAGTTCATGGTTGATGATGTTGATTGGGTTTAAAAGTGCTCTTAAGTTTGACATACTGCCAGCATAATGCAGAACTTACATACTACATTTCACATGCTTTCTAACATTTTATTCTTTGCTCTAAAAGAGCTTGAGGTCAAGAGGAATTCGGTTCCCAGGGCGTGATGATGAGAGCTTGGCGCCTGTATTTACTCCTGCACGCTCTGTCCCCGAAGCAGATGTTAATGCAAGTCTTGAACAGCATAATGTTCCTGTACAAGGCTTCTTAGCTGAAGACTCAAAAGAAGCATTTAATGTGGCTAAGAATAGCATCGATCTACTTTCAACTGTTTTATCATCTTCTCCTCAACAAGATGTACTGCAGGTATCTACAACCTTCATCTCTGTTACTCTTGTCCACTAAAATTAATATGAATTTGGCTTCTGCTAGAGCATCAAATGTTTCTCTAGAGACTAGGATTGTGTTAAACAATTAACCTTATTGAGTGATTGAATTTACGGATCATGAACTTTGAGAAGCGTACTTTGCTTTGTGATGATGGTATATGCATACAATATATAGTATAGACTGTTTTTCATGATGTAGTTTTGTTAATAATTGCTGTATTAACTTTTTACATGTTCTGTTTGATTACTGGATCGTGTGACACTAGGTTGTGCCCTTGCTGAATAGTATGCTACGCACAATTGCACATGCTGTAGTCAGCAGTATAGGTTAGGGAGCTCTAGCAGGTAATCAGCCGAGCTCTCCAGGATTCTTTACTAGATTCAGAGACCAGCTACCATGTTCTTTTCCTGGAGGTTTAGGTTCCTGTTTGGCGTTTATAAATTATTGGTGGCTAACAGGACATATACTATGTAACTCATGCACTATTACAGGCAGCTTGCTGAATCGTTTTATTATTTCCTAGAGCACCATTCATACCACCTGCCTGAATCTTTTTATTTTTTTGTGGCACTATTCAATGGTTGATGAGTGATGGATGATGAAGGGTTGGGGGCGGGGACCTTCTTCTATTCTATATATTGATTTTTTTGTCTCTTGACTCTCAAGGTTTGGCATGATATAGTTAGGGAAGTAATTACTAATTAGATTGATGATAAAGAAGAACCAATTTCCATTTCTAAGGTAGTAGTTTTTGGTTACGATTTACGAGCAATCTAGTTTGAGTCCTTGGCTTAAAATTTATCATAATTTTAAGCTTGAAAATTGTTCTCCAGGACTACTTACTATGGTTAATTTCACAACCATTAGCTATATAGTGTCCACCATGTGCCTTTTTCCGCCCCTTCTTAAAGACATCTCTGTCCTGTTGTGCGATATTTTGTAGCTCAGTTGTAGATGTTAGCATTGAAGGGTTTTTTTAAATGGGTATTTTTTATTTTGGCCACTTAGATATATGTGGCAGATGAACATAGATGCTTTGCTTGTAAAAAATACCTAACATTATGAAAATGAGTTTAAGATATATATTTGTTGTCAAATCCGTGGTTCCAAGCTTCATGTCTTCGTTTGCACCCTGACTGAGCTGATATCTTCCAGTTGCTAAGGTTGTTGTCGAACCCAAAGCTTTCAAAACAAGGATTCTTGGTCTGTTGGGCATCAATTAGCATACTGGTCAATATTTTGGTAGCTAGTTAGGAGTTTGATTTGACCAAGGCTTCTTGGTTGGATGTGCATTTGAATGCAGTAGAAATAAAAAACTTGTTCGTACGTTTTCCCTGTACCATCTTTTGTTGTGACTTGTGAGTATGAGGGTCGATTTCGTTGGCTCTATGATGGTAGAAATGCAAGCTATAACTGGTATGTACATGCTTGGAAGTATATTCAATTAGCTCTTGTTTCAAGTTTCATAGCGCCCTGCTTTGGACGGTCATTTCTTTGTGCAGGGCTGTATCTGTTGGCTCTGGCGTTACACTTCTTGGTATGATGTCCATATTTTTTGCAATCAATATCGTAAAAAATCAAATTTAAGTGGTCCAATTATTTTATAATTTGGTCTTTCAAAATCCACACTTTTTAAAGATGTTTAACGTTTAAGTGTCTTTGGGCGCTTTTTTATTTGATGTACACCATCCAGGGATCCCTTTATGGACTTTCTCCGATCTCACCTCATATCTGTTATAAACTGAGATTTGATAAACAGAATGAAGAGATTAAGGTGGACTTTGAACAGATGATTTGAGAATTATAGTAACGAAGGATAGTTAGCAAGCATTCGAGAGGCTTGATTACTCTCAAGTAAAGTAATTGCAAACTGAACCCTCACTACATTCCACATGCCTTCCCTCTCTCCGATCTCTTTTTCTTTAATGGGAATCTGACTCTCTTTTCCCTCTTCCTCCTCTAATTCATTGCCTCCTCTTCAAGCTAATCATGCAATACCTGTACTACCCTACTAACTAGTTCGGTTCATTACAATATCTATATGTGAATTTGCAGTAGTATCTGGGAAATATAATATTATAATTACTTTGTTTTTTGTTTTTCGGTTGTCTGTCATGAGAGAACCACTGTACGGTTCATTAACTGCCCAGATTCATGCAGGCTAAAGATGTTAAAACAGAGTTAAAATAATCATGGGAATTCTCATCTGACCACTACTACTAATGATGTGTGCCTGTGACACAAGATTGAATTCCATGTCTTTTGCATAGGATTCTTTAGCGTTCAGATTAAACTTTTACGTTTTGTGTGAAATAAATTTTCCGCAGACAGCTGTTAATCGTCATTTCCCAGTATTGCTAACGGTCAGTGTTAGTGCTTGTTCTAAAATTGATCATTGTACCTTTCTTTGTTTTGGGTATTTGCATTCTGTGCTCTGTTTCTGTTTCCCGTTATTTCTTGGTAGTTAATTGCTACCCAGTATACATGCTCTGATATGTGCTTGTACTGCTTGCCTGATAGTCTGGGTTTTCCCCTCTGTGGCAGGATGACTTGACTACAACGCTGGTACAGCAGTGTCGACAGTCCCAGTTCACTGTTCAGAGAATCATTGAGACCTCTGGTGATGATGAGGCTCTCCTTTTTGAGGCCCTTAATGTAAACGACGAGATCCAGAAAACCCTTTCCAAATATGAAGATATGAAAGAGACCTCTACTGTCCCGTCAGTACCAGAGGTAGCTACAATTCCAGTTGCTGTTGAACCTGAGGAGTCACCACATGCTGGCAAAGAAGATGCACTTGTTAGGAGACCAGCGGGATCCCGAGGCAATTCTCACGGTGGACAACATGATGACATGATGGATGATCTAGACGAGATGATCTTTGGCAAGAAGTCTGGTACCAGTACCACATCAGATGTTAGCGGCATCGAGCCCAAGAAACCAGAGTCAGCAAAAGACGACCTCATTTCCTTCTGACCTTTACATCTATGATTGGGGGGTTTATCTTGGTGTTCTATATTGGTGTTTGATGTCGGACATTTGTTTGAGACTAACATGAATATATGCATAAGAACTTTATAAATGTGAGAAGAATTTTATTGTGTCTGGAGTAGCCGCTCTTCTGTAAGTAGATTCATCTTGGATACTTTGGATTGTAAATCCAGTAATCTTTAAGTCATTAGGAGTTGTGCTTTCGTTTTGCATGAATTTTATGTATTGTGCCATTCGTCGATTATTTTATTGTGTTGAGCAAAAACTTGATAGTTTGTTCTTGTTGCTCGGGCAAAACTCAAAAATTAAGCAGGATGTACACTGTACAGTAAATCTTCTTGCTTTTGAACAATATGTAATACTCCCTCTGTCCCACAATATAGTGCTTACTTCTTATTTTTCACGGGAATTAAGGAAAATGAAATGAGCGGTAGGATTTCCAAAAATATACTTCCTCTGTTTCTAAATAAGTGCAACACTTCTTGTTTTCACGTTTGCCAATGCATTATTTTAACCATTAATATCTTTAATTATCAATAAGTAAAAATTATAAAAAGTTGATATTAAAAAAATTCACATTCAGACGAATCTAACAAGATCTCACATGACTATGTTTTTCCTAAACTGTAAATCAACAAAGCTAATTAAAGTTTAAACTGTGAATAGTAAACACTATGCAAATGTTACACTTATTTAGAAACGGAGGAAGTATTTAATAAAGTGCTTTTTTGATACTTTTGTATTGAAACTAGTTATTTACTATCTTTTTCCTTTAAATAAAATCAAAAGGCAATAAATGTTCTTTGGAATGGTGTAAAGCAATAAATGGGGTCACATGTTTTGAGAGAAAAGTATAATTGCATTTCATCCGATGATTTTCAAGGTTCTATCTTGTTCTTGATAACTTTTTAGTTATACTATACAGATGATTTTACTGTTTTCTTTCGATCAAGATTTATAACATTGACAATGTTAAAATAAAAAAATTTGAAACCTGTTGCAAACCCACAAATGGGATATTTAACAAAATTAATCAACCAGGAAAACTAGATCACTAATACTTGATAACCAAAATTGTTGAATAATGAGAGATCAAAATTCCATCAACAAAATTCTTGGTCATCCAAATTGTCATCTTACACAATATGAAGTGTTAAAACTTCATAACAAACTAGTTTGAAGAACTGAGCTGGAATTGGTTAGCACTCTTCGCTTTCCGGCTTCTTTTTTTTTTTTGAAACGGGGTTACACGAGCTTTTATTATAATAAATCAATGTCCACCAAAGCAGAAATGCTCGGAGGAAAGAAACCCATACAAACAAGTTCATCACTATTCACTACCTCTTGTATATGATCTAGCCACCATATGAGCTACGGTGTTACAAGATCTTTTGACATGAGAAAAGATAGGATCTTTTGGTTAGCACTCGTCGTGCCCCAAGTTGAATGTAGTTAGAAAGCATGATCAATAGGTATTGAGAAGAAGTATTAGGAACGACCAATCACAAAACAGAAGATCAGATTCTGTCAAATAACAAACCCAGAAGATCAGAAACTGTCAATATAACCCAACCAAAGGAGAACAATGTCACAAAATCAAAGTTCTCTTGCTAAAAATTGGACTAATAAACAATCAAATAAAGTATTTTTCAGAATTTGTAACTGGGATCAAAATTGAAACCTATTCAAGCCCAATTCTACAGATAGGATTTTTCTTCATGAGTCCCAGATCAACCTGAAAGACAAGAAAAAGACATTGTTGATACTGAATGCCACAAGATTTGTCGTAGTAATTTAGAATATTGTAAGAATAAATGTCAAATGTACCTTATGCCCGAACAGATCCCTTATGTTATCTATTCCATACAAGATCATCGTAGGCCTGCAGAAGAGAAGCTAAGTAACTAAACAATCCCTCTTTCCACGATGCTCAAATACAAATTACAACGTTTGTAAATAGGACACAATTGTATTTACGTTTGTAAATAGGACACAATTGTATTTCTTAAGTTATAACAACAGCCACTTTGTGTTTGTTTATCACAATTTAGGGGGAGTTTGGTTAGGGTGTTACAAGAAAGGGAAAGGGAGAAGACTGATTTCATTCCCTCAAAAAGTTGTTTGGTTGGGGTTACTTTGATTCTCCACCCCCCTCCACTTAGAAACAGGGGTAAGGGAAACCACTTTTACCACCCATTGTCCCATTTCACTCCCACAAACACCCCCACAACCACCAACACTGCCCGGAATCCTCACACCAGAAAACCGCCCAACCACCACCGGAAATTTTCACCGGAAAGTTCAACATCCACCAAAAAATTTCCACGACCCGTTCGGAAACCAGCCCTGCCACCTACAAACACCACCAAACGACGACAAAAGAAGGGGGCATCGGCGAAGAAAGAGCGGAGGGTTGGGGGCAGAGTCGGCGGCCGCTAAAGAGGGGAAGGAAGGCGACTGCGGTGAAAGAGGGGAACAGGGACGCGGCAAGGCTGTTTAATTTGAAAGAGAAATTGTGGTGGTGTTATATTAGGGTCTCCATTACATATTTTTAAACAAACAACCTAGTATATCTAAGGGTTTTGCTTTCTACTCTCCTTCTTTCCCTTTTCTCCTTTGTGAGCCAAATGAAGCCTTATTCTTAGAGCCTTATCAAACATGGGTAATTGTCTATCTTGTATTCATTATCAGAGAAATGGAACCACAAAATGAAGTAACTGTTAAGCAAATGATAGCCGTTTTGCTCTCACCTCTCAAGGGACAAACCCCATGCAACTACACGAACATCATCGGGAAGTCCCATAGGAAGCAACATCTCGGGTCTGAACATGCCAGAATTCCCTATCTCCACCCACTTCCCGAAGCCTTCATGATAACTGGCATATGAAAGATCATAGATATTAATATTAGTGCAAAGTTTGGCAAATTCGCTAAGCATAGATAGCACGTTCCAACCAGTCCAGACCGGGTCTGGGCACCCCCAGTTCCTTGCCAAACAGGTCACATAAACCGATGGTATGTGAAAGTGAGAACAAAGGCATCCAAGAAAACATAAACTCCTTGAACAAATTTGAAAATGCAGCCTCTATCCTCATTCGACATAATTATAGCAATCTTGAGAATCCCCTTACCTGAATATCTCCATGCTAGGTTCAGTGTAAGGGTTGTAAGCAGGTTTGAAACGAAGTTTCGTCATTCCTGCACAAATTATCAAAACGCTTATTCATATCGCTACTAGTCATCCAGGTTAAGAAAGAACATTTCTCAAAGCTATAATATACTTTCATAGATACATAATCAATATGTTAAAAATAATGCTGCATAGCATCCAACCAAAGCTTTGTTTATGATATGTGTTTACTTTCCAATCTCACTTCATGGAAGTTGTCAGACAACAAGATTTAGGAAACAAGCGAAATCCTACCTAGACGAGAGAAGAAGTCGTGCAGTACGCCGATAAGATCTCCTAAGGTGAGCCCTCGATCACATATAAGCCCTGAAACGAGAAAATTTATAATCAGCCAATCAGGTTATGAATTTACAGAGAAAATTTAATTATATTTTCAAAGAAATTATTGATAAAGCTAAATCAAAGGTACTTTGGGCACGCTCATGAACGTTAAAATTAAAGAGAGCTATACAAATTCATTTATTCTTTTAATTTTAAAACGATAGGCTGGAACAAATATCTTTTTTGAACTTTAACAATGAATTTGTAGAAAATGTATACTCATCTACAATGAGAAGATCATCTTGTTGAACTTACTGGAAGAAGATTATTATTTAATAATCAACGCAAACGCTTGATCATTAAAATTTGCAGCCGAAGTTGCCAGAGAAATATGGCAAATTATTCAAAACAGAGGAAGAAAGTCTTGGCACAATAAAATGACAGCAGACAGAAATCAGACCATGTCAAAATATTCAATGTAAGGTGCCAACTTAGCTAGCTACTAAGACATAAATGACTTGTTCACCTTCTATCTGATGGAATTCAGCCAAATGTGTCCTATCAACTGCTTCATTTCTGAATACACGATCTATTGAAAAGTATTTCTTGGGGGCGAATGGTTTCTACAAGCATAAGAAAAGACGTAATCATAAGAAAGATATACATTATTTGAAAAGTAAATTATTGTAGGAAAAATAAAACGGACATGAAATTGCTTAATGGAGAAAATTATGCAAAAAGAACTCGTCACATCCCAAGTACGTTTAAGACCTAATAAGATGATTCTCTCTCTTAAACCCATAACAATCGTAACGCTATGCATCAATGACCATAATAGGGGCGCGAGAGGGCCCACCAGAGATGAGATTCAATTTTCTAAATTGTTAAGCACTTGCATGCTTTTACATATATTAACATGAAGACTAAAGTATATAAATGCACACACTCACACACATAATTTCTGTATGTGCATGAAGAAACATATACGAAAACATGAGTGCTTCTGTTTAGGTGAATGATATATCAGTATAATTGTATATCTATTATCGCCCATTTATTGCCAAAAAAAGAAAGGGTTAGAACAGCATAAACAAGTGGGAGAACAGGAATCTAGAAGGAAATTTGAATCAATAGTCCCTTAAATAATTGGCATTGATCACCAAAGAATATGAACAAAGAGTTCCTGAAAAAAGGATCACGAAAAGCAAGGTAATTCATCTCCTTTGAAGCAAATCTTATACCGCCTCAGCTCCATCTCTAACTGATGGGTGACATTTGGTCAGGGTCATTTTCAAAAAGCTAAAACTAAAATGGCATATATATGTCTTTATTTGAAATTTTAGGTCCTCGCCATGAATCATGATACAAAAAGTTCTTTTCTATTTAATAATCCCTCCGTCCCATAATATAGTGCTTGCATTCCTTTTTGGGTGTCCCAAAATGTTGTGCCTATTTCTTTTTTATCAATTTGTTTGGACTAAATTATCCTTTATTTCTACATAAAACTTTCCAAAATACCCCCTACTTTCTTTTAAAATATGTGTTCCTATTTATTGTTTTACATCATCCCAAAGAATATTTATTGCTCTTTCATTTAATTTTAAAGGAAAAAGAAGAAAAAAACTAGTTCCAAGACAAAAATGCCCAATAGACATTTACTTAAATATATATATTTTTGTGAAATCCTAAAACTCCTCCCATTTTCCTTAATTCTTGTGAAAAATGAGAAATGAACACTATATTATGGGACGGAGGGAGTAGAATGTAACATTAAGGATATTATAGAAAGTTCCACTTACTAAATCTCTGAAGTGTTCTGTTATTATGGGATGGCAGTGAAAAGAAAAAGTAGCCAATGGCTTACAAGCGAGGGAGAACTTCCTAGCAATATAGGTTATACAGAATAAAATGACATACTAAAGGTTATATTGCTTTTGTGCACGTAATTGTTCAATAACAGCATAAAAGTTAAAAACATTCAATTTCCGATAGACATAAAACATTTAGGGTAAGTTTGGCAGGTAATTATTGGAGTAATTATGTACAGGATGTCACACATATCAATGTCCAAGATAATGTTTGTCCACCTACAAAAATCTTCTTGTTCTACATGTATTTCCATTACCATCCATTCCCATTCTAGGTGGTATTGAGTGGTAAATGAAATTTAGGAGTTATTTGCCATGGACATTAGCATAGGAATTCCCTTACCAAATTACACATGATCTCATTACCAGCGTCCGCCTTTCATTACTGTCTAGCAAACCGGAATGACATAATGATTTATGATGCCAAACAAACAACTTTCTAAATAAAATACAAGAGAACTCTAGTGACAAGGTGAAGGGTTTAGCTGTTATGAAAACATTGCATATATATGGCTGCGTCATTCCCAGCATAAATTACCTTTGCTAGTGCATATAGCATTCTTGAAGAAACAGCCGTTGTATGTGTTCGCAAAAGATTTTTGTTTGCTTCCTCTCTTTTCCAGTCATATCCATAACTACAATAAACATAGTCCATAAATGAAAAAAAATAAAAATGCAAAGGACAGCACAAAACTTATAACAGTAATTGGTGTGACAATTCTTTGATCCAGTGACAAAATTTTCGCAAAAAAAATGCAGAATCTAGGTACTGTAAGGGTGTTTGCTCTTTGAAAGACTGCAAGAGTTTGATTACTTTTAGGTTTTATAAACACAAGGGAAAGAAAGAAGAAAATACTAGTATCCAATTTGATCAAAATTAAAGTAACAGGTCTACTAGAAGACTGAGGTAGAACAAAACAAAGAAAATGAAATATCTACCCTCTGGACTCGTAACCACCAGATTCATGAACGCGCTTTACCCTCTCAACATAATCTTCAGGCAGCCAATTTGTAGTGGAAGGAGCTGCGGAGTAGCAATACAAAATTGAATAAGCAAGATGAACAATATATGAAGTTGCAAACAACTGCCATCCCCATATTTGTGCAAGAACATTTTAGAGGAGAGACGTCAAGCCTTTAAGATGACCCCTTGTGGGAAGGCAGAAAGGCTATTCAACTATAATATTAGTGCACATAATATCACAACTTTCCACCATGCATTTAGATTAACCCAGGCTCCCAGCACATCATTCACTTAAGGCCACAAATAAGATCCTTCTGCAACCTATAGCTGGCGAAGCAGGATCTAAGGAGGGCAAGATTGCTCAGACTTTCAAGAACTGTCACTGAAGAATATGTTGAAAAATGCTGAGAAAATGTGATACAAGAAAACAACAAATGAAAGTATTAACAGATGCTATAAACAGGAAGAATCGCAACAAACCTTTGAGAAAGAAAGTGTCATGCGAATCACGAGCTGGGTGTTGTTGTGGCTGGAACAACGCATCAAAGTTCCAAAAGCTAATAAAAGCAGAATAAGCAAAATATTTTAAACAAGGGTCGCAATTATAACATATTTAAGGGGGCTAGAATAAAATACTACGCAATTATAAATCATGTAACATCTTTTCTTAATGTATATTATCAATTTTATCTCCTGTCAATATTTTGTCTAGACATCAACTAAAGCTATGTCTCCCAAAAGAGACGTTATTTTTATTACTATATTCTTATACCCCGCAATGTGCAGCACCATCCGCACCATTCTAAGTTTGCAATACTGTCTCTGAAATACCAAACCATTGATGCTTTTGAATTTCTAAAGTAAGAGACATGGAACCCGTCCCTACACAAATGCATTGTTTTCATCCATCACCTAGTACTGCATTGTCCAGTTTCCAAGTTGAAAGTAGTAGTGGACTAGTGGTAACCATGCTTTTCCAAACACATTAACCACTCAGTTAACCACAAATGTTGTGATGCCAAATCCAAACCTCAGCTGACTTTCAAGAAACTGCTATTCATGAGATGGTAATGGTATAGATGAGCATGTGGGTTTCGATAATCTACTTGTCAAATTCTCGTAAAGAGAAAATCCAAGCATACCCTAACCTTGGATGTATCCCTTTCAGAAACGATAACTAATATGATTGGAATTCATCCTTCTGTCAAACACTCAAATCAAGAAGACATCCACGTTTCTGTTCCAAGAACAAACCACAAGAAGAGTGAATACAGCCAATATTGTAGAAATCTACTTCAATTGTAGCAAAGGGAGCCCCTTCACTAATCATTCTCCTCAAAGGCCTTTAACTCATCAACTATACACACTGCAAATAGGACAACTGGGAAACTCTCAACACAGATTAGCCCTCACTAAAAAACAAAATGTTGGTTGACCGGTGATGGGACCATTGATACTTCATTCCAGTATATAGAATATACAACAGGCTGCTCCTTACTGGACATCACTTCACACGTGGTGCTGTGGAACCAAGAGGCAACCGAAACTATTCATTAACCACTAGTCACCATTAAATCATTGTAAATGAAACAATGGAAATGGAGTACTCTCTTCAAGGCAAATAACTTCTACAACTTTCAACTTCCTATGGCTATCATACAGAACATAACATGTCATATGCCGTGATGCTTGCATTAGAAACTATAATTGATGGAACAAAATATGAAGCAGTGAGAATCTTGGTTACAAGTCATAGGCAAAATCATATAGCAATAGAAATGGTAGGTTTTGAAAGACTTTCTTCAAATCCATAAAGTTAGAAGTCTGATGAGTGAAATTTATCTCACTAGTATTAACTTGGTTTATTTCCTATTTTAGTTTCTTTAACCCTTAATTTCGCCTCTTTTTCTACCTAACTTTCTCTAAGCATATATATACATGTATTTGCATCCCCCTCCCCTACTCTTCCATTTGATCTTTGATGTGTAGGAATTCAAGTTCCTACAAGTTTAAAAGGGAGCAAAAAGGGAAGCAAAGAGGAAGAAGCTTTCCCGGGAAGCCCAAAGCTTGCCCGAGCTCCCATCAGCCCGCCTGGGCAAGACACCCACCCAGGCTATCAGGCCGCCCCCGCCGCGGCTCTTCAGGAGCCAAACTTCCTTCCTCTTTCTGGAGGTACGGTGCATGCCCGGGTGCATTGCTCAAGCCAGGTCACCCTGCACAGCCCGAGCTCTATCCCGGGCTGCCCGGGCTCCCTCACACAAGCCCGCACAGGCTATTGTCCGTCGGGCCTTTTTTCGCGTTTCTTTTCCTTCACGACGTTTGTAATTAGAGGTATAAATACTCCCCTACCCTATTATGGAAAAGAATTCAAGTTTTTAGAACCCTAAGCTTAGCTACTAGTGTAGAAGAGAGAAAACTTGCCTCAAGAGGTGTAATTTGGAGATTGAAAATCAATGAACAGTGATGAATTTCTTTGAAGCTCTTGTTTCTTTAGTAACCTCTCAATCCTTTCTTTCTTTCTCATGTTATTTATGTATTTCTAGTTTGCTATTTTCATGCTTTAGTTTCATGTTTTCATTGCTTACTCTTCATGTTTCATAGTTTAATCTAGATTGAAGTTTCCATCTTTTTAGTTTCTTTTTGTTTGTTCTTTAGATTTTATTTTGTCTTTGCTTTAAAGTCTTGATTTTGGGTTTTGCTATTTTCGGATTGGTGATTTATTGCTAGTTTTTTCATGTTTAGGATGTTTGCTAGTATAATAGATAGTGAGTAGTTCATTAACTAGGATTGGGAGTAGCTCAATCATTGTTTCCATTCTATATTCACGAGTAGAGTTTGTTGGGGTTGTTATGTTTGGAATTTGCGCATTTTCAATCATTAATGTTGATTGTTAACTTAGTTGATGTGAGCTCCGTCACCTTTTGATTCATTTGTTGCCCCTTAATAATTTATTTTTAGGTGGTTGGCCTTCATGAATAATTGATTAGTTGTTATACATCACTTGTTGATTTGTATTGAATTAGGTTCGACTTCAATTCCTCACTTGGCCTAGTAGGTGATAACACTTGGAAATATAGGTTTTGTTACTATAATTAGGAATTTGAACTCCATAAGAAAGATTTTAGAGGTGTTTAGGATTGTTTATTCTCTTTGCATATCCCCTTTACATATTGATCCTCATAGCTCTACTTGATTTTTGGATGTGATTCGTCATTGTGGTGTTCTCCCACTCCGAGTGTTTTTCCTAATTTGATTCCATTACTTTTAATTACCTAGTTTAATAAAACTTGACATTTTCTTTGACTTAGCTTACTCTTAGTGACTCTACCTTTGTGAGATCTTTGATCCTTGTGGTTCGACCCTTAGCTTACCACTTGACTAATTTAGGTGGACAATTAGGACTTTTATTTGACATTAGGGGAATTAGCAACGACCTACTTTTACCCTTGTTCAAAGTCTCACTTATAAAAAATAGCATGACAGTATGAGCAACTTATAAATCAATCAACAATTAAGCGACAATAACAACATATATCAGCAAGTCAGATTGTTGAACCGATAGACAAAAAGGTACTAGATAAAACAACAGAGTTACCTGCTCTCGACAAAATTGTTTGTAGGCATTTCCTCAAAGCTGCGCAAGGAGACCAAGACAAATTTTATGAGACAAATCAATGAAGATGTAGAAGATCTTCCAAGAAATTGAATTCAAAGAATACAACACAACCATATAAGACAGGGAAGAATGAGATCCTACCCCATCTGGAGAAAAATATCTTTCAATTGCTTTCGTACCTGAAACATTGATGAAGTCAAAAGTGGTTCCAGAAAGATTACGTATTGACAACTCAAGAAATTGAGGATAATAAAAAAAATTACGAAAATCTAGTACATTCCATACCCTGACTGGTTCATTACATACAGCAGAAAGAGGCTTTCCAGCCCTTTCATCTGCTTCCCCACAATCATACTCTTTGTTCTACCGTAGAGTTTCATATCGACATATTTTATCAATTTAATTGTTTATTTCTCTTGGTTCTGTTCTAACATTTGACAAAGAGAACTAATTTTCAAATACATTCATTAAACCCAGAGATGTGACATTTGATTCTCATCAAGACACGACAAAGTAGCATGCATTAACATGAAACACATAATGACATGAGCTTGGAAACAACCCCGTATTATAACTAAGTCATACATACATAAGACAGATCGGAGCATCCAAATAGGAGCTTATCTGGTGATGGCCTGGGTGGACCACCCTGTTTGACTTCCATCTGGATCACTCTTTATGGTTTCCAGTACGTAGTACTCAGATAGAAGCAGAGAATGTAACTAAACATAGTGCAAGAAAACCTTCTAACCAAATAATCAGCATCCGACAGCCTCAATCACATATTAGTCAGTAAATCGCATTCAAGCTAAATATAAACTGTTTGCAACCAAATGCACATGGTGTGACACAACTATCTGCACAGGAGAGAATTCAGACAATGCTGACATCTAACCTTGAGTAATGGATGCAAATGACCACCTTCAGGTGGAAGACCTTTAGCATTAAAGTTGTATTCTTTGAGTTCCAGATCCTTCCATGCGCCGCTTCAAATAAAAAATTACAAACATTAGCAAGACAATAAGCAGGCAATAACAACCTTCTGGAGATGAATTCCCACCACCAAGTCAACAAGTCATAAGAAGTTGCCATAACAGCAGAATGTTATCTCACTTAGGCACTAGTAGAGGAAGAAACTTGATTTCGTGCTTTTATATCTAATTTCTAACATGAACAGTTATTTTTCCTTAATTTTTTGTGGACATATTATGCAGAACAAAAACAGCCCAGTAGCCCTAAATGGTTAATGCTCTTCACTTTATAAGATGGGTGTAATGCGCCATGAATTTGTAACATTCATACCTAAAATTGAGCATTACATAAAACAACTTTCCCCATGCAGATACATATGAGCGAAATACCTTTGCAAATGCTCTCGAGTCAGATCAGTTGCAGCTTTTTTTCTTTTCGGGGCATAATTTGCACCTTTTCTAATTAAGTATCCCTTCCACGTCCTAGCACATAAATAATAGCAGAGTAAATGGTTCTGATGTACACACAGTAGAAAAACAATCACAAGTAAAGTAAACAAGAAGCAGCTGCAATAATGTGCTTGTATAAAATTTCAGTTGAAAACAGAGAAAGTATAATAAGAGAGTAATCCTTACTGCAAGGTAATAAGTTTTCTCCGTTTGAGAGCATCAATGTCCTCATGCTCAACTATCTGCAGACAATAAAGTTACTGAATAAAACTATATGAATACATTAAAACAAAATTTACCCTCAAACCATAAAGCAAGACAGACAGATCATCAAAGACAAGCACGCACAAAGCACAACAGGTTAACCATAATACCTAAAAGATTAAAATATCTTACTTTACAAAATAATTAGTTTCACCATAGCAAAGATAACACTTTGAACTCTGAAGAAAATATATTAAAGAAAGAATTGGTAGAAAACAAGATGCCCCAGTCAAATAACATCAAAAAACAGAAATGAATCCGCTATTATTCATAAGACAGTTGTCAGAAATGGCATTCAACGTCGTTTCAAATTTATGGAAGCACCTCCACCATAGCAGAATTACAATATCCACAAACTATAACTACAAAATTTACAAACTAGTCAGAGGACATTGTTACAGTTCAAACATCGACACTCTGGAAAATGCTTCTACTTCCTAAGCCTAAGACCAAATGACATAAACCATTTCAGCAGTTGAATAACCCAGAGAGACCATCTCACCTCCCCAGCTTGTATCCGTACAAGCAGCTCCTTGATCTTGTCATCGACATGTTCAACCTACAGCAGAAAACTAAATTATATATTTATAAAATTCAAACTGCATAAAACTTAAACATACATAAAAAATACAAATATATTTGTTCCCGTAGAACATTTGTACCTCTCTACACCATAGCCACCACCACCTTAGAATGTCTCTGATAGTGAGGCCAAATATTATAACCGATATAAATGACAATGCAATAGCACATAACAGAACAGAGCGTTAAAAAAAATTGACAGACAAGAATTAGGTCTATACTGCATGCCTAATGTAGCACAACTTACAGGAAAACACAACTACCGTTTTCCTCCCTGAGTCCTCAAGTATAACCAAAAGATACATCTATGGTCCAATATCAGATATCTTATCTCCAACCGAAGGAAAGTGGAGACAAGAAAATATCAATGATAACAGAGAATTTAAGAAAAAAGGGAACAAACACAATATTGAAAACAAGAACAACAAAGTTGAGAGCTTCAGGAGCAATATACAAGAAATTTGCTGGCAGAATGGACACAGTTGAGTTTATAAAGCACTGATCTTTCCAACCAGAAACTAAAAGAAGTTCACCTTTCTAGATACTAATTGTTTTCCTCTCTCCACCCACTTATTCTTCATAGCCTGTGAGAACCCAATCTTATAAGTAGAAGGATCCACCTTTTTCTGCATCCAGCATGAAAATTACAATCAGATCACATTTCACAAAGACCTACTTCTATGGACAGAACATATCATATATGCAGCAATCAAAAACTGCCAACCTGAAGTTCATCAGGTGAGATACCCTCGGGTGGTATAGCTAAGAATAATTGCATTTCAGGAGATCCTGCAGCAGCATAAAGTTTTCCTTCATCAGTGAGAACCCAACTTTCCCTCTTAATATCCTGCAAAATCGCCAAGTACGTTAAGCTAAAAAAAATGCGATTAACTTCACAAAAAACCCTGTCCAAGCACAAAAATCTACACGCCAAGACAAAAAAAAATTCCTTCCACATGCCCTTTCTTTCATCAAGTTACATGAAGTCATTAACAGACTGATTGAGCAAATACGCACTCTTGTTCCACTTGCAACCAAAAAAACTACCAAAAAGCCATATTGAAGTTGCTAAAACTCACTGCAAATAAATTTCCATCAATTGTTCATAACGTAGTTTGGAAATGTCTAGGTTCTCGGATTTCTCATTGCTTTCGAGAAGCGAACAAAGCATCAGATTTCATGCCTTATAAGGGTCACTTATATTGTTCTCTTTTATATTGGTGTCCCCCCTACTATATTGAATTTCCCTTATCATCTGCAAATATGTTTCAAGTTGGCCTCCGGATTAAGGGGTCAATTCTAAGTTTGCTTCCCTCATAAAAAAAATCCATCAATAAACACACACAAAAACACCTTTTCTTTTTTTTTTTTGGTGAACAAGCGATATCATTAGATTAAGAAGTCATGGCAAATAGCCTATTACAATCCGAGTCTAAAAGCTCCATACAATAGTCAGGTGGTGCGATAATATGATGAATTACATTAAGATCACTTCAAAACACCTTTTCTTTAATCATCACTCATCAACAATATAATACAAAAATAAATTCTGCATACTAATCAACTTTCTGCCTTCTCCTATGAGATCTATCTCAATCAAAATTTCCTCACATTAAGGATCTCACATCAAATTCACATAAAAACACTATATATTTTCTCATCAAAACCAACATTAGAAGTTCAAAACGCCTCGAATTCAGTCAATGTAGCAACATTTTCTCCTCTTATCACACACAATTGAGTCTACAACTAAGCTGCTTTCAACCTTCTCAAATAACTTTTTCACCATATACGATGAATTACAAGTGAAATTCCTACTAAAAGTAACATTTTGAACAATTTTTTCAACATATGCTGCATAATTTCAGCTTCAGATAACTATCAAAAAAATCACTTCAATTCAATTCACAAAGCAATCATTCAGTTCCAAAAAAGTTGAACAAATGCGAGAAACCAAGACAAAACCTGAGCAACAACAAGTCCATAGGCATTAAGACTTTTGGTAACATTCACAATATCTTCGTGATCGATATTAAATTGAGCAGCGAAACTTCCAGAATCTGAAATTTCTTCATTCTTCTCCAAATATCCCAAAACAGCGTCTTCTGCCATCTATCTACTGCTCAAAAATCGCAACTTCACATTAAAAATAAAAAATAAAAATCGCAACAAAAATCGTCTAAACAAGTAGATTCATCTGAGGAGCAAAACAAGTACCTGTGTCACTGTGTGGGAAGCTGAGAGGTTCTAGGGTTGGGCACCGGCAAGATGTTGTACAACTAATACTATGATGCAAAAGGTCCGAAAATGCAACACTCTACCCTTGCACAAGTCAACCCGACTCGATGAAAAGGCTAAACATTTAACGTTCCGTTTGATAGTTGGTTATAAATAGTGGTAATGTCGTAATGGGAATGAGTTTATGGGGTGTTTGGCAATTAGAGTTTTGGAGCAAAAAGAGAGGTTTGGATCACTTTTAGAGTTTTGAGTCAAAAACTCTAAAAGGGGTGTTTGGTAAAAGAGAGTTTTAGATAGAGTTTTGAAATGAAAACTCTCAAAATGAAAAAACTCCTATTAGGAGCTTTTTCTTTAGAGGAATAGGTAGAAATGTATTTAATGACTTTTTTGCCCCTAATAATAATACTATACATATGTATTAAAATGTCTATAAATGTCATTTTACACAAATAAATGGCAATAAGTTTTTAGTAATAAGTTAATTTTTACCAAACACATTTATAAAAAAAAGTTGTCAAATCAGCAGTTAAATCTGCTGAATAAAAAAGTTAAAACTCTAACAGCAAACTCTAAACTCTAACAGCTAAACTCTAAACTCTATTTGCCAAACAGACCTATATGTAAATTTGTGAATAATGTCATTATTCATCTCCATGGTAATGCTAATTTGTCTTAAAGTATCTACTTCATATGTCTTTTAAAATTTTCTTTCCCATCCAATGCCACTTTGTACATAGTAATGAGTGTTAATTAAAATTGCTTCCCATTGGTAAAAAAAAAATCACAAGTTTAGGGCTGAGATTACTTCCTTGTGTAGAAAAAAATACAAATTTTGGGCTTTGAAAGTGACTCCCCGTGAAGATTTCAAGGGTCGTTCATTGTAATAATACATTTAAAATTCATTCTCATTACTATCATTTTTTAACGACTGCCAAATAGGCTGTTCAAATTCATTCTCATTACCATCATTTATTAACGACTACCAAACAGACGGTAAGAGTTGGGGGATAAGCTAAATTCCTACCCTTAAAGTTTTCCTAGAAGATAGATTAGGACCGATAAGTCAAACTTAACTTGGTATTATTATTAGCCTTATATACTTAATCACTACAAAAGACGTAACAAACATAAATTGCATTCAAGTATTATTATCAAACTAGTAGATAAATTCTCCAAATAGTACCTTGTTTAGGTAATAAATTTAGTATTAATAGTATGAAAAATCTGATTTACCATACTTACATCGTAATAACTATAAATAATTAATGTTTATTAAAAAAAATATCTTTTTATATTTCGTAAAATTAATACTCCATAAGTTGTAATCAACTCTAAGAAAATATACATAATATTATCCATAATTTCCTAGACTATACTTTAATACATTATTGAAAGAATGGAAAGAGAAGCGATAAATAAAATTATTATATAATAATAATAATAATCAATTTTCTTGTATTCAAGAATGTAATAAGCAAATGAATATTTCACTTAATATTGGTTGAACTAAAATTGTATGAGTTAAACCTTAGACAAATGCACTTAAACTAAGCTCGTCTAAAAATTGAATCAACTACGCCAGATAGAAACTTAAATGAAAAAGGTGGGACGTAATCAATTAAGGAATGTAATCAAAATAGGGCAAAGATAACTGTTAAATAAGTATTTACATAACAGTTTTGAGGTGTTATCCAAGTCAATGTAATGTAAAGTAAACATAACACATGACTAAAGTGTTATGTTTGCCATAGAAAACATAACAATCATTTATAATTCTTTCGTCGCTTTATCTCATTTGGCTCACCATTATTCTTCTCTCTCTGGAATTGTATCTGATGTGGCAGCGACACTTTATTCAAAATGTGTTCCAACACCCGACTTAGCATAATCGCGCACTCCTTCAGGACCTTCGCCATGATTAATTCCAGAATTATCTTTTTTTATATCAAGAATTATACTTTCAGCATAATTGAAGAGTAATAGAGGAGAGAGAACAATTTTAAGGTATAGATTTGTTCAATTTTGTTAGTTAAATTTATAAGGATAAATTCTTTGAAATATATTTAAGATCGATAAAAAAAGTAAGTTTGGAATCAAAATTCCAAAGTATTGCCAATGAACATTTAAATAACTTGTTTACCCACTAGTTAATTTAGAACTGAATATAAATAATTTAATTTTCGAAATTGAAATGAAGAAATTGAGATGAAATTAATATTTCCAAAAACTAACTAATGTATTTCAATGAACTTTTATCATAAATACATTTTTTTTTTTCATCAAATGCTCCCAAATTTTCAAGTAATTGATAATTCACAATGTACCTTCCAACTTTAGAAAATTCACCAAACACCCCGACTTTTGCACAAATAATACAATATTCCATTTCGACTAACTAAAGACTAACAACGTTAGCCCTAAATCTCAATTAAACTTAATTAACCCAATAACATTAGCAAATTAACCCTTTCCCCACAACCCTCATCCATTTTCGTTCTTTCTCCACCACGTCCATCACATCACCATACATGTCGGTTGCAATTGCAGTCAAAAACCACCGTCGCCTCCTAAGCGCCACTACACCCTTTCTATCTCGTGTTTCTCATTTTCCTCCTCACATGCTCCATGAGTCGCTACACACCACCATCAAAATCCGAACTTTACTAGAGATGGCATGTGTAATGGACCCTACCAGATCCATTACGGATCTGGATCCTCAAATTTTGGACCATATGGATCTGGTTAGAATGGATCCTCATTGTGAAAAAACGAATTTGGACTGATTGTTACCCGGATCCAGATCCGTTTATGTGTTCATATAATAATATTATTATTTAATAATATAATGCTAGTTATTACTTTTTAATTTGCTTGAATTTCAAATTATTGTTCTAATTGATATGCAAATTTACTAGATTACTGAATTCGAAAAATCGGTTGATAATTGTTAATCTTTTAGAAATAGTTGATTAATCTACAATTTGATAATTAAATAGTTGTAAATGGTTTCAATGGTTATTTTTCAAAAATTTGAATGTAATTTATGGTTGATATTAGATGAATTTATTGTTCAAAATATTTAATTATTGTGAAAATCAGGGTATTTTGAACAAAATACAAATTAGGCAAGGATCCGTTTTGGACCCAAATCCGTAGGATCCATAAGATATGGATCATCATTCTCATTACCCAATAAATCTGGATAGGATCTGAATCCTTACCTATAAAACGAATGTGAATCTGAATCGTAGAGAATCATGTCCAAATCGTACCATTACCATCTCTAAACTTTACATTTTAGCCACACTGACTCCAACAAGAGATGTTAATTGCCAATCCATCCTCCAAGTATAACTAATGTGCAAAAAAAAAAACATAAAATTACATGGGCGACTGTAACTTGTAAGTTCTAACATTATGTTTCTCTTGAAAGTGTCTCACCATTAACTGTGAGATCTCAAATTCATACTTCACTCTTCTACTCTCTTTCTCTCTCCTACCTTCCAACTATGGCTGGAAAACACCTACACTCTTCTTCTTCTTCCTCAAGAGACAAACCAATCTACACTTCTCCAATCATCATCATCATTCTCTCTCTCATCACTTTCTTCTTCATCATCTTCTTCTTCTCCTCCTCTTCTTCAGCTTCTCTCTCCTCCAAACCCCCCTTCTTAATTCCAAACCCTAACCCTAATTTCGAATACTCTTTCGTCGCTTCTCTCGAGAATTTCCTCACTACCAAGCTCCCCAACCGTTTCAAGGATGATTCTGTGATCTTCGCCGACGATCAGAGTGTAAAAAAGCTGGATGATTCAATTTGGAAGACGGAAAATGAGCGAATTTACGAGGATTCATTTTATCCTGCTGTTTCGATGCCGATTAGGGTTTATATATATGAGATGCCTTCCAAATTTACTTATGATCTGTTATGGTTGTTTCGAAATTCTTATAAAGAGACCTCTAATTTAACCTCTAATGGTAGTCCTGTCCATCGTCTTATTGAACAGGTAACTTCTTGCACCATATTCTGCAGATTGATATTACATGTTTGTCAACTTTGCTTATTTTGTTTTGGTATATATTACAATTAGGAAAGATTATCACAAAGCTCAATATGATGTCTTATACACATGTAATGTCATTGCGTGCATATTGTAGTCTGTGTGTGGGAGTATATTCGATTTAGTTCGTGCTGCTACGTGCACGAAAGCTATACTTACGGCTCGTTTGGTAGTTGGTCATAAATGGTGGAAATAGGAATGAATTTGTGTGTAAATTTGTGAAAAATATCATTGTCCATTCCCATGGTAATGCTAATTTATCCTAAAGTGTCCACTTTCCTTCTTGAATTTTCATTCCCATCCAATACCACCTTGTAGGTGGTAATGAAAATTGCTTCCCCTTGGAGACAAAAACACAAGTTTAAGTGTGAAATTGCTTGCCCATGGAGGAAAAATGTCTCCCCATAGAAATCTTAAAGGTGCTTCCCTGATAAAATTACACTTAAAATTCATTCCCATTACCGCAATTTATTAACGACAACCAAACGGACCGTTAGGGTCATATAGGCCAATTATTCCCTTTCTAATGATGTATTGGTGTACAAGTGTGGAGAATAATTGTGTTAACCTTGGGTAGGTTATTTGCTTTAAGATGATTTTAACTGATATACTCACTCTTTTGCAGCATTCTATTGATTATTGGCTGTGGGCTGATCTCATAGCTCCGGAGTCAGAGAGGCTGTTAAAAAATGTGATACGGGTTTACAAGCAAGACGAGGCGGATATATTTTATATACCATTCTTCACCACCATCAGCTTCTTCTTGTTGGAAAAACAGCAGTGCAAGGCACTTTACAGGGTGTGAGTGCTTCTCTGGTATTCATTTCAGTTTGTTCTTGGCTTAGTTATTCTTATTCGCGTTAAACTTGTCTTGGCGTGTGGTTTGTGATATGCGCATATACTTTGCTTACAATTATTTCACTGTTAATTATTTTTTTTTGCTGTGAAACCTTCTTGCATATCTTTCTATGGTGTCTGCTTGTGGATTCAGTTTTGGTGAATACAACTAAAACTAGTCTGTGATAGCAATTAATTGAGAATATTTGACTACTTAGTTTTTAGGAGGTTCAAATTTTGAGGTGTGGAAAGATAGTTCGACTAAAGAAGTTTTGCAGATGGAATTTGGGTCCTTCGGTATCGTATCAGATTAATAAATAACCTCGTACATTTCTACAAGTTTGAGCTGATTAACCTAGGGGAATATTAGATGTTAAAGCTTTGAATTATCACTCTTGTAGAAGAGCTGCTTTAGTTTCAGCTTTGAGGTCGGAAGTCTATGCTCAGTCTGATCTGTTAAGAATGTCTATCGACACTGTATCATGCATACTTTTTGCTCACAGGGGTGTCCACTTGCATCAGGATTGCTATACACAATCCCATCGTATTGTTATGTGTATACAGGGTCCTTTTTCACCCCCTCAAGGCTTTTACTTTTTGTAAGTAATATGCTCAACTTCGCTTCCCAAAGATTTAAGAAGTTACTGAAATAAACTTTTATCTATTGTCGCATCTAAACACTTTTGGTCCATGGTGTTTAAGTAATAGGCTAAGGGAGGATTGGACTATGTTTAAAGATCCAATCCAGTCTTACATCATTCATTGGTGATTAGAGAAGAATGGGGTTGACTAACAACAAACACTGCAAAAATTTGGCTAAATAATTTCTTACACCAACTGCTATTAAATTCTATGCTCCAATTACATGAAACTCCAGGTACCAAATCTACATATCTGCAGATATGTTCGTAGATGAAACATATGACTAACTGTATAATTCTGAATGTTCAAAAGCAAACACCAAATTATCCTTTTAGTTATATGAAACAGTAGAAGTTTGCCTATAATTTCTTTTAAATCTCCATTTGCTGTGGGGACGAAGTCGATGCTCTTTATCACGGTCAATGTCCTGCTTTCATCTTTATCTTTGAGATGATGGTTTCCTCTGAAGCTCATTGTTCTGGTAAAGTATTTGTATGTTCTGATAAAGTATCTGTATGCTATGCTTTGCTGTAGGAAGTTTTAAAGTGGGTGACTGATCAGCCAGCATGGAAGCGTTCTGGGGGAAGAGACCACATACTTCCGGTTCATCATCCTTGGTCATTCAAAACAGTTCGTAGGTTTATGAAAACCGCAATTTGGCTATTACCTGACATGGACTCCACAGGAAACTGGTTTGTAGTTGTTTTTATGATCGTATTCCCACCTAAGATGCTAAGAAGTAAAATTTTTAGCTGATGTGGGTTTTATGTGTGGGTTCAGGTACAAGCCTGGCCAGGTTTACCTTGAGAAAGACCTGATTCTTCCATATGTTCCTAATCTGGATTTTTGCGATGCTTCTTGCTTGCGGGAAAATGAATCCAGGAGAACTACACTGCTATTCTTTCGTGGGAGGCTTAAAAGAAATGCTGTAAGAACCTTCTCACACCACCTAGCGTGCAGTAGTCTGATTGGAATATTGCAAATTAATTTGTACTGGGTATTCCGTATTTGGGAGTAAATGAAGTGAGCTTTCTACTCTTTCATGCATGTTAAGTTGTGCATGGTCTCTCTGTCTGATAAGGATTTTTCTATACCGGATGTCCAAAATGAATGGCCTCTTTCTATTCAAAGTCTTTGGACTTGTTTCCATTTTTCTAATCCCCTTAAAGCCATACTGTTTCCTTACCTTCATTGCTGCTAGAGTATCTAAGTATATCTAAAGTGTCCCTTGAATGTTCCGGTATTTTTTGTTTATGCAAGTCCAATGAACCCTCTAAAACTTTGTGAAATGTTTAAGTGGGCATACTTTTTAGATGGATGGAGGGTAAAGATTAGCGTTTGATAGTGTTTCTAATCATTATCATTCCTCTGTCATAATCAGATTTGCGCTTATGGTGAAGGTACCTCATCCATGTCTTGTTTTTTTTATCAAATAGTGACTGCGATTATTGCTGGAAATAAACTTCTTGTCTGATTATGCTTGGGAAAGAAAAATGAATATTGCTGGATGTATCTTATGTTGTTGTCTTTTCTTCAGGGAGGAAAGATCCGATCACAACTTGTTTCAGAGTTGTCTGGTGCTAATGATGTAGTTATCGAGGAAGGAACAGCCGGAGAGGCTGGCAAGGCTGCAGCCCAAAATGGAATGCGCAAGTGAGATATATGAACTTTACCTATTATTTACAACAGACTTTGTTGACTTAATTCTGTGTTCAGTGAATTGGTTTTTTGAACTGTTAAGATATTAAGCTGAGTGGTTTGAGATATATTACATGTACAAATTGTGGGTGCAGCTAAGTGCTTTTTATTGTTTGTCAGGTCCATCTTTTGCCTGAGCCCAGCTGGTGACACTCCATCATCTGCAAGATTGTTTGATGCTATAGTGAGCGGCTGCATTCCTGTTATAGTCAGTGATGAACTGGAGCTTCCATTTGAAGGTTTCATTGACTATAGGAAGGTATGAATTACTACAAAGCATCTTAACGCGATTATGGCTATTCTAGTGTTTCACAGAGCATTTTGCTTCTATAAGTATATTATGTACCTCAGTATACTCTTTAAAGATTGGTTACCTGGGAAACTGGTCAAAAGAGAATTGTTACCTCAGGTAATCTGTCAAAGAGAAAATTAACTCAGGGAAATGTCAAGAAAAAGAGAGGGTTTCTCAGCAACCGACGTACTTGGGATACTAAGTATCTGGTTATGAGCTTCACTTTTTCTTTCTTTGTTTTGCTTTCAGTTATTACTTATTAGTTTAGCCTTTCTTTGATTTAATAGAAAAATAAGGTTCCCAAATTGTTTCAAAAAAAAGATGATTCTGAGCTTTTCTGGAAGTACTTGACACGAGTGATCCCAGCATTCACTCTTCGAAGAGTTAGTGACCCAGGTGCTCAGACTCACTCCCACACATGCATGCACAAAAGATTATTTTGCACCAGTCTCTGCACGTGCATGACCTTCTTGGCATCCCTTTCTCCTATTGTTTACTGGTTATGATCTAACTTCTATGGTACGGAACTGGTTGTTGTCGAACTGATCTCGTGAATATGATGAATCTCGAAAATATATAATCTATGTTCTCAAATCTCAACTCAAATTAATCAAAGAAGTGGAAGTAGTTAGTCTTATCAATTTGTTGTTATGGAGTGAAAAGGTATGGTCAACAATACAGATGACATCAGAAGTCAACTGAGTTTGTGGATGTAAAGGTAGAAATTTGCACACTAGGACCATGATTCTCTTCCTCTCAGATAAAAGAAACTATTAGACTTAGCCACTTAGGTGTTTCTTTTCTTGTAGTATGGTATTTATATGTGGAACTAGAGACTGACTGACTGAGTAAAGCACCATAAGGTAGAAATCTCATGTATATAATGCTTCAACAATTATCTTGGAAAGCTGGGGAATGGAACACTTGCGAGTGATCGAAGAATGTGAAAGTTATGACATCTGGCATTGTGTGGTTTGGTTGCAATTAATTCTAATTTGTTACTATTATATGACTATCACAATTTTTCTTTGACATGCATTTCATGTTATAAGTTTATGCTGCTTCTTGCCATTTGCATAAATTGCCTGGTTATCACACCAAGTTCTGTCGCAGTCAGTCAGTTAGTTGTCATTGTGTTTCAGAATCTGTTCACATTACAAGTAAATACAATCACTTTTTTTTTTTAATCAAGATTCTTGCTTTTGCCATACATGCAGATGGCTGTATTTGTCTCATCAAGTGATGCCTTGAGATCCGGTTGGCTGTTAACACACCTTAAAGGCTTTAGTCCGTCAGATATCAAAGAAAAACAGAAATTCTTGGCCAAGGTTAGTTATTTGGCTGTCTAATAAAGTTTTACCTCCTGGTATCCATCGAAGCTTCTTTTTTGTATGGTTCAACCTCCCCTTCTCCTATGCTTCAAACATCTTGGCTTTCCGACATAAATTTGAAGAATTCGTCAAAAAAAAAAAAAAAAAAAAAAAAAAACAAAGAGGAGACCTTTGGTGTTCAAATTGTGTTTGGGTTTGTTCTAGATAAATTTTTTAGAGGAGCCCTAATTATTTGAGTTCCTCTTACTATGGAGATCCATTTTGATTTGACTCTGGTTGTTCAATTTTTTCAGTACTCCAGGCATTTCCTTTATTCAAATCCAGCACAGCCTTTGGGACCGGAAGACTTGACATGGAGAATGGTTTGTATTTCACGGCTCCTGTAACTTAGTCTCAAATTCACGGTCCTTTTACCTTGTCCTGTGAACTTTGGCGTGCTTAAATCATGTATACTGGACAATTCCTCCCCTCCCTCCTTACTTGCCTATCGAAATTCTGCTCACTTTACAAAAAATGCTACAGATTGCTGGTAAACTAGTGAACATCAAACTTCATATCAGGAGATCACAACGCATGGTTCAGGGATCCAGAAACATTTGCACGTGTGAATGCAGGCGCTCAAATTCCAGCATCCCAGGTGCCTTGTCATGATCGAATATCAATTTCAATTAACCCCCACATTTTTGTAATTTTTTCATGCTGGTGTAGTTTGGCTTGTTTCAAATTCATGTGTTTATAATGTCGCTAATAGTTCAGTTATACGTCTCTCGTTATGTTAACCATCAGGATCACAGGAATATAGATATGCTCATATCTCTGCTTGTAATTTGTCATTCTTGTATTCCTGTTGGTAAAGGGCACACTTTTCTCTTAATAGGTCATTTAATTCTTTAACAGACTATTATTTCCACTCCATTGTTTCCTTTCCTTGTGTCTTTGGCTCTGAAAATATGTGATGAATTGTTGAAATTCTGACCTTTTACAAGTCTTGATCTCAAATTATGTAATTGGAAATCACCAAAGTCCGCATGTTTTGCAGTGCATCAAGGATTTGTCAAGTCTAATCTAGTCTATCATTCAATTAATATTACGTCAAGGATACTATTATACTAAAGACACAGAAACTCGTAGAAATAATACCAATTCTGGTCAGTGTCCATGATAACATAACAAATTAACAAACGGACTTGATTCGAAATCATTTCAACTTTTTTTGACGGGACAACCAACTTTCGACCGTTAGAAGTCCACAAAAATAAGGTTTAGTTTTTAAAGTCAAGTCAAAGATATAAATATTTTTCATGACAAAAAAAAACACACACAAGTGCTCGTTAACAATATAAAGAAAATTCAAAAAATATAAAGAAAATTGAAAGTAGAAATATGGAGTATCCCTTTTGTTTACTGGAAAATGTGGAGCATCATATAATATTATTATATTTTGGAGGGGATGTGGAGTATTGGGGTATGCTCCCTTCGGCATGAAACAACTGAATTGAACTGAATTGAGCTGAATTGAACTGAACTGAATTGAATAGTGATATGTGAGAGTAAAAGTATTGTCCAGAGCAGAGCTGAACTGAACCGATCTGAATTGAATTGAACTGAACTGAAAATAGGTTGGGGAGAACAGTCCCTTAGTCTACTAGATAAACATTTAATCACCTTTTTAAGAACATTAAATTATAATAATAAAAATTTAGAAAACAATGATATTTTAAAATATATATTTAATACTTATATATAATTTTAGGGACGATAAAGTTCCTATTAATTTTTCATTATATATCATTCTTCGATTTTTTTTATTCTATTTCATTATTATGAACATAAATTCTCATATACGATCTGTCACACCTATAATTTCGCGTGTGGCCGGCCTCAAGCCTGTATATGAGGCCTAGGCAAGAAAAAGAAGGTATAGAGAGTGAAAACAAGCCCAAACACGGAAATTTGAAGATGAAGAACACGAAAATAACAATACCCAACAATAACGATGAAGGAGATCTGAAGAATGATGATTTTTTTGAATTTTAGACTATTCTCAATGTACTATTTTTGACATTATTTTTTTAAGTAACACTCCTATGAAAACAAGTATTAGTAATAAAGTTATTTTATAATTTATTTATTTTAAATTAAATATTAATTAACAAAATTGTATATAAATTAATATGAAATTTTATATGAGTAAAAAGAAAATAGAAGAAGTATATGGTAATTAAGAAAAATAAATAGTGGGGACAAATACAATGATGATAATAATGGTCCCAACATGAAAAAGACAGCACTCATTAGTCATTAGACTCATACCCATATTTCGCGGCTTAGATCTTGCATGTGTATTTTTTTTTTTTTTTATTCCTTGCTTTTCTCCGTGTATGATTGAGGTTGTGTAGTAGTAGTATAATTTGTTGATTACGGAAGCAAAGAGACGGTGCCACATGAATTTTGTACCTTCCAACTCTTCTGTGATCTGATGCAAATACATTATACATACAACGCCAGCATGTAATTACTACTTTGCATCTTGATTGCGTTTGAGAGTACCGATTATTAATGCTTAATTTTATCATTATAAATCTATTAATATTGTATTCGTAATTTAATCATTTATATAATAGATTGAGTAGTTGATGTAATGGTAAAACTTATATCTTAAGTATAATCAGTGGCGGATCTTGAAAGATTTGCTATAGGGGGTCAAAATTTTCCACAACAACATATTAACATAAATATCGTGTGATTCACACGGTGAATAACAATTAACAAGATTCATACAAATAGAAAAACGATGCACCTAATTCCAAAATTTAAGATTCAATGATATGAATACCAAAATTAACAAATTAATAACCAACATGTGATCATGATGTACTATGAATCGAAAAAGATAAATACCAAATTTCAGATTGTAGTTCCTATTTGCTGCCCTGATAACGGAGACACAGAGTTGCAGACTTTGCTTTAACAGAGACATAGAGTTGCAAATGCAGATTTTTCTCTTTAGGTTTTCACTTTTGAGGTTTTCCAATTTGCAAAGGTTGAGATTTTGGAAAACGTTTAGAATAGTAGAATCTGATCATCTGATGCCGTGTAAGTTGTTTTTGTATGTTGGGTTTTGGGCTCTAAACTACAAGGCTTCATTTTTAAAAAAAAAAAACCCCGAGCCTCATGAAGATCCGCCATTGAGTATTAACCTAAGATTGTGAGATTAAAATCTACGAGAGGCATTTTGGGGGGCAGATTGAAAAAAAAAGTGGCACTGCTACAAGTATTAATCAACGTTTAACTATGAATCATATTTTTTAGTTGTTCTTTCACAGCTGTTGATTAAGTCTTTTTCATAACTTCTTGTTATGGTGAAGATGGTTTATCGAAATGAGTATGGACTAGATCACTAGAAAACCAATTAGGATTGAGTTTAGGTGGCAAAGTGGTTGCACCTGTGCCTCCTAATTTTCTTCTTTCCATACTACTATCAGATAAAGTAAAGTGATTCCCTTTCTTTTTATTATTTCCATAAGAACATCAAACATTAGATGACAAATTCGGTAAATAATCAAATAATTATTGCTACTGAAAGATTTGTGAGTAAATTCCTTCTACCACATCCATACGGCAACTCTTTTATTAGGGGAAAGCTATAGATTTTTAGTTCCAATGTAAGAATTGTCAACCTCAACTGGTTTGATGGATTAAACTGATCACCAAAAGAAATTAACCTAGTTCCTATTAGGCTAATATTCTTTTTAATAGTATTGAGCTTGCCATTGCCTAATTTTAATTTAAAAGTAGACGGTCTCTTACAAGACAAACTCTTGCTTGATCACTCAAGGGCGGGGAAAATATGTGCAAAAATAATGGAGGTCCTGTACAATTTCCTTAATTGGACCTTCATTTGTAGTTCAAAAAAGATACAAGAGATTCATATTTTCAACTAGCTAATGATGACGACTATCTTCAAAAGTTTAAACAACAAATCTTTGATGAATTTCATGTTCTCATTATTCCTTTTCTTACATTTTTACTACTGATACAAATGTTTTCTTTTGTCTAATCTTCAAATAATTATATATATATATATATATATATTTATATATATATATAATATATATAATTATATATATATATATATATATATATATTTCTGGGACCCTTATATTTTGGAGGACTTTTCCTTCGCCTTGTATAGGACAAGAACCACCTTTGCGATCACTTATTTGCTATTTAACTAGTTTTTAGGTTCGGAATATGTCCCGAGTAATCGTACTTTTCATTTATCAATATTTTGCATTAAAATTATAAGACCAAACATTACTTGTTTATTGATTAAGACTTTAATATACATGGAGTACATCTGTACATGAAGTGAACGCTCTAAAAATAACATCAGGTGATACTGTTTCTTGTTTAGGAACGTTTTTAATATAATATAGATGGTAGTTGATAGTACTATAGATAGTAGTTGATAGTACTATAAATAGTATTTGACGACAATTTTAAGCTATATTGTTAACTTTTTTTTTTTTTTTTTTGACAATAGCAAAGATACAGACCAAAACCTACATGCCTTTCTTCCTAGCTTGGTTAGCCAGGAGATGGGCTTTTTGAACTTTTTCCCTTACAACTTTAGTTATACAAACTGACTCAAAATCATGCAAAGTTAAATGTATTTCAAAGATTATGTTTCTTATTATTAACAGAGCTATCTTTGCTTCCTCTTTCAAGCTTTCCACCACTTCCTTGGCATCAGACCAGACTTCCAGGTTTCTAATATTGCGGGAATGGCACTCTTTTATACCAAAAAGGAGGGCAAAAGCCTCAGCTTGTAGTGGTGTCCTGGCCGCAATTGCTTTCCCTCCCGAAGCTGTTTCGAAACTTCCTTCCCTAATCACCCACCCAAAAGCAGCATCTCCCGGGTCATTTTTAGAACTTTTATTTTCCTTCCAAGCACCATCAACTATTAATGTGGTGTGCCTATTTCCAGAAGGCCAATTTTTTTCCCAAGAGATCTTTCCTCGTAGGTCACCCATCGTAGCATCCTTTGGAAGTTTTTCCTTACTCAGTTTGTCATTACTAACCTACTAACCTGCCATCTTTTTAACCACTGCCTAGTTATCACAAAAGAATTAGAGGGATTCAAGAGAGAGTTGGAGTTGAAAATGCTTTTGTTAAATGTTAATACAACTTGGTTGTCCATTTGATAGTATATTACTTTTAAGAGAAATTTTCTACAATGAAATGATTACTTCGTCAAATGAATAAAAAAAAGGGATGCTGAGTTTTTCTTTTTTATCAACATGAAAAAAGGATTATCTTAGTGGTACAGAAATAGCCGTTTTTAATGCTTTTTAGACTTGCATAGGAATAGGAGTAACATGCATGTAGATGTGGCCACTCTAGTAAAACAAGTTTAGCTAATGTGGATCTTTTAGTTCATTCTTCCTTTGATATTTATTCTTATAATAATTATGCTTTATATTTCATTTTTATTTGTAAACGATGTAAGTGTATCTTTTGTGAGGATGATCTTCCAATGTTTTTATTCCCTACAAAAGAAAGTAAATCAGATTTAGGGCATTCATAATTTTTGCAAGACATTCTTTTTACTATAGAAAAATATAAAGGACAACAATGTACACAAGCTAATTGACCATGAATACTAATTGGTTGCAAACGCAATTAGGGATACATTCCTAATTCATAGAATATTGCTAATCGATCTTATAGACATCTACAATACGATACTTTGTGATGTTATTTAATAACTTAGTACGTTGCTAAATCCGAGCCTGAATTTAAATGCCAGGTTTCTTATGGAGTTGGGACTCTAAAGTTTATGCTTACACATCATCTTATTATGATTAAACTAATTTTTAGGCCGGATTATGTCACCGGTAATTATATCTTTCATATATTAATATTTTACTTTAAACTGATTACATCAAGCATTACTTGGTTTAGTGGTTAAAACTTTAGTATATATGCTTGTGATCACGGGGTCGAATCGTATACATCACATTTTCAATTTTTTGTATTGTATGTTGATTACATGGTGTTACCACTGTAAGGGAAAGTGCCACGTGGCGTCGCTCCTTATCATAAAAAAATTGTTTCACCAGTTGGGACCCAACCCTAATAGAAAAAATAGTGGAATACATATGATAAAAGAATTGTGGGATCGAAGATTTTGATTGATATGTTTTTTCCACGATTTTCAATTCACATATTTACACATTACGACCTTCATTTTGTTCTCACAAAATAACGAAAAAAAATTAGTAATTTAGAATACATGCTGAAATCAATAATAGAAATAAATAAATAATGGGATCCAACCCATCAATTCTAATAGTTTTTGAATGCTCTATGTCTAGTGAGTTATCTACCCACCGGGTAAATGTAGCATTGTCCTTACGTGACACAGCCACACGGGTTACTCCCTCCGTCCCAAATTAATTGCTACATTTTGACCGTAGGCACTATTCACATCATAACTTTGACTATCTTTTACTCTATATACATAAGAAAAAACATAGTCATGGTGGATCTTGTTTGATTCGTCCTAATTTTTATTTCCAAATATATAATTTTTATAATTTTTTCATATATGTAACTCAAAATATTGGTGTTTGAAGTTGCATCTCGTAAACTGTGAAAAAACAGATGTAGCAATTAATTTGGGACGGAGGGAGTAATTCCTAACCAACTTTTCTTTTTTATCCAATCACTTTCTAGTCCATCCATTGTGTTTTTTTTTTCCAATTTTTTTTTAAGAGGACGACCATTACTCTTCCCAAGAAAAAAAGGATAATGAACGAGACATAACATAAAAGGTCAAAACTAGAACTTACTCTTACACAGTTACACTACTACATTCAAAAAATTGAAATTTTTAGTGCAAAAAGACGCGCTATTTCATGAAACGACGTCGTGGAAGAGGAACAGTGCAATTGTGCCAAACCTCCACATGAACAATGACATAAAAAGACTGGCAGCAACTTCCAGTTGTTCTACACTACACCCTTTTCCGTGTGAAATTCAAACTTAACAACACATACAACCCTTTTTTTTTTTTTTTTTGTTAAAATCAAACTCTGCTAATTTCCATTTTTTTTGTTTCCTATATATTTCCAAGTATTAAGTATTAGAAGTAAATATTATTTTTATTTTTCTACAACATTTTTATTAATTTTATTTCCATAAATCTAAATTTCCCATACCATTTTTGCTATTACTTCTACAAATTATTATTACAACTACTGGTATAAGGTATTTTCAGACAATATTTTATCTCTCCTCATCTGGATTAGAGAAAGTGCAGTATGTTGCTACTTTTTTTCGCCATTAAAGTAAGCTTGAAGCTCTTTTAGTAAGATCCCACAAAGAGATCTCTTTCTTTATGCTCAAAGTGGTAAGCTTTTTTTTTACTTTAATTTGAATTTCCTTACAATTTCTTCATTTCCCACCTTTTTGTTTTGCTGTTCTTGGATTAACTTAGTTTAGTTTTGCTAGTACTAATTTGCTTTCTGCAAACTGTTTTTAGCACTTTTTGTTTCTGGGTTTGTCAACTTGTTTTATGTTCTTATCATGATTTATTGATGTGATTGATAAAAGGATTTTCTGGGTTACTTTTTTTTATATATTTTAGTTAATGTAGGGTTATAAGATCTGAATTCATTTGGTTTGGTTTGATTTGATTGTGTATAATTGGCAGATGATGCAACTTAGTAGTACTAAAAGTGTGTTACTTTTATGGGGTAGTTCAGTTTTTTTCTTCAAGATCTGAATTTGAGTATGAAAATGTCTCTAAGTAACAGTTGAGTTTTATGTGCTCTTTTGCTTCTTTCTTTTGTGTTCAATTCTGTAAATTGTGCTCTTTTCTTATGCATAAACTTGTTGAGTTTAACTATTGGAACATTAGAATTCTTGCTGTAGAGCTGATGTCTTTGGAGTTTGGTCATGCTGAGATGAAGATTTTTGTAAACTTAAACCATGTAAGTTTATATTATTGTTGAATTTATAGGATCAAGGATAGGTATCTGTAAATGACGTCAAAGTCATTCAAGCAAAGTCGTTCGAATGTATCATCGAGCACAGATGCATCTGAGTTGCAGCAACTCAGACCTCCCCTTCCCCCAACTGTATCTTTTGCGCGTCGTACGTCCTCTGGTCGCTATAACAACTATTCGAGGGATGATCTCGATAGTGAACTTTCAAATTCAGAATATGCAAACTATACAGTGCAAATACCTCAGACACCTGATAACCAGCCGATGGTGGACCCCACAATATCACAGAGGGTTGAGGAGCAATATGTTTCCAACTCTCTTTTCACTGGAGGGTTTAATAGTGTAACAAGAGCTCATCTTATGGACAAGGTTTTTGATTCTGAAGCTAGCCATCCCCAAATGGCTGGTGCCAAAGGATCCTCGTGTGCGGTTCCTGGATGTGATGGCAATGTGATGAGTGATGGGAGGGGAAGTGATATTCTTCCTTGTGAGTGTGATTTCAAGATCTGTCGTGACTGTTATGTCGATGCAGTACAGTCTGGGGCAATTTGCCCCGGCTGTAAGGAGCCTTACAAGAATACTGAGTTGGATGAAGCAACGGGTGAAAGACCTCTTCCACTTCTAGCTCAAGGTGGGATGTCGAAGAATGAGAGGAGATTATCATTGATGAAATCGACGAAGTCGGTACTAATGAGAAGTCAGACTGGCGATTTTGATCATAGTCGCTGGTTATTTGAAACAAAGGGGACTTACGGGTATGGTAATGCTATTTGGCCGAAGGAGGGGGGTCCCACTGATGGTAATGATAACAACGGGGCTGTGCATGATCCTCAAGAGTTGATGAACAAACCATGGAGGCCGCTTACTCGGAAATTGAAGATTCCTGCTGCTGTACTCAGTCCTTATAGGTAAGTTTCTGTATGTTAGTTTAAAAATGATATACTTAGGGCTCTTCCCTTCACCTGAGTTTTTTAACTCACTGATACTTATCAAAACTTATTGGAACTTATATTTCTTGAATTTTTGTTAGGGTGAGAGACTGCACTCTCTCTACTGTTTCTTTGGGAGTATTTATTTTCTGATTGTTCATTATTTACAGGTTGCTCATATTTGTGAGAATGGTTGTTCTGGGCTTCTTCCTTGTCTGGAGAGTCAAACATAAAAATGAAGATGCAATGTGGCTGTGGGGAATGTCTGTGGTTTGTGAGATTTGGTTTGCCTTCTCGTGGCTTCTTGATCAGATGCCGAAACTCTGCCCTGTTAATCGTGCAACAGATCTCAATGTCCTGAAAGAGAAGTTTGAGAAACCTAGTCTTAACAATCCTACTGGAAGATCTGATCTCCCTGGAATAGATGTTTTTGTGTCTACTGCAGATCCAGAGAAAGAGCCCCCTCTTGTTACTGCCAACACTATTTTATCTATTCTAGCTTCAGATTACCCTGTCGAAAAGCTTTCTTGCTATGTTTCTGATGATGGTGGTGCCCTTCTTACCTTTGAGGCCATGGCTGAGGCTGCAAGCTTTGCCCATATGTGGGTCCCTTTCTGTCGTAAACATAATATTGAACCAAGGAATCCTGATTCTTACTTTAATCTGAAGAGAGATCCATACAAGAGTAAAGTCCGTCCGGATTTTGTAAAGGACCGTAGGCGTGTAAAGCGAGAATATGATGAGTTCAAGGTTCGGATAAACGGGTTGCCTGAGTCTATTCGACGACGTTCTGATGCTTACCACGCCAGGGAGGAAATAAAAGCTCTAAAACTTCAGAGACAAAATAAAAGTGATGAACCTTTCGAGGTTGTTAAAATTCCAAAAGCAACTTGGATGGCTGATGGAACTCATTGGCCTGGTACATGGAATCACCCTTCTCCTGAACACTCTAAGGGAGACCATGCTGGAATCATACAGGTAGCGTTTGATAACTCTTCTTTTCCCGGTTTTTGATGATTGAACCTCTAACCAATCCTCTTTTACCGACAGTTCTTATACCCTAAATGAACAATTACGATCACCAAAGTTCCCACATGTGTCTTGGTCCATCTCTGTTTCTACATTTAATTTTGAATTTCATATAGACCAACTCACAACTTTGACTTTCATATACACCAACTCGCAACTTTGACCATCAGTATCTTTAACTAATAGTAAATATTGTAAAGAAATGATATTTTTGAAAATATACATTGGGTGAAATCTAATAACACAATGTAGGACAGCAATTTTTTTGAAGGGACATAACAACATTTGTTTTTATATTCAATTAGTTAAAATTACGGTCAAGTGGAGATTGTGAATAGTTTAAAAGTCAAAGTCGAACATATATTTACAAACTGGGGTGGATATGTATTCAAACTTTTTGTATGGAATTTTGTATTCCTCCCAGTCCAAATCAGTTGCAACACTTCCCTTTTATAGAAGTATCAAATTAGCTGCAATGTTATGGATAATGACTTTCTCTCTCTCTCTAGTCTCTACTTATCACATGGGACCCTCTTTATTCCTTAGAATTTTACCCCTGCTAGCGTAAGGGACTCCCATACCATCTTTCGTTGTAACGTCTAAAGGACATACCATATATGGGTCTCTTAAGATGCCATATTTTTTTTTGCTAAGTAATGCCATAGTTAACACAGCTCAACTAGTACTCATATTGTGGAGTTGGAGCCTGGAGGTCCTGTAGTGGTAATTATTAAGCCTTACATAGATTAATTATTTAACTGAGGATCAGATCCGCTGATATTGACTCTCTAAATGATGCAGGTTATGCTCAAGCCTCCTAGTGAAGAACCACTTTTTGGTACTGGGCCCACTGATGAAGAGCCCAGGCTTCTCGACCAGACAGATGTTGACATTCGGCTCCCTCTGCTGGTTTATGTGTCGCGTGAGAAGCGTCCTGGCTATGATCATAATAAGAAGGCTGGAGCCATGAATGCTTTGGTAAGAGCATCTGCAATCATGTCCAATGGTCCCTTCATCCTCAACCTGGACTGTGATCATTATATTTATAACTCCGAAGCAATGAGAGAGGGCATGTGTTTCATGATGGACCGTGGTGGAGATCGCATATGTTATGTCCAATTCCCTCAAAGGTTTGAGGGTATTGATCCTTCTGATCGGTATGCCAACAATAACACTGTTTTCTTTGACGTGAATATGCGCGCCCTTGATGGGCTTCAAGGGCCAGTTTATGTCGGAACTGGTTGTCTTTTCCGAAGGATGGCCCTTTATGGCTTTGATCCCCCTCGCTCTAAAGACCGTGCTCCAAGTGTTTGGGATTGCTGCTTCCCACGCCGCAAGAAGCTTGCAGCAGCTGAAGAGAACAGAGCTCTGAGAATGGGTGACTCAGATGATGAAGAAATGCCTCTTGCCACATTCCCCAAGAAATTTGGCAACTCTAGGTTCCTCATTGATTCGATCCCCGTGGCAGAGTTTCAAGGGCGTCCGTTAGCTGACCATCCAGCTGTCAAGAATGGAAGGCCACCTGGTGCTCTCACAATCGGTCGAGAGTTGCTTGATGCGTCCACAGTTGCCGAGGCAATCAATACTATCTCTTGCTGGTATGAGGACAAGACCGAATGGGGGGAGCGTGTCGGTTGGATTTATGGTTCTGTTACAGAGGATGTGGTTACTGGGTATAGGATGCACAACCGAGGTTGGAAGTCTATATACTGTGTCACAAAACGTGATGCTTTTCGTGGTACAGCTCCAATTAATCTCACAGATAGGCTCCATCAGGTTCTCCGGTGGGCCACCGGTTCAGTTGAAATTTTCTTCTCCCGCAATAACGCCCTACTTGCCAGCCCGAAAATGAAGATTCTACAAAGGATTGCATACCTGAATGTGGGTATCTATCCTTTCACGTCTATCTTCCTTATCGTATACTGCTTCCTACCTGCACTCTCTCTCTTCTCTGGGCAGTTCATTGTACAAACCCTCGATGTCACTTTCCTTACCTATCTATTGACCATCACGGTAACTCTTTGTTTGCTTGCTGTGCTTGAGATTAAATGGTCTGGCATTGCATTAGAGGAATGGTGGCGAAATGAACAGTTTTGGTTAATTGGAGGGACAAGTGCACATCTTGCAGCAGTGCTACAAGGCTTGCTGAAAGTCATAGCTGGAATTGAAATCTCTTTTACCCTGACTTCTAAATCCGGTGCTGATGAGGATGATGAGTTTGCGGACCTTTACATAGTCAAGTGGACATCTTTGATGATTCCTCCTATTCTGATCATGATGCTTAATTTGATAGCAATAGCAGTTGGGTTTAGTCGTACAATATACAGTACGATACCTGAGTGGAGTAAGCTTATTGGCGGGGTTTTCTTCAGCTTCTGGGTCTTGGCACATCTGTACCCGTTCGCTAAAGGTCTGATGGGAAGAAGAGGTAAGACACCGACCATTGTTTTTGTGTGGTCGGGACTTCTTGCGATTACAATATCACTGCTCTGGGTGGCTATCAAACCTCCTTCAGATACTGACCAAATTGGGGGATCATTTCAATTTCCTTGAAAGGTAAACTTTTCAGCTAGAAAATATTTTATTTTCTTGCAAATTCTTTGTTAATGCTCTGGTTAAGAGTTAGTTTCTTATGTTGCCGAGCAATGTTACTAAGGTTCATCAGAGAAATAGGTTGGGAGCAAGACCCCATCCCCAAATATTTGTTCATTTTTGTATGATTTAGAACATTTTCGAGGATGATTTGATTGCATACTTTGTGAAGTAACATATTTTAACTTATTGCCCGGTTTGACGTGGTTGTGATGATTTTGTGATCATGAAGTACTAGTACTTTCACCAAAAAATTAAAAGTACCGAAGTAGTAGTATACTGGGGCAAAATGCTGTAGAAAAACACGAGATATCTAAATGTGAGATAGGAGAGCGGTGGATCCTACATTAAGTGAAGTCAAAAAACTTCCGTCACAAACTATTATTCTATCATTTAGATATCTAGCCGTACTAGTAGGATATGATAATTATAACCAACAATATCAGAGCCTTCTTTGCTCTAAAGTATTTGGTATTCAGACAAGAGACATTGTATTCAGCTTACACGTAACACGATGAGGAGAAAGTTAGGGATACATAAATGAGGGATCCATGTGTTGAGGAGCGAGATAGAGAGAAACCCATGAAGTGTGCACCTATTTTAGAACTTTCTGAAAACAAACTGTTGCAATATTTACGGAACGGAGAAGATATTAACTATAGGGTATATTAAAGAGATGATAGAGTAGGTGATATGTTGTCCAACCTGCCAGTAACTGAAACTAACACAATCTCATCTGAATTTGAGTGTTAAATCCCATGAAAGATAAAATTAATAGTTGCTAAATGCTCAACATGCACAAACTGTGAACTTTCAGTTGTTGAACCAGCACTGTTGCATGTTTCTAGCTTTTTATCTGGGTTCTCTTTCTTAGTGAAGATCTAATATCCCATTTTATACACTCCTCCTTGCATTAGAAACCTCCTATCTTGCTATACAAACATAAGTCCATATTATCCATGGCCATATACACTGCTCTCTCACTCCTTGTAATGGTGCTGATACCTTCAGCCATAGCGAAAGACACCCCTATGACAAATCAAACCATTAACAATGCTATTGGAGAAATGCAAAGAGCTAACTACTTTGCATTTGTCATGCTCCTAAATATGGTTTCAACCGATAAGATCCCGAGCAACATTACCTTCTTGATGCCCAATAATCGGTTACTAGCAAAAGCCGTGATTCCCGAGAATGATGTGCTCGACTTCCTTCTCAGGCACTCCATCCCAACCCCTTTGAGATTCGACTACCTAAAACGCTTCCCAACTGGCTCAGTTATTCCGTCATCGGATCCTGGGTTTATGCTTAAGGTCTTCAACAACGGAAGGAAGAGCTTCTTTCTTAATAATGTTAAGCTTATAAGTCCTGATATTTGTGTTGCTGGGTCTTCAGTTAGGTGTCATGGGATAGATGGGGTGTTAACATTGCAGGATACTAGCATACCACCTTCACTGCCTGTGCCTACCAACACTTCTTCCTCCCCACCCTCGCCAATGGCCCCTCCTCCGTCACTGCCTCCTACAGCTTTTGCTCCTGCAGCTACGCCACAGCCTGCTGGGCCACACAAATCTGGATCTTATCGTTTAGGTTCTGAGTGGAGTTTAATCGGGTATATGTCAAATTGGGTTCTGTTATCAATAGTATGGTGCTACTTATGAAGAGCTCGGTTCTAAGAGATGCTGGAATCGATTCTCATCACTTGACCTTATGGCTCTCCCTAAAAAAAAGTTGAACTACAATACTACATTTTGGAGGTGAAATTTGTGCTGTTGTAGGAATATTGCATTTGAATATTCACTTGTCCACCTCAAGCTGCTGTTAAGGAGCCCTTTTCTTTATTTTTTTTTCTTCTGCCTTTTTTTTGGAGTTCTTAATTATTCTAATTGGGTGTTATCAATTGCATTAGCTGTAGCAGGCAAATGAAAATGATGTGTACTACAGTACTAGTATGCCTTTCGCAGACATTTCTAATCATACTATAGCATAATGATATTCTTCATTCTTAAAAAGTAGGTTCAATTATTCATAAATTTACTCATATCACACCTAATTAAGTGGGTGAGTCACATGAAGTTTAAGGTAGCTGAAATGAGTTAAAACTCGTATCAAGAGAACATACTTCTCCTTACCGTTCTAAAAAGTCGTTGTATATGAATACACATATTACCTCAAAATCAACTCAATTTTTTTGGATCCCCTTTCGAGAATCCATGATAAGATGAATTCTTTGCACATGTTCACTCACCCAGAAATCCAACCCCCGCATACTTCTGTTTTGTAAGACAACTCAAAGTTGACAGAAAATCAAACATGTACAAGATTGCTAACTTGCTCCGGTAGAAACTCTACTACTACATATCAATAGAAAAAGATATCACAACTTTTCTTTTCTAAAGCAACAATAGACATTTGAAATCATGCAAACCTCTAATCTAATTGTTTAGGCATCGTCGAAAATGAAGTTCGATGGGCAATCATCAATAAGATAAGGAGAAGAATTTGGTCCACATATAAGTCCAAAGAAGGTTTCATACTAAAATCAATTGGCAATAGTAAGATAACTTTTTTAACTTATGGTATGTGGGACAATTCACATATGTAAAACAAACGTGAGTTCAATAAATAAAACTTTTTAATAAGTCTAGAGAAGTTGGATTAGCCTTCAACAAAAGACCAAACTAACTCATCAATCATCATTGTGTATTATGAAAAGACTTAAATCAATACTAGATGTCATTAATAAAGACGCCAAATCAAGCAAGGCTTGGCCTAGTAGTCAAGATTTGGCCTCATGACTTCAAGGTTATGGGATCAAATTTCATTAGGGGTTCTTTAGGGGTGAAGTTTCCCTTACTATCCTCCCTCCCTCTAAGGAGTCTGACCTGTAAACCTAACTGATTACGCCAACAGTAGAGGTTTGTTCCACGGTTCCACAAGTAGTCACTTGTCATCTTCTTACCCTGAGGGGCTAAAATGTCTTGTAAACAATCCACATTGCATTCATAAGTTCAATGACATTCCGAACATTTCGCATAGCAATTTCTTCAGCAACTCAAAATCTATACCACTTCATACTTTTCTAACAAATCACAATCAAATATTTATTTACTAAATTGTTGTTAGTCATGCTAGTCATATATTTTTGTCTTTTTCTGTGTAGTCAATCTCATTGTTTACTTAGATGCATAGAGTCACATCACGAGAGTGGTTACAATGTGAAATAGGACTTCCAATGATTCTGCTAACGATAGAAGATGTGTATTAACTTTAGAATTAATTGTTACATTATATCAATTGTAAGATGTAAATCCGCAGAAATCAAGTAACTTACCTGAATTACGAGAACAAGTTGCGTCGTGGTATAATGACCACTGCCTTCGAAACGAATTTTGTCACCACCGGTGCAGATTCACGATGACGTTCGTCCCCCAAGGTTCACACAACTAACTCTAACTCCGTGCAACCGGATCAAAGATGGGTATTTCTCAAGAACTGTTCAAATTTCATAGAGAGTAGGGAAGGCTTGTGTTTTTAGGTTATATGAAAAATAATGAAGGAAAAACGGTTAGTACGCTATTTATATGAGGGTTATAAAATAACTTTGAAATAAATCAAGAAACAAGATGAAAATATAATATTTCAAATATCTCGTAAATCATGAGACGCGAAATATAGTGCGAGTCATGGTAGGCTTGCGGCAATCTATCGCGAATAAAGTAGAGACCACGAGACGCGGGGCTACCGCGAGTCGCAGCCCCCACAGTGGGTCGCGGCAAGCTTGCGGCTTGTGGCTTTGCGTTGAAATCTTACAATCTCCCACAAACACAAAGTCAAAAAGAAATGAGAAATGAGCAGTAAATGGAAAGTTCAATACTTACATATCAATGTCCAAGGATTGAACTAACATGTTCGTGAGATGGGGTATCCCCTCACCTACAAGTATCCTAAGATTGAACTTGCAAAAGAGAAAAGGGACCCGATAACACATATCTTACTTTCAAGGCTTGGAAAACACCGCGTTATCCATGAATTGTCCCATAAACAACATACAACACAGTTGAACACATAATTCATTTTACCTCCAAGACAAATCACATGTCTTTCAAATAATTGTAAAAGATTTAATTAATTACAAGCTAATTAATTTTAAAAATTACTTTACTACAATTTACAAACTCACAAAAAATGTTCTACCTCTAACAGTGATCCTCCTCCTATCCCTTTTCTTCTAAATGATCCATGATTCTGTTTATATACTTTTTACTGATAGAAAGATCTCCTCCGATAATGCAGCAATCAATGTAATTCGTTCAAGAAATGTTCAAATGTCTTTTTCTATTATTATTTGCGTCCTTTTTTATGTATTATTATTAAGTAATTATCTCCTTCACTAACACTTTCATCATATTTTATGTCTAATCAGTCGATGTCTTTGCATTTGGTGGCCTGGTGGGCTACATGAAAATGAACAAAAGCTGTTATATGCTGTGCTTATTAGGCGTTCTAAATTCCAACCCTTGTAGACGTTTGTTGTTAGCTTAACATCTATACAAATATATATACAAATATATTAAAAGCGTACAAAAACAAGAAAATGTGTCCCGTGGCGTTCTTTCTAGGGAGTTTTAGTTTATATAATCCATGTATAATAAAAAATTAAAAAATTGCATAGTATTACCTCCGTCCCAATTTATTTGCTACATTTTGCCATTTAGGTGTGTCTCAATTTATTTGCTACATTTGCAAATATTTCCATATATAGTACATAGATCCCACAAATTTGCCATCACTCCCTCATTGTTTTTGTAAATATTTTCATATATAGTACATCGGTCCCACAATTTACCTATTTGCTTTTTTGTTAATTCTTGTTATGGCAATGGTCCCCACTCCCTCCTTGGTCTTTGTGATAAAGCAAATGTAGCAAATAAATTGGGACGGAGCCACGGAGGGAGTATATGATTTGATCCCAAGAACTCAAGTACATATACTAAAGTTCTAACCACTAGGCTAAGTTGTATTTAGTATTATTATTATAAAGTGTTATATTAATAGATGAATTTTTTTTCTTACCCGAGGCATAGCCTGGACCTAATAAATAGCGTAATTCTAATAGTTGGTTACTTTAACATAATCAATTAATTATATAATTTTTTTAAAACAATGAAGTTATTGTAGCAAAAAAACATGGCACTTTAGTTTTACCATACATTTCTTAAAATTATTATTTTTTTAACAGTTTGTCTATCGAAAGGCATATTAGCCTATCATGTCACTTGTTAAGGGATGGACTATGGTAAAAGAAATAAAATAAAAAATACTTCTAGTATGTTTTTCAGCTGCTTCTTCACCTTATTAACCTAACCTTATTAGGAAATAATTTTAAAAAGGGAAACATTGAATGCAAAGATAGTTGTTTATTTTATTATATATGTTTTTATTTTTATTTTTTTTATTCGGAAAATGGAGATTTATACGCACAAGCAAATATCCACACAAACACTCTAAATTTGCGAATTTGTAGGTGGTCTCGTGACCACCAATAGCATCCTGCTCTCGGTCGAAAACGCACAATATACCGAACAAAACACATGTCATATTGTAAGAGGAATTTTGTAAAATATAAAATAAAAATAAAACATCACCCTCGCCGGCATTTGCGGAGTCCTATAGGCTATCGTTAACAAAGTTTTCTTATTAGGGAGGGATTTTCAACTACTAAAACAAATATCCACTATTATATTTCAACATAGCATTATTAACATAGTTTGAATTTTTAATTGTGAGAATAATTAGTCGTAGAGATATATTTTGGATAGAAAATAATTATATATATATATATAATCTTCAGGCCACGTGGCGCAAAGTTAGAGCTTTCAAGCCCACGTGACATGCTCCTAACTATTAGAATGAAATATAGGTAGTAGGCATAATTAACACAATTCATAAACCATCAAACTGTTTTTTAACAAATTAAATTTAGAGTAAATTTCACAAATACGAGTAAAATTATAAAAGAACAATAAAGTATAAAACAAAGAACATTGAACTGATCATAAAAGAACATGTCCATATAGTAGTTATTAAACAAAAAATATCAAAATCACAAAAATGAATAAAATCGAAAAAAGAACATGAATATATCAAACAAAGAACACCATAATAATTATAAAAGAACATGTTTATATAGTACTTGAGAAACAAAAGGCTTTTAAAATCATAAACATGAAAATAATATAAAGAACATTAAGGTATAAAAAAAGAACAACATACTAATTGCAAAAGACATGTGTATATAATACTTGAGATTCAAAAAAAAATTTATCAAAAATCACAAAGATGAATAAAAACATGAAAGAACATGAAGATACCAAACAAAGAACATCATATTAATTATAAAAGAACATAAACATATAATACCTGAGATACAAAAAACTATATAAAAAATCACAACAAAACAAAGATAAACATGAATAAAACATGAAAGTATCAAACAAGAAGACCATCAAAAGAAGTAAAGAACATTTGCATATGTAATTGAGAAAAAAACGACAATCCGAATCATCTCGAAATTCACAATCAACCATTATTGCTTGTAATTTTATTTTATTTTTTGCAAAATGAGTTAATCTAGTACTTCGTAAATTTAGTGTTAATACTTAATAATACGTCAAACTAAAATAAAAGATATCAATGTTTGCAAAAACAAAAACAAATAAATAATAGTAGTTTAATTTTTTTTTTGTTAAAAATAAAGTTTACAGGAACAATCCGCAATTCTTGCGTGGGTATTTATCAGCACAAATTAACCATTTTGTTTTTTTTTTTTCTTTTTTCTTTATCTCCTTTCTTATAAATTCCACGCCATCTAGCGCAATTCTAGGAGAATTTCATCCGGAATTTTTGGGGAGTTCTATCATTTTGGCTTTTTAAAAAAAAAAAATTTATTTCCTTTTTTTAAAAAATTTATTTCCCTTTCTTCAAATTACGTTTGATATTTAAAGTCATGCGTTTTGGAGCAGGATCGCATAGAGGAAGGTGGTCTCTAGTCCACCATCCACGCTTTGAAAAATTTGGGGTTAAGGAGAGTCGAACTCCTGATTCTCATTATATTTGTTTTTACAATTATTACTTTTTACTCTATTCAACTTATTTTAAGTTACTTCAGAAAAAATAAAGTAAAAAGATAATATAAGATAAGTTTAAGTAAGATAAGATAATGGTTCAACTTTTCTTCACTCATTCAAAGAAATCAAATAAGTTGAATCAAACCGACTACTCCCTCCGTCCCAAAATATAGTTCCCATTTTCATTTTAGGTGTCCTACTCCCTCCGTCCCAAAATATAGTTCCCATTTCATTTTGCACAGTCTTCAAGACGTACCTTTGACCTATAATATCTTCTATTTCTTATTAATAAAAAATATAAAAAGTTGATATTACGAATTTATACATTGAGTCGAATCTAACAAGACCCCTCATGAATATGTTTTTTTGTATACATTAGTATGAATATTTGGTCAAAGTTTTTAAAATTTGACTCCCAATAGAAATGGGAACTATATTTTGGGACGGAGGGAGTAAAATATAGTTCCTATTTTCATATTTAGTTCCACATTTTTCCGCAATTTGTCTAGAAAAAAGGTGTCCCTACATTTATTTGCTTCTTGAATTTTGTTTTTTCCTTTGTTCATTCAACCAAAATGTTATAATTAATGTTATTTCATCAATTATTCTCCATTCTCTCTACTAAAATCATTTTTTCCCATACAATATTTATTTAAATAAACAAAAAATATTTACTATCCCTCTTAGATTCTACTTGCATAAATTACAGTGATAAAAGGGAAATGGAAATTATATTTTGAAACGGAAGGAGTATTAATGATGAAAATGTTAATCTCTAACCTATTGTATTGATTCATTCAATATCTATTAGTTTAACTTAGCAAGTGTCATTAGATATTTTTAGAATAATGCTATATGCAGCACTTAGGATTGCATATAAACATTAAATATATTTTCTAAAATGGTATAAATTCTAATATTTATGATAAAATCACACATAAATCGATGTAATCAATGCTTTATTTTTCAAAAACTTTCTCTTTTAAGCCTCTTATGTGCAGCCCTAAGGGCTAGGGGTGTTCAATGTCGGATATCGGATCGATCAGATCCGAAATTTTCGGATCAGGGGAATTGTGATCTGAATTCGATTCGAAATATTCAGATATTCCAACTTTTCGGATAGGATCACTGGGTTTTTCGATCGGATCACCGAATTTTCGGATCGGGTCGTTGACATTTTTGGAAAATTCCGATCCGAAAACCCAAAATTTTTTCCGCATATCCGATCCAAAATATTCAAAATCTTAAAATCGAATCGAATAATTCGAATCGGATATTTTTGAACACCCCTATTAAGGGCTGCATATAGCTTTTTCCATATTTTTAAATAAAGTAATTGCCAACCATAATGGATTTTAAATTTTTAATGATTGAAGTAAAAGAATGTCAAGTTAGGGTGGTAGACTATACTTGGGCTGAGAATGTGATTGGTAAGTGCGTGCATGTTGTGTTATTGCTGTACTACTACTTTCTATAATGGAATGTGCACGTCATCGATCAATTATTATTATCATTATATTATTTTGGTTTCTTCTTGCACGTTACAGTTAATCTAATGCACACCCAAATGCATGGGAGATTTCAAGATCAAATACAATAAACCAGTAATCCCTCTCTCTCTTATTACAAACATTATTAAAAAAGACGATCTAATTTTAATATAAAAGTAGATTTAATTACTAAATGATTTAAATTAGGGCTTGTTCTCCCCAGCTTATTTTCAATTCAGTTCTGTTCAATTCAGTTCAGTTATGTTCAACTCAGTTCAATTCAGTTCAGTTCAGTTCAGATCAATTCAGCTCAGTTCAGCTCAGTTCAGCTCTTGACAATACTTTTACACTCACATATCACTATTCATTTCAGTTCAGTTCAATTCAGTTCAGTACAGTTCAATTCAGTTCAGTTCAGTTCAGTTCAACTGTTTTATGCCGAAGAGAACAGGCTCAGTCACCGAAAAAAATTAATTTAGTCATTATTAGACTAATTCTCTTTTTAATATTGAACTTATCATTATCTAATTTTAATTTAAGAGTAAGTGGTCTTTTACAGGACAAATTCTTCTTATTATTGTTCATGATTGTTTTTTTTTTACAATTTTTTAGTCCACTTATTTGAGCAATAATAAATGAGTCTAATTATATCCATATATGACTATATTTTGTTGCATATATATCGATCAAAAGTCATGGTCAAGTTACTTTTTTTCAAATAAATTATTACAAGTAGAAATATTAAATAGTAATATATGGGACTAAATTGAAAATAAGTCCAAAAGAACAGGATCTTAGTATAATGTTATATAGAACTCTTTTATATTGAAATAATTATAGTGAAGTAGTCTAAAGCATGAGAAAATTAAAATTGACCTAATTTGTTGGAGGCCTTTTTTCATCTTTATAAGCGTGGTTTAATTCTTGCCTCTTATAAATTATAAAGTATGTTTCTAATTTTTCCTCTATTTGTAAGGAAACTTCTGCCTACCTTCAAACAAAAACATTGTACTTATTTTAAAGTACTTTACCACTATGGAAGAATATAATATATTATATTTTAAATTAGTAAGATGAAAGACTTTATTGAATTGGTACCTTGCACAGGTATAACCAGGTTTACAGATTAGACTCTTTGGAGGGAGAGGGGATAGTAAGGAAAACCTTACCCTAAAAAGCCCCTAACGAGATTTGATCCCATAATCTTAAAATTATAAGGATCAATTTTTTCACTAGGCGAAATAACATAATACTTTCTCTGTTTCTTTTTACTTGCAACAGTTTGACTTTCACGCTTGGCAATGCATAATTTCAACCATCAATAAGTTTAATTACCAATAAATAATAATTATAAAAAGTATATAATTGAAAAATTTACATTCCGACGAATCTAACAAGATTTTACATGAATATATTTTTCCTTAACTATAAATCACCAAACATAAACTAAGGCTATGTTCAGTTCACCTTATTTTTGCTTATTTCAGATCTAATCAGATCAGATCAGATCAGATCAGAAAAAATAAGTTCAGATCAGATCAGTTCAGATTATGCTTATATTTAAAAATCATTATATCTTTCATTACATATTAGTAAAAATTATAATAATTGAATATTAATAAAGTACTCATTGAGACGAATCAAACAAGACCCCACATGACTATATTTTTTCTTATATATTGAGAAAAATCTAAAAGATAATATCTTGTAATCAGAAAAAATAAGTTAAGATCAGATCAGATCAGAAAAAATAAGTTCAGATCAGACCAGATAAGTTCATATCAGAAAATTTCAGGTGAACTAAACATAGCCTAAGTAGAGTTGATGTTTAGTGTAAAAGTCAAATCGTTGTAAGTAAAAAGAAACGGAGAAAATATATATGCTAGTCTAAGCGGTAAGCAGTCAATTTTTGAAATATTGAACAAGTCTGTCCGTTTCTGTTCTTTGAGTCGAGTGTTGCGGAACATAATTTCGTCACCTGACTATATTTTCGTCAACTTTTTGGCACCCCAAAACTGACTAATATCTATTAATTTACTATCCAAGTACTAATAAAGTTGAAAAAGAAGAAAAAAGACGAGAGTTCCTTTATTGTGTTGAAGTTCTACAAGATGTGAGATAATTATATACTTCCTCCGTTTCTTTTTACTCGCTACACTTCTCATTATGGGAAGTTTCACATTACTTGCTACACTTCTTTTTTGGACAATAAACTCTCTCTATCTCTCTCCTCCCACATGGGTCCCTTTTCTTTTTACTCTCTACCTCTCTCTTCTCCAAAAATTGCCTAGGAGTCCGTGAAATGAGAAGTGTAGCGAGTAAAAAGAAACGGAGGAAGTATATATATACTAGGAATACTACCTCGTAACCTTAAGGTTAGAAGGTAGAATCCTCCCAAATACATTTTAAGGTAGGTAAGATGGATGACTCTACAAATCTGACATTTCTTAGCTTGCAGATATAATCGATTAGGTTTATAGTCCGACTTATTCGGAGGGAGGAGAGATGGTAAGGAAGATCTTACTCCCAAAGAGCCTCCAATAAGGTTTAGTCCTATGATCTTGAAGTCATGAATCATACTTTTTGGCCTAATCTGTTAAGGTTATTAGAGGAGTACTATAAATAGTATAAATGCCTTCTAATCATTTTTGCCTCCATATTATGGAATCTCTCTCCTCAAAGATAATAAAGTTTTCTCCACCGCAGGTAGATGTAGCTAATGCGTTGTTGATAAACCACATAATTTGTGCATTTTTCTTCTTTGTTTTCTTTGCTTGTCGATTGTTTCTGTCACAACATATCTTTTTATATAATAGTGAGGATTGGATTATAATGTTAAAGTTTTGGCTCAATTATCGAATCAAATAGGAAGAGCAAAAGAAACGAGGAAACATACATTGCGAAAGCATAAAATATAATAGATCTTGCTAGGATTAAAAGCCCAATATATCACTAGTGGAAAAATGATGAAGGGCTGCGCTTTTTTACAGCAGCCCTTCACTTTTTAAGTAGGGCTGAGCTAGAAAAGCGCAGCCCTTAAGCTAGAAGGGTTGCGCTAGTTAGGAAAAAGCGCAGCCCTTCTGAGCTAGAAGGGCTGCGCTTTTTCCTAACTAGCGCAGCCCTTCCTACCAAAAAAATATATATATATAAAAAAAAAATTTTGACATTTTTTTTTACTCATAATCTCACATTTTCTGAAATTAAACAGAAGAGAAGAGAAACGAAACGAAAATGAAAATACTAAACCCAAAACAAAAAAAATGAAACAAAAGAAAAAACGAACAAAAAATAATAATACAAAGAGAAGTATACAAGAAATTAATCAAAACAAAGATGAAAATACAAGAATTATATACAAAGAGAAGTATACAAGAACATTAATCAAAATAAACAAAGAGAAGTATACAAGAACATTAATCAAAACAAAGAGAAGTATACAAGAACATTAATCAAAATAAACAAAGAGAAGTATACAAGAACATTATAGATCTGAAAATACAAGAACTACCTCCAAACATTAACCTAATAATGTTTAAATACATAAAACAAAACCCTAATACATAATTTATGGGAAAAAAAAATTTCAGAAAAACTTAAAATGCCTATTTGGAGGCTTAAACGAACTCGGATGGCTTAAAAAGCCTAAACGTCACGGCATGCGGTGAGTTTGACTCGTTGGCCGTTCCGCTTCCGAAAAAGTATCACAATAGGCAATCGGACTCCGTCGCCATGTTTAGTGCAAATCATTTCAAGCTTTTGTCGCAAATGTTTATGAGAGTTTTTGAGAGAGAAGAGAGGATGAGAGAGAAGGAGGAAAGGAATAATGAGGGACGTGAGAGAGGAGAGAGAATGAGGGATAATATATTTGACGAATCCCCGCTCAATATTTCAAAGCCCGCGATTTCGAAATTTCAAATTTTTTCAGGAAGGGCTGCGCTTTTTTAAAAAAGCGCAGCCCTACATAGCAGAAGGGTTGCGCCTTTTAAAAAAGCGCAGCCCTTCCTCCGCAGCCCTTCCTTTTTTTTCCCCTAGTGATAGTGGTTCATATGGTGTTCGGACATGTATGAAGTAAATGAACTAAGTTCTAAAGGTGATCTAATTTATTTGCATTTTTAGTACTTAGGGGCCTGTTCTATTCGGCATAAAACAACTGAACTGAACTGAAAAGAATAGTGATATGTGGGAGTGAAAGTATTGTCCAAAGCTGAATTGAATTGAACTGAACTGAATTGAATTGAATTGAACTAAACTGAAAATAAGCTAGAGAGAACAGACCCTTAGGGCATGTTCTATTCGGCATAAAACAGCTGAACTGAACTGATTTGAACTGAATCGAACTGAACTGGACTGAATTGAACTGAACTGAAATGAATAGTGATATGAGAGTAAAAGTAGAGCTGAGCAGCTGAGCTGAACTGAACTGAACTGATCTGAACTGAATTAAACTATTCTTCCCAGCTGGAGTTTTTTCCATATTCAAGGCTCGAACCCGAGACCTTGGTTAAAGAGCGAGATGCCCTTAACCACTCACGCCAATCCCAATTATTACATTATATAACTTGTAAGTGGTCCGTCCAATTCTTATGAGTTATGATTTGCCTAACCCTTCACATTTTTTTCAAAATTATATCGCAAATTGTGCAACACTTCCTATAGAACACGTTGTACACACCAATCCTACTAGTTATTCAAAACTTTGGCTATATGATTTGAAATTTGTCAAAAACAAGAGCAAACCAAGCTTGACCTTAAACAACCCCCACATAAGACGACCATGTTGTTTGCCATGCATAAATTTTGTGAACCACCAAATTGCTAGTAGACCAAGTAGTAGTCCGCAGCCAAATTATATGAGAAAGACCAAGTAGAGTTCTAGTCTTTTTTTTTTTAACAATCATAAACTTCTATTTCTCAGAATTTGCTGTATTTTTTCGTGGCATAAATTTGTTTGGTTCAAGCAAGAGAGAGAAGGTGGGGACTGGCCAAGTTGAGGGTTAGGTAGGACAAGAAGAGGCTCATACAAATGGATAGAAGAAGAGGCCACGTACTCGTAGGTTGGGATGGTGAGATGAGATTACTATACACGTACCACCACTTAATTTTTTGGGTGTCTTGAGCTCACTTCACTTGCTATTGTCTAGGAACTTGTCCCAAGGGATCTACTTAGACACTTGCGTCACGAGGAAATACAACCTTTTTATAAATTTAAATTATCGTGATAGAAACAACGATAAGAGGAGAAAATATAGAAATTTAACGTGTTTCACTGATAAGATGTTAGCTACATCCATACAGGAGGAAACTACTGATGTTTATTAGGTTTAGGAAAGAGTACAAATTATAGAATAATAAGAGGCAGAAGTTAATTATAGTTTTTTTATGTGCCAATGTTATATAGATTATTTATCCCAATTTTTTAGCTTTGGTAGTTGATTTGAGCTTGATTTTTGAGTGATTTAATATATTTCGACTTGTTTATGTGTGTTAGATGTTTTTGTACCAATTAGACGTTTAGTGCCTTTGTCTGAGTTGCGGAACGAAAGTTCAATGGTCACATACGGTCCATAGAAGATTTGAGAAGTTGTACAAGTAATTTGGATGAAGATTGCACGGAAAAAAAAATCAAGAAATCACTCTCTCCCGGTCGACCGGGCGAGCCAAAAAGTTCAACATTCCAAGTTGTCCGTCGCCTGGCCAACCGGGCGAAGAAGGAGCCAAAAACGCTTACGCGCCCGACCGGGCAGCCTTGCCCGATTGACTGAGCGAAATTCCCCTTTTGCTCGTAAATACAAGACATTGTCGCCCGACCGGGTGATTTTTCAGGAATGATATTTTTTTGTCTTTTTTAGTCGGTTTTGTAAAGACTATAAATAGGTTTTTAATTTACTCGATTAGACCATTTTTTATTCTTTGTTTTTAGGTTTAAACACTTAGTTTTCTATCTCTACTTTGTTATTAACTCTTTCCTTTAAAGATTATAAAAATCGTTGATTTCGTTTTCATTGCTCTTCCATCTTTCGGTATTCTTCTTTAATTTGTTTAATTTGATGAATTCTTCTACTTGCATTATGTTTATTGTGTGTATTATTATCATGAGTGTGTAGTTTTTGTTTCTAGTGCTTAGTGAGGGAAGCCATGTTTATACCTATTTGATTGTGGGTAAAAGTTTTTCGATACTTGGATTTAATTAGAGTAATTCCTATTGATTTGTCATGCTTGTTTAATTCATGTAATTGCGCAATATTATGGGTTATGTTTAGCTAGCTAATAGGAGTTAGAATCGAAAGACCATACTCATTAGAGGCTTGTTACAATAGGTAGGTCTATTTATGTTGAGCGACTGTATTAGCATATGTTGATCTAAGAGTTGTTGATACGGGACCGTAGGATTAACAAAATACTCTAATTATTCGAACGACAATCCAAGTATCGTTGAATCATACTGTAGTGATTAAATTGGTATAAGCATGGTGGACCGATCGATTGCCCTAGGTTTTTGATTATTTGATAAACTTCCATTCTTTTGTGTTCTATTTTATTCTAGTTTAGTTATTAATTGGAGCAAAAAAAATTCCTCTCTTGAAGTAGTTAAATAATTGAGCACAAATTTATAAAACCCATCTCCCTGTGAATCGACTCGTATTTGTCAGTTTCTGCTACACATATACCGTACATTTGCGGTATATATTTTAAAACCCATCAATTTTGTACAGTAATCTTCTTAAGTTCTTGGTTAATCAGCGCCACATAACTCAAGACATATTTTAACATACATAAATATAAGCTTTGGGGGAGAATGAATTAAATAAGCAAGGATCGTAAATTTTTGTTTAATTGGTAAATAGGTCATTGGTTATTATCACGTAGGATATATAACAACTGCAAAGAAAAGTTTAAGAGTGTACTTGATGTGGGTTAGTTAGGGTTTAAGGACCACTTTTCTTAGCTCTCTTGCCAAGGTTTGTAATCATATTTGTGCGATCAAATTTTAATACGTCTTCCGTTTTTTATTAAATGTTACACTTTTCAAATTATGGATTCCTAGGTAATTTTTGAAGAGGAGAGAGATAGAGAGAATGGAAAACAAAAGGGCCCCATGTGAACATGTGATAGGAGAGAGATAGAGAGAAGTTATTACCTGTAACATCTAATTTAAAACTTCCTAAAATAGAAAGTGTAATATCTAAAAAAACCGGAGGAAGTAAGAAAATTGTCTGCTTTGTTGAGTGAGGTTTGGTTGATTTGTATGGAGTTTTGATTCGTACAATAGTTTCTCTCACCACCCTTTTTGTGGGCACAAAGTAGCAACATAAATAAATTTCATTTTTTATTTGTAGAGATTTTATATAAGCATTAATAGAGTAAATTTGAAGCATAGAAGTATTATGATATACTACAATGAAAACATCAACTAAATACAGATCGAGTTTATTAGTATTATGATTATAGATAGATAGAGTATTGCATAAGCGAAATACTATAAATTTTGATTTTCAATAAAGATAAAACATAATTGTGATATGTAATAATGGAGTAATATTAAACGCATGCAAAAAATATATAGAAGAACAATAGATCGACGCGCTGATTTTAGTGGTCCACCAATGTGTTGGCTAGTCCACATGCAGATTCGGGGAGAAACTCATATTGATTAAGTATTTACCGATGAGTACAATATTTTAATTAGGAGACATAATTGTTTCAAATGGAGTTATATATAACTCTTAAATAAGGGGTGTTCATTTCGGATCAGAGAATACGATCCAAACTTGACTTGAAAAAAGCAAATACTCGAAATTTCGAGTCGAATTGGTTGGATATCTAATAAACTAAAAGAATATCGATTTTTCAAAGAAAAGTTCGAAAAAAAAAGTATAAATCGAATCAAATCACCAAATATTTTCGAATATCCAGTCATAAAACTAGATATTTTCAGATATTTAACCGGATATTCGATAATGAAAATTCTTACAAAGTATTTTTAAAAACCACATAACTATACAAGTTTAACAAGATCTCATATGATATAATAAAAAATTTGACTTCCAAAACACAAATAATTCAACTAAAAATAAATAGTTACAAAATTCTAAAACCAATACCTAATCAAGAAAGTCAAAGTAAGAGGACAAAAATATTTTCAGATATTTAACCGGATATTCAATAATGAAAATTCTTAGAAAGTATTTTAAAAACCACATAACTAGGGTTGTTTAGAGTGCGGTCCGGACCGCACCAAACCGCAACACGAACCGTTTTTTCGCGGTTTGGATTGGTTTGCGGTTTAAAAATTGCAGTTTGGGTTGGATTTTAATTTTTGTAAACCAAACCCGCACCGCAAACCGCAATTATATATGTTTTTTTTTAAAAAAAATAAATACAATGACAAGGTAGCATACAAGTATAAAACTGAAAAAAAAGTTTGAGGTAAAGAACTTTAACACTTTTGATAAATCATTATTTAAACCAAACCGCACCAAACCATTTCGCGCGGTTCAGTTTGGGTTGGTTTGGCCAAAAGTGCGGTGCAGTTTGGGTTGGAAAAATATCAAACCGTATATTCGCGATTTGGGTTGGGTTACATCCCAAACCGCACCAACCCAAACAGCGAACACCCCTACACATAACTATCCAAATTTGACTTCCAAAACACAAATAATCCAACTAAAAACAAATAGTTACAAAATTTCTAAAACCAATACCTGATCAAGAAAGTCAAAGTAAGATGACAAAAACATACACCCTTTTTTCACAAATAATGATAAAACTATACATCTAATTACACATATACATACACCATAATACAAGAATTGGTAAAACAAAACACACCAATTATTATATACCAATTTCTCAAGTAGTCTCACTAACCTCATTATAACAAATTGCCCACCTCTTCTGAAACTCAATAACATTTATCTACCATTTTCTAACCTCTGAATTTTCTATTTCCCACCTAACTCTTATTCTCCCCTTACTATTTATTACCACTAAATTTCTTCATTCATCTACCATTCTTCTCTCATTTTCTTCTCTCTAAATTACCAGAAAAATTTACTCCTCCATTTTCAAACAACAAAAAAATGAGTATGGCAGCTATTCAAAGTAAACCAATTGATTCAGAAATCTCATCTCTAAAATCACCAACTTCATCAAAAACAGAGGATCATAAAACAGAGCATATCTTTAAATCAAGACTACCTGATATACACATCAAAAATAACCTCCCACTTCATTCTTACTTGTTTGAAAAACTCCCTGAGACCTCAGGGAGACCATGTTTGATTTCGGGCCGAACCGGGAAAATTTACTCTTATGCTGATACCCATCTCATTTGCCGGAAAACTGGTGCCGGATTATCAAAATTTGGCCTTAAAAAAGGTGATGTTGTGATGATTTTACTTCCAAATTGTCCTGAATTTGTGTTCACATTCTTTGGAGCTTCAATGATTGGTGCAATATCAACAACTGCTAATCCATTTTATACTTCTTCTGAGATTTTCAAGCAAGTTAAAGCTTCTGATACCAAAATGATCATTACTGAATCTCAATTTGTTGATAAACTTAGAGAAAATCAAGAGTTTAAGATTGGTGAAGATTTTAAAGTTTTCACAATTGATGATGCAGAGAATGAAAACCCACCTGAGAATTGTCTGAATTTCTCAATTCTATCGGAAACAGATGAATCTGATTTACCCGAAATCGAAATCGATCCTAATGACCCTGTTGCCCTGCCATTCTCATCAGGAACAACAGGGTTACCAAAAGGTGTGATCTTGACCCATAAAAGTTTATCAACTTGTGTTGCACAACAAGTTGATGGTGAAAACCCAAATATGAATTTAACAACAGAAGATGTTTTGCTTTGTGTTCTTCCTCTATTTCATATTTTCTCATTAAATTCAGTGTTAATGGTAGCATTAAGATCAGGAAGTGGGATCTTAATCATGCCTAAATTTGATATAAATTCATTGTTAGAGTTGATTCAGAAGCATAAAGTGTCGGTAGCAATGGTAGTTCCACCATTAGTGTTAGCATTAGCTAAGAATCCAATGGTTGAAAACTTTGATTTGAGCTCCATTAGAATGGTTATGTCTGGTGCTGCACCTCTTGGTAAAGAACTTGAAGATGCTCTTAGAGAAAGAATTCCTCAGGCTATTTTGGGTCAGGTAATAACTGATATACATTTACTTTGTTTTTTTGTTGTTTTCTTTCTTTTTTTATGGGTAACTTATGTTTGCTTTTGTTGTTTTTTTTGAATGAATTGGAAGTTAGTAAACTTTTATATTCTTGTTACACACAATTTTATGCCAAACAAAATTCTTATACCACCTAAGGATAGGAGTTTAGCTCAAGTGGTTAGAGCGCTCCTCCTTAGCTCCTGAGGTCAGGGGTTCGATCCTTACCCCTAACATTATGTTGGGGTATTTTCCTAACCTGTTATGCATGCCTTACCAGTTTAACCTTGTAGGGGTTAATCCTTGGACTGACTTAATTTCCTAATAAATAAATAAATAATTCTTATACCACCTAGTATTTACAATATTGTCTAATAAGATGGATGTTAGAAGTTCGATTCTTACTTCTTATAAAGTGAGATTCCTAAATTTTCCCTACTAAAAAAGTTGTTGAGTAAAAATAGCACGTATTGTTTAGACTTTAGAGTACTTAGTTTGTTAGACCTTTTAGTACAAAACTCCCGTATTATTTTATCTTGTATATAATGAGTATTTTTTTATCTTTCTCATTTAGAATCTTGAAACTATTTACAATTAGAGAGAATTTTTTAGATTTTTCTCAATATATAAGGAAAAATATAGTCATATAGGGTCTTATTTGATTCGTTTCAATGAGTATTTTGTTAATATTAAATTATTATAATTTATACTGATATGTATGTATAACAAATATTTGACGTAAAATAAATGCATTGACAAACGTGCAAAATCAAATAGAGAGGGGTAATTTGTTATAAGATTGAAGGTAAAAAGTGATTTTACAACATTTTATGGTGATTACTAATTGTTTTGGAGTTAGGTGAGGGTGTTAGTTGTAATTTTTTGTGGATAAATTGGAAACACATCACAAACTCCCAAAATATGGGTTGTAATAAATGGTAATGCCATGTGGGCCGCTAATTTTAGATCCATCTCAGAGTTGACTGCCCTACACTAAAATTTGTAAAAGTCTTCCCTAATTATAATTTATGATCATTCAATGAAAAGAATTAACTAACTTGAAGGAGACTTCTTCTTGCTTTATAAGAAACCATTAATGCGATATAGATGTTGAGAAATGAGAAGTTACATTAGTACGATTTCTTGGATCTCTGTTATATTTTACTAATGGTAAAGAAACACAGAAAAACGAAATGCAGTCTTAAAAGTTACATAAAATAAGTTAAAAAAATGGAAAAAACAAGTATTAGTTAATCATTTTTATATAAATTAATACAAATTTTTATCATAATTTACAATTAATATTCATTTTAAGTAATACTCCCTCTGTTTTTTTTTTATCATTCCTACTTTAACTTTGCACGTTTGCCAATGCACGTTTTAAAACTTAAATATCTTTCATTATATATTAGTAAAAATTATAACGATTGAATATTAATAAAGTACTAATTGAGACGAATCAAACAAGACCCCACATGACTATGTTTTTTCTTATAAATTGAGAACATTTGAGAAGATTCTCTCTATGCATGAATAGTGTCAAGATTCTAAGTGAGAAAGATAAAAAAAAACAGAGGGAGTAGTCCATAAAACATATTCTTTCAATGTATTTTTTTAAGTAGACGTAAACCTGGCGAAATTATATATGACTTATATGAAGTATCTAATTACATGCTCTAAAATTACCTTTATAGTACAATTAATTTACTCAAAACATAGTTTTTAAAATGGTTGACTTAAAATAGTATGAATATCAACGTGTAATAAAACTAATTTAAAACATATAATCTCTATTACGGAAGGGGGAGGAAGATGGTGTCCCGTTTAAAAATACTAGATTCTCCGTAATGATCTAATGGAATAATATAAAATTACAAAAAAAAAAACATTTTAAGAATCGTTTCCATTTCAACTTTGCATTTTTAGTGAATATATGAAAATATTTTAAATTGGTACATGTATCGCGTGCATATAAGAATAGTATGACCATATACGAAGATTTTGATGATTAAGTGTATAGATTTTTCTAAGTAGCCAACAAATATAAATATTGCTTTGACATTCTACAGTGACATATACATCCACTTTTACAGTGTATATTATAGTAGATACAAAGAACTTTTTATAAAATATCGATTACGATTTCATCATAATCTGACTATTGTGTTCAAATTGAGATATTCATATCATGGGGGAACCTAACTAACTTCGTTTTTTCTGGGTTCTGGCGATATACTTTTTATGTTGGTGCTTTATTTATTGGTTTCATGAGATAAATGAGATGTTTGTTGGAAGTTTTTTATACTCTAGTCTTTAATTTATTGGGCCCTTTGTGTTCTTTACATGTTTGGTTATTTACTGTATTCCTACAACTTGATGACATCAATAAAAATTGGGTTACCGAGACCCATGTCATATAATCTGAAAATTAACAACTTTTGTTACACTATGTGCACACAAATAAAAGACTGTGTAATGCGATGACATAGGGAATTTTTCTATGAGAGACAATCAACTCTTCGATTCTAATCGAAAAATACATTCGTAAAATGACAATGTTTATTCTTGTGTAGGGCTATGGAATGACGGAAGCCGGACCAGTATTGTCCATGTGCCCAGGATTTGCCAAGGAGCCTCTCCCAACGAAGGCGGGCTCGTGTGGTATTGTTGTTAGAAACGCTGAAATGAAAATTGTTGATCCTGATACTGGTGCCTCTGTTGGCTACAATGAGCCCGGAGAGATTTGCATTCGTGGTGAACAAATCATGAAAGGTACTAACACTTGCGTTAAAAATATGTGTGTTACCACCATTTTTATTAGATGTATGATTTGACTTGTTTGCAAGGTCAACAAATTAATTTTGCACCAACAGTATGAAAATTTTGGGGGAGGTTGTGTTGATTCATTATACACTATTAGCTTGCTCGATTGAACATGGTCCTTAAACTTTACTAACCGTGTGACACGAACAGGTTACTTGAATGATCCAGCTTCAACAGCAGCAACAATCGACGTTGAAGGTTGGCTTCACACCGGTGATATAGGATATGTTGATGATGACGATGAAGTTTACATTGTTGATCGAGTTAAGGAGATCATTAAATACAAAGGATTTCAGGTTAGTGTACCTCATTTGTTGTTTCTTGATCCATATCAGTTCTATGTTCTCACACCCAAACTATATTATGGCACAAGATTTAGACTATATCTCCTTTCTTTTAGTTGCAACATTTGATTGTTTTAATATACTCACCAAAAAGTCATTTGTTACAACTAAAGAAAGTATTATATTGTCTATATATATGATGGTATACGCACACTATACTGAATATCAGTAACCGTGACAACAAACATTGATCATTAAACAAATCACGTTTTCGACTAAAAGTTATTTTAGTTTAGTAAAAATCATATGAAAAGAACACTCTCTAATTTGTTTCACAAAGTTTGATATCACACTTATATGATTTGTAACATTTATACACATGACATATATACACATTGGACAATTTTACTCGAGTAACAGATGTGCCACGTGACGTGTATACATTGTTACGCACGCCTTTTAATATATTTGTATAGATTGCATTAACGTATCAAGTACCACACATTTGGTAGAATTACCAATTAATATGATTCTTTGAATGTCAAAATTCAGGTTCCACCAGCAGAATTAGAGGCCCTTCTAATTAACCATCCATCAATTGCTGATGCTGCTGTCGTCCCGTAAGTCTCATAATTTTTTCCCTTCTTTGTCTCATTTATGGAGTAATATCATAGATTAAGCTCATTAATTATGAATTATGTACTTAATTAATAAACTCTTGATCTATTAATTACAGTCAAAAGGATGAAGCTGCTGGGGAAGTTCCTATTGCTTTTGTAGTTAGATCTACTAATGGAGTAGATCTTACAGAAGAATCAGTTAAACAATACATTGCCAAGCAGGTATAAATCATAATTATACAACTAATAATACTCCATAGTTACTTAATTATGGATTATCTAACTATATGTTATACTATATACTACAATTATTAAGCAAGATTATACTATATACTACAATTATTAAGCAAGATTATACTATATACTACAATTATTAAGCAAGATTCCATGCACCAACCATGCATATAACCAGTGTTACTCCAACACCTTCATTTACCTAAAAATAAGGTGTCGTGTCGTGTCGTGTCTGACACGACACTTTACTTGGATAAACAATTAACTTTTTTCTACAAAATAACAGAGTCGGACACTTGAACACCCGTATCTGAATAGACACTTAAACCGTGTCTAGCATATAACTATTCAAGTAAAAGATATACTATACTTATTTGCTAATAATAATGTTTTGTTCATGAAAAACAGGTTGTATTTTACAAGAAGCTTCACAAAGTGTACTTCATACATGCCATTCCTAAATCTGCCTCCGGGAAAATTCTTAGGAAAGAGCTCCGAGCTCGCCTCGCCGCCTCGCCTGCCACCACTCTTTAAATTTTTATATGGTTGAACAAATAATTATGTGAATTAATTTGTATTATCATAGTTAAATTAATTGTAAGTTATACCTGATAAAATGATAATTATGTGAAATGCAATGCTGAGGTGCTGAGCAAGTCTACCACACTCAAGTCTCAACAAAAACAATCATCAAGACAATCCAGCATATATGTCATGTGAAAATGATCATTATTATTGTAGCTGAATTTTTACTCCATTTTTTGTAACTTTTTTTGGTTTCTTTGGTCTGTTAGAGTTGTGATTTTTTGATTGCTTTGTTTGCAAAAATAAATATTCTATATTATAGAGGGAAATAATAAGGGGAGATTAATTAATGTTCTTGTGATCCTCTCTTAAGTCTTAACTTTTAACATGTTGTATACAATGATTATATCAATAAATGTGAATTTGTTCCTTTTCAATTGTAGAGTATTAGATTTAAAGTGATTGGTATTATTAAGTTGGAATTTTGGACATTTGCTGGAAAATACATTTAATTAAGTGGTATTCTTGAGCAACGATTAAACATCACTAAGTAGATATATACTAAAACAATTACCAAGCTTGACATATGTTTATCTCTAATCGAAATAAGTTCGTCCAAAAAATCGTTTGTGAAATATTCTTCTTCGACCAAACACGAAATCAATCAATCTTGTATTGGTTGTCAAATCCATCTCAAAATCCTTTTAGGTGGGGGTGTTCATTTCAGATATTCAATCCGATTCGAAATTTCGAATTGGAGAAAATGTGATCCAAACCGATCCGAAATCTTCGAATTGGATATCCGAAAACTAAAAACTCAAAATTTTCAAAGGATAAGCTCCTAAAATAAGTTTCAGATCTGATCGTTGGATATCCAACCTTGAAACTGGATATTTCGGATAGAATATTAAAAAAAAACCGAAAATTTATTCGTTTCGGAATTTTCGGATATGTGAAAACGGAAATTCCCGATCCGTCTATGACCCGGAGTATCTTAAAAACTAAAAAAACAGATCGAATATCCGGAAACCTGGATCGGATCGACCATATTGGATATTTATGAACACCCTTAAGAAGTGAAAGCAATGGAACCAAATAAACCATGAGAGTATTTTGGAAGAATCAATCACAAATTGGAGCTTATACTACTATCTTAGACAACGTGATAATTTTATATGAATAATGTAAAAGTATACGTAATCTTTACTCATGGACAAAGCTATATCACTAAGTTATGATTTCAAAAAACTAATTATATCATCATATATGCTCCACTTGGCAACAAGAAAAATAAATGGTAAAATAAAATAACTTTTCATCTCATCGTAATAAACTGATTGCACGAGGGAGATTATACATCTCAATTGGTAGACCTCACAATTACAACTTCAACATCTAATTGTCCCATACAATATTGTTTGGTAAATACATTTTTCATCAACTGAAAATAAAAAAGATATTCAAACTTTTTTTATTAAATTATTCTTTCAAATACACGTCTATAATTTAACTAACACTATTTTCGATTTTACCAAACACGCTTATACAAACATCAACGGCTAACAACCAATCGCCAACCATCAATCATCAAACTCAAACACCCTAGTGCATTCTTAGCCCACTTTGGAAGTTGAGAGAAATTCATTAAACCCTTACCCACAAATACCCGGTTCAGTGCACAAAACATGGCCTAAAAAATCACTCTCAAACATTCCAAAACCGCCATGTTTCAAACCCTACCAAAACCCTGAACAAAAATCTCACACATTTTTCTTCATCCTGCAAATCAAGCCAATTAATTTCTCTCCTTAAAACAAAACCCTTAATTCAATTAATTCAAAAACCCACTTTCAATTCACTCAAAAATTGTAAAACAACAACAAAAAAAAAAGCTTCATTTGTAACAATGGCGGCTGCAAAAGCTTGTGCAGCCGGGCTAATTTCAGCTGTAGCCGCTGCAACTATGGGTGTTGAACACGCTTATGCTGATTCCCCTTTAAAGTTCTCTCCTTTCTCTTCTTCTCCGGCGCCATCAGCCGGAAATGCGCCGGCTCAAGCCGCCGGAAATGCGGTGGCTGAAAATACGGCGCCGTCGGAGCCGAGTGAGCCGCCTAAGCCGAGAAATGATAACCCAAGAACTACTTCATCTGGGTTCGATCCTGAGGCATTGGAAAGAGGTGCTAAAGCTGTGGAAAGGATTAAGAACTCTAAGCGTCCTAATGAGGTTTTTTTTTTCTCTCTCCTCAATTTTTGATCAATTTTATGTTTTTTGTTGAATGTTTGTTGTTAGAAATGAAATTATTATGTTGGGTGTGTTGAATAATTGATGTTTTTTATGGAATTTTTGGGTTGGGATGTTTAAAAGGGTAGTTTTGATTTGTGTTGGGGATGAAGTAATGAGTGTGTTTGGTTTTTGATTTGAAATGCAGGTGTTTAAGATAATATTGGAGCAGGAAAAAACCAAGCAGACTGAAACGGCGGCGAAGGCGGATGAGTTTAAGGCAATGAAAGCTCAAGCTGAGGCAGTAAGTTGACATTAATGTTTTGTGAATGGGAGGTTTTTTTGTTGATCATATAGTTGCTTAATTGATGTTATCTATGTCATGAAATTTTGGGTTTTTTTGTTGATCATATGGTTGCTTAATTGATGTTATCTATGGGATGAAGTTTTGGGTTTCTTTTGTTGATCATATAGTTGCTTAATTGATGTTATCTATGGCATGAAATTGTGGGTTTTTTTTTGCTGATCATATGGTTGCTTAATTGATGTTATCTATGGCATGAAATTGTGGGTTTTTATTATTTGAGGTCAATTTAGTTGAAGTACACCACTGAATTTTTTCATGTTTGAACATGTTTTGTTCATGTGTACCTTAGGATAGTACCGGCTATCGAGGCAGTGAAGTTTATAAGAAATATTGTTGAACTTTTTTTTATTGAATCGAGGAAGAAATCAATAAACGGACCATTTGCTTCTTTAGTCTAGAACCTGGTGGTAAATTGGTAATGGTGATATATACTACTTATTGGAGATTCCGTTAGCAAAGTTATTAAAATCGCGATTCAAATCTTGAAATTTTACGATTTTACTATTCAAAATATCGTAGACGATTCGATTAATTTCTTTTGACTAGCGAGAACCTCGCAAATTGAAATCATGCTAACAAAGCAAGTAATAGATATGTATTGTTAGTTATTGCCAATATAGTGGATAAACAACTATTTTTTTCCAATTTTTAGGTTTTTTTAACTTATAATTTTAGCACATTCAATGAAGATTGAGTGTAATATCTTGATTATACGTGTTTGTAGAATCTTACGATTCGATTCGAAAGGTCGTTTCCGATTCAAACTAAAATCTCGATTTCTACAACTTTGTCTGTTAGCATTCTTCAGTGACATTGATCGAGGGAAATAAACATGTGACTTGATGTGGTTAGCATTGGTTCTCTATCTATGCAGGAGAAGCAGAGGGTGTTGTATGAAGAACAGAAGAAACTAAATCAGATTCAAGCGGAAATTAAAGCCAAGATGGCAAAATATGAAGATGACTTGGCTAGAAAAAGGATGGTGGTATGTAACATAATTACAGTTTTGTCGCATAAATGTGAGTGGATGAGATATAAATTTACGCTTTTTGGCAGGCAGAGCATGAATATCAAAGAACGAGAAATCAGGAGCTTGTAGATCTGCAAGAAAAGTCTGCTTTAAGACAAAATGATGCTAAGCGAGCAACAGAAGAGCAGATACAAGCTCAGCGACGTCAAACTGAAAGAGAGAAGGCTGAAATTGAACGTGAAACCATTAAAGTGAGAGCATTGGCGGAAGCAGAAGGGAGAGCCCATGAAGCAAAGTTGTCGGAAGAAATTAATAGACGTATGCTTGGGGACCGGACAAAAGCTGAAACAGAGAAATGGGTTTCAGCCATAAACACCACTTTTGAACATATTGGAGGTATTCCGCTCTAGTAGATTTATGCTTATGGAATATTTATGCATGATCTTTTATGCAAGTGTTGTGTAAAATGGGGGGGGTGGACGACATTAAGATGACAGGTTAAGAGACAGGAGGTTTTGGTTGATGCCTTGGCTCCATGAATTTGTTTGAAGTTCATTCTTAAACCTTTCCCTACTTTTAGGCCTCACTTTTCCTTTTTTATCGTAAATTAGATGATCACCTGTGTACCATGTCTTATGTTACTACATGTTTCGTATAGTTGCGCCTACATGCATGTTGGTATGTTCTTTACATGACTTGTCTCCTATTTATTGAGGTGCTATTTGAGTTGAGTTGATTGGAATTTTTCATTCTTGAATTTGGTGATGAAGCAGCTACTGAATAATTGCTTTCGCGTGATCATGTGATACCTTTATCGTTTAGAGGCAATGAAATGAAATTTCCTATGAATTTTCTTTACCCATGTACTCCCTCTGTATTTTTTTATCTTTCCTACTTTGACTTTGCACGTTTGCCAATGCACTTATTCTACGTTAAATATCTTTCATTACATTTTAGTAAAAAATTATAATAATTGAATATTAATAAAGTACTCATTGAGACGAATCAACAAGACCCCACATGACTATATTTTTTTCTTATGTATTGAGAAAAATATAAAAGATTCTCTCTAGTTGTGAATAGTGTCAAGATTCTAAGTGAGAAAGATAAAAAAATATAGAGGGAGTACCTCTATTTCCTAGAAAGTACAATAAATTGTTTGGTGGATTAAGGAAATAATACTTCCCATGGGAAGTTCTACTTACCTAGGGAGGACTATGTAAGCAACTTCCTCCATTTTGTGGGAAGAACATTTCCTATATTGTCGCCTACCAAAAAACTTCACATACTTCTATTTCTTGGGAACTAATACTTCTCACGTTTTTGTATTTCAACCAACAAGCACTTATCGATATATACAGCCTTCAATATGTAGATTGGAAGCATTATTCTTTATATGTTTTACTAGACATTCCGGTTCATATTTGGTTATTTGTTATATCTTAGAAGAAATTTTATATTTTTCCACTAGACCAGTGTTAATACCTCTTCATTAAGTAGTTGCACAGCTCCACTATCATTTGTTTGTATAGTTAATTTGTTTTTTCATTCACTTCTTTAGGAGGTTTGCGAACTATATTAACGGATCAAAATAAGCTTGTTGTAGCTGTTGGTGGGGTCACTGCTCTTGCGGCAGGCATATATACCACAAGGTTTGTTGGAAGCTATTATGTTATTTTTTACTCCTGCAATATCGTTTTACTGGCTGTCAGTGGAAAATGCTCATTCTTAGTTTACGCTCTTGGTGGCCATGCTCTAGTGGAAGTTACCCTGTGGTTCGACTTTGTTGCCTTCAGCAGAAAAGAAATAGAAAGTTTGGTTTGCTCTTGAGACCTGTACTCAGTTTGTAGCTGGAAGCTAAACTTTTTCAGTCTGATTCTTCTAGAGATACTGATCTTTTGCTCGCTTAAAGGAAAAGGAATGCTTTCGTTTGATGTAACTTCAGCTGACTACCAATATCTCTGTCTCTTTGGTACTTCTCAATTTCAGTCATGAGGCCTAGTTCTAGTTGCCTGTGCTGGGTTGGGTAATCAAAAGTTACCATCTTCTATTGAAAATATTGCCAAACTTCACTGGAAGTACTGCTATATTTTGGCTACTAAAGCATTATATGTCTTGGTAATTTTCTCTACCTTCTGGTCATATTCTTTTGCAGAGAAGGGTGGGGGTTTATTGTTGAATCTGTAACTACTTACAGTGCGTTATAATACCTCCGTATAGTCTTCAAGTGAAGTTTTTTAGGTATACAAACTGCAGATCTGTGCTGTCTGCATGTTGATAAAAAGTTACGTTTGAAGTAAGGAAGTATATAGCCTTGCTAGTTGGATGAAATGCTGTCCTGTGTCCTAAAAATTCTGGGACTAAAATGTTCAATAATCTCTCAAATCTGAACATTGGCAACCCTATAGATTAAAGCATGTGGATCTAGTTTTCATCTTCTGGTTTTCAGGCAAGGGTTCTAGTCCATGGCTCAGGGTGTGAAGAAACATGGGACTGAGCTTCATCTAGTGGTGTCAGACAGAAGCTTTTAGTTTACAGCTGATGGTTCAGTCTGGTTTGTCTTTGCCAAAGTATGTGAGGAGACCTTCTAAATTTCTGATATTCCTAAGTAGAGTAGCCAGCTACATCCTGGATGGCGTAAGGAGTTTATTAACCCAATGACAGAGTACCCCCTGATAAAGTTGATTAGTCTGACTCATATCGTCTACATCTTCTGTGACAAATAACCTGGTATTTTGCATGTGTGTGTGTCAAGTGTATGTTTGTATATGCGCAGAGCCACTAGCATGGGAGCATTTATGGTTAAAGTTATGTTGTTGTTTTGAACTTCTAATTGGTCATATTTTTTCAAGTTTTGATGTTCAAATTATATATTTTGCAGAGAAGGAGCTAAAGTAGTGTGGAGCTACATAGACAGGATACTGGGACAACCTTCTTTGATTAGAGAATCCTCGAGAGGAAAATATCCATGGTCTGGTGCTGCTTCTCGTGCCATGAGTACACTCCGTGGTTCTAATGGAGGGACTGTTTCCACGAACGGAAATGGTTTTGGAGATGTTATTTTACATCCCTCACTTCAGAAGAGAATCCAGCAGCTAGCTTCTGCAACGGCAAATACAAAAGCTCATCAAGCACCATTCCGTAATATGCTTTTCTATGGCCCTCCAGGGACAGGGAAAACAATGGCTGCACGAGAGCTAGCTCAGAAATCTGTATGACATCTGATCTCATACAGTTTGTCTTTGATTAAGTCTTGATTTAGTTATTGAAGTCATAGTATTATGATCAATGAGCTTCTTGAATCTTGAGAGCACGGATCATGGTTTTCTTTTGTAGTTTGGGTAATAGAATAACTTGTTGATACTTGTCTATGACATCAGTGCTGAATCCTGCATTATTGAATCAGTGGTTGTGTTCTGACCTTAAAGAGGGACATCGGAGTCGAAAAGTCCATCCAAAACTGATCTGTTAGTTAGTAGGACATCGGGAGTGTGGATAGTCAGTGTTGATAGAGTTGTGATTACTAACGATCGCGCTTCAGGTTTTCATGTATTATTACATATCAGATATATGCTTTAGAAAACAGGGGAGACAGTAGTAGACATGTTTATGCTCCTGAAACTTACTAGCATCACTTCCTGATTAGAATTTTGGTTTGTGTGTTATTAGGGCTTGGACTATGCATTGATGACAGGAGGAGATGTGGCACCACTAGGTGCACAAGCAGTTACAAAGATACACCAGTTGTTTGACTGGGCAAAGAAGTCAAATAGGGGTCTGCTGTTATTTATTGATGAAGCTGATGCGTTCCTTTGCGAGTAAGTTACATCGACCTCTAAAATCTGTACTCATTTTCTAATATCACCAGTTCGACTGGGCAAAGAAGTCAAATAGGGGTCTGCTGTTATTTGTCAATGGAAACTTTCCGTCAATACACACTGTCAACATCTTCATAGTTACCTAACCTGCTTATACGTAATAATTTCTTAACTTGAAGTTCTATTGGTTGTCTAATTCTAGATGGTGCTTTGTGGAGTCATGGGAACTCTGGCTCTACAAACTTCCTTACTAGAGACAGACTATGACCGCTGAGGTTGGGGTACATAGGACTTCATTATCATGAACAAAGAGGTGGGAGGTTTACCCATTGAGCCTTGAGAACTGTCTCCTGTCACGTCATAATTTGGTGTACTTTGTGCCTTGATTCTGTTTTTATCCCATTTATTCTATGTGAATTGTTGTTTTCACTTTCCGAAGACGAACTTTGACTAATAACTTTGATTCAGATTCATCAATTAGATACAGAGTACATTCTTAATTAATCGGTCTTTCATAACATTAGATTATTGGATACTCTATCAATTTTAATGGTAGAATTACCTATATAAATTGCGTGTTCTATAAAAATAAGCCGAATTTAGTGGTCAAAGTATTACCTTGATAAGCAAGCGTCGGTTAATATGGAGATTAGGGAATAGTTGCTTCTTTGCATGCTACATCAAGTTTCTATCTTTTCCTAAGAACAGGCCTGATAAAATATAATCCTAATATATTTTATATTCTATCAAGGCCCAATATTTTGGACTATGGTAGCGGCCTTTTATATTTAGCTTCTTATGAGCTGGAATATAATGATGCTCTCTGTTACCCTTTTTCAGGCGAAACAAAACGTATATGAGTGAAGCTCAAAGGAGTGCACTAAATGCGCTCCTATTCCGAACAGGTGACCAGTCTAAGGATATAGTCCTAGCTCTTGCGACAAACCGTCCTGGAGATCTTGATTCAGCAGTAGCTGATCGTATTGATGAAGTACTGGAGTTCCCATTGCCGGGGGAGGATGAAAGATATAAACTACTGAAACTTTATCTTGATAAGTATATAGCCCAAGCTGGATCAAGAAAACCTGGGCTATTTTCAAATCTGTTTAAGAAACAACAGCAGAAAATAGAAATAAAAGGATTAACTGATGACCTTTTCAGAGAGGCTGCAGCTAAAACCCAAGGATTTTCAGGTAGAGAGATTGCAAAGCTAATGGCAAGTGTTCAAGCAGCTGTCTATGGCAGTGAAAATTGCATCCTTGATCCTCAATTGTTTCGCGAGGTTGTTGATTACAAGGTTGCTGAACATCAACAGAGAAGGAAGTTGGCTGGGATTGATGACAGTAGCGCACTGAAATCATAGACGGCTATCAGTAGTATTGGTGTAGCAATCTTGTCTTACTCTTCTCGTATTTTTTCTTCTTTTATCTTTGCTGGGTCTTCCTGTTTTTAGGGCTGTGAAGGCGGGTAGGATTATCATGGGAAGATTTAATCTTTTCTTTGCTGGTTACATTGATGTTTGTCAATATAATACCCCAATTAGTGGGAAATTTTTGGCATATTTTTACATCACAGTTCAGGCAAATGAAGTCTGCCATAGCTCCCAAGTTCATTGTTTCATCTGATGTATTTTACATGGTGGTGCTCATTTACCACTTTGTACAATAAAATCTTTATATAGAGAATCTTGATTCGGGTGTGAAATTGTGCAATGTTGTGACAGTACTGCCTGAAGTTACATAAGTGAATGGGTAAATCAACTTCAACTCTTCAAGTGTTTGTGCATATAAGACATTATGTGCCTCTACAAATTTAGCATGAATCCGAGGAATCGCCAGTATCTTTCTTTTTATTTCGTTCTTCTTCTCTATCGCCCGTAGAAGTTTCGGGCCATCTGTATTCTCGTTTCTTTCTGAAATTTATTGTGAAAGTATATTGAAGAATAGTTCCAACTTATTAAGCTTCTTTTTCATATAAAGAAAACTAAATTTATAAAGTTAATCTCTAGTTGATTAAAGGTCATTTTAGGATTTGAATTCAAAATTTCATTTCTAGCTACAACTTTAATTTTTTTTCTTTTTTATATTTCACCACAAATTCATCAAGTTGATGTAAAAAGCATAAATTTAACTTGCGAAATATAAAAGGCTGACTGTGATTACTTTACATATGAAGTTATTTATTTGTTATTACGTATAGTAGGGGATACTAATGATTGTTAGGATTACTTATGTCTGTTTTGAGCTACTGAGAGGATACTGATCAATATAGTGGGATTACTTATGATTTGAGATTACTTATATTCTTGAAAGATTAATTAATTATAATTTATACTTATTTATCAATCCGTAGATAGTGCACACGTCCATATGATGAGTAAGGTGCGCACATGTACATGACTAATAAGCCAAATGTACATGGATAACAAGTCAAATGAACACATATAAATAACTAACTAGTCAAATGAACATATATACATCTTTGTCAGTCACTAAAATTTGTCTTTATGTTCACAACCTAATACTTGATGTTCGTCATACTTACCTTTCTCACCATACGGACTATTTTTTTTGTTCTAATTGACACACCAAAATGGGCCATCAAAAAGACCCAAATATTTCATCATCTACCTTGAGCAACCCAGAAATATTCTCTCTCTTCCCTCTTTCACCACCTTTCTCTCTCCTATTCTTCGGTTCTTCCTTTATTTGGGTCGATCAATTGACAATGGCGTTGAGTTTGCTCAGAACTCTGGCAAAATCAACCGCTTTGCGCTCGAATGCGAAGAGCTTCTGCATCGTTAGCACTGAGGTCGTCACCTCCCACACTGATAAATGGATGCAGGTTACTATTTTACTTTTTTCTTCGTATAATTTTTTCTAATTTACTTTCTTTTATTGAGTTTTGATGCTTCAAATTATCTTTTTACTTCATTATTAGATCTGAATTTGTTGTTGTACATCTAATATAGTATTAGGTTTCCATCAATTTTTTTACAGTATGATTTCTGCTATATTAAATTAAGGTTTAGGGTTATGGAATTAGACTTGTGATTCTTTTGATCAGAGCAATTTTGATTATTTTCTGCTTCCTTTCGTTAATTGTTGAACCCCAATGTACACTTTTGTGTTTGATATTGTGTTCATTGTAATGTTTAGGGGAGGGGGATGATATCATTTCTATCAGATTAGGGTTTATGATTTCATCTGTATCGAATTAGGGATTAGATTGTTGAATTAGACCTAGAGATGAGTCATGTGAGGAGAATAAATGTTGAGAATTTTAGTGTTTCTTCATGAATTAGTTGAAATTGAATCGAATTCAAGTTAGGTGTTGAATTTTGTAAAGGGCCTTAGATGGGTAGTTGTTCTAGTCGTTCATCCCGCTGAAATACGTATAGGAATTTTGAAATTACTATTATTATTTTTTAACTTTTTTCCTCAAGACATAGGAGAGATTATCTTAAGATCATTTGTTAATGGCATTTTGGCCCTATTAAGCATTTATTGTATAGTAAGATTTTATCTTGCTTGTTTAATTATATCTTCTGAGGATTTTCGAATGTTATGAGCCATTGCTATATGCTTGGAAGGTTGGACACTTGTGCCTAAGGAGTTGATGGGGCTATGTACTGGTAATTTGTTGATCTGATTGTTGAAAAGATTTGTTCTTTCTCCCAAGTCCTAACACATAGGAGATATAACTTTTGTAACTATGGTTGATGTCACTAAGTCCTTCATTTAAGCAATTCATAATCCATAGCATAATGTTGTGCGTGCTTGAAATTTATGTGAAATTGTTGGTGGAATGTAATTAGCCCTTGTTAGATGTCTGCTTTGTTGTATCTAAAGTAGGTCATTTTAGGTTTCCGCTGAAGCTCATAAAATGAACCCATGTGATTGCTTGGTGGGTAATTAATGATGGATTTAGGTAGACTTGATAAGGGCAATGTAGTCCAACTGGGTAGCTTTTGTTACCAAAAGCGGAAATGTTGCAATAGATATGAAACTAGTAACTATAAAAAGAGGTATATGTTGCAATAGGAAAGGAAAGGAGGAAGTAGATTTTCTGTATGTGTGAAGTTTATGGTCTGTATGTGAGTTAAAAGATTCTATTAGCTTGGAGCAGTTACTCAAAGAAAGATGATGGAGACAAATCTGTTTTCATAGAAGTTTTCTCTTTCTGACTTTTTAAAAGAAAGAAAACTAAGTGGATTCAAGAAATAATTGTTATCTGACGATTATTGTGGCCATTTTGTTGGGGTTGCATGTGATTTTGACTTCAGAGACAAATGGGTGATCACTACTTCTAGCTACAAGCTTGCGTTATGGGAGTTGTTGCAGCTCCACACCTTTTCTATGTGTATCTTTGTTTGGTTATTCCCCTGTTTTACTTCCATTAATGATGTTGTGATCGTAGAAAGCATTTATAAGATATCTGTATTTTTTTCCTGCAAATTTGATCTGTTATAATGTGTTCTAGTGGCATCTTGCTATCTCTATTGATTCATGCAAAGAACTTGTGTGCTGCTCGAAGATAACTTCTCTCCCAAATGACATTCTTTATTGGTGTTATGGCTCATCAGAGTGTATATGAAAGCCTCCACTTAATTTTCATGAAAATGGAATATTTAGGAAATTTAGCTGGCTCCACGAAGTATTTTTGTCCGAGGTTGGAGAACCACCTACAATCAAATAAAAATTTATATGATCTATATGTTGCTCTTTTGTAGTACTGCATGTTTACATTATCTATTTGCTGTCTAGGATAAAAGCAAGAAGTCTCCAATGGAGTTGATCAACGAAGTACCTCCCATTAAAGTGGAAGGCCGAATAGTTGCTTGTGAAGGAGGTTAGATTGAATTGATAAGACTTTTTAAAGTCATCACTCTTTAAGTAGACAGTATCTTTTGAATCTCTTATGCTGACAATGACCTATTGGGAAGCTATAATAGTTAGAGTGCAAAATCAATTGACATGTTTTATTCTCTTTCCTGGTGGCAGCTAAGAATCCTTTGGGGCACCCGATTGAGTACATATGTCTCGACCTGGACGCACCAGCAATCTGCAAGTATTGTGGCTTGCGCTACGTTCAAGATCATGGTCATCATCATCATTAGAAACTGTTTTACCAATTTGTCTATGTAATTCCCCAATCTGAAAACTGAGGGAATAATGTCAATGTAGCTTACATTTTTGTGCTTGCATCCTTGTTTCCATGTAAGTCTTGTGTGCTCCTTGCATTTTGCTTCACAGAACGACAACGGTTTAATCCAATGGACATAGTTGATTCTTGAAAATAATGAACACACTTAATTTCATTTTTTTTAATGATTAATGTCTTTGCCCACTGACAATCCCTCCGAGGTATGTATAATTCGAAGTAAGAAACATAAGACTACAGTTTAACTAGCTAGAGTATCCCAAACTGATTTCACTGTTCTTAGTCTCATGGCTGTGGTATTGTAACTATGATAGTCAGTGCTCTAAAACTTTGGAGTCATAATTAAATACCATGATACAAATTCATAAATTATACTCCTTCCGTTTCATAATGTATAGTGTTTGCTCCTTGTGTTTCACGGGAATTAAGAAAGGTGAAACATGTTATCATTTACTATATTAATTAATAATGTATGTATATTGGTAAGCTAATTGTAATTCTGTGTATGTTATTAATTTACTTTACTTGGAAGGAATCGAGCCTCTCGAATGCTTGCTAACTATCCTTTGTTACTATAATTCTCAAATCATTTGTTCAGGTGTCACCTTAATCTCTTAATTTCATTTATCAGATTTCAATTTATAATAGATGTGAGGTGTGATTGTAGAAAGCCCATAAAAGGATCCCTGGATGGTATACATCAGATAAAAAAGCGCCCAAAGACACTTAAGCATTTTTGAAAAGTGTGGATTTTGAAAGACCAAATTATAAAATAATTGGAACACTTAAATTTGCTTTTCTACGATATTGATTGCAAAAAATATGTATATAATACCAAGATGTGTAAAGTCAGAGCCAACAGATAAAACCTTCCACAAAGAAATGATTGTCCGAAGCAAGGCGGTATGAAACTTGAAACAGTACAAGAGCTAATTGAATATACTTCCAAGTTCCAAGTCGTAGTATATACATACCGGTTATAGCTTGCAGTTCTACCATCATAGAGCCAACCAAATCGACCCTCATACTCACAAGTCATAGCAAAAGATGGTACAGGGAAGACTTACCAACACATTGATTTGAGTGGAGCCACGAGTAAAGGTGAACAAAAAGTAATCAGAGTATGATTGCAAGAACCCATACCCTTTCAAAGCCCTGATCAATTTCGCAAACCAACATCGGGGAGCCTGTTTTAACCCATATAAAGATTTACGCAAGCGACAGACAAGATTAGGATCAAAACGAGCAAAGCCAGGAGGAAGTTTCATGTAAACCTCCTCATCAAGATCCCCATGTAAAAAAGCATTATGTACATCAATCTGGTGAAGCTCCAAATTTTTGGAAGCAGCAATAGCAAGGAAAACCCGAACTGTAGTCATCTTGGCCACTGGAGCAAAAGTCTCGGTATAATCAATGTCCGCCTGCTGATGATTTCCAAAGACAACCAAACGAGACTTGAGACGTTCAATACGTCCATCGGAATGATATTTGATGCGATAAACCCACTGACTACCCAAAGCATGTTTTCCCGGGAGAAGGGGTTCAAGAGTCCAAGTGTCATTGTCCTCAAGAGCGTGGATCTCCTGTCGCATGGAGGCCCGCCAGCAGTCATGTTTCATAGCTTCTTTGAAAGAACATGGTTCCTGTTCAGAAATAAGAGCTGCAAGAAACTTCCGGTAATTCACAGAACAATTGTCACAATTTACCTAGTGAGTCAAGGGATAAGGACCTGAAGCTGGAAGGATGGAGAAGGAGAAAGAGATGACGAACTTATACGGGAGCACTGATGGCATGGGTGACGTAGTCACGAAGGCGAGTGGAGGGTATTTTGTCACGAAGCCCACCACCCAAGGCCGCCAGCGGAGAAGAAGGATAAATCGGATCAGAGGGGGGAGAAGTATGGACCGTGTCAGTAGGCGGTGAATGGGCAGCAGAAGAAGGCCCAAGAGAGAGAGGCGGGTGAGGGGTAGAGAATGGGGTAAGATGCATAAGGCAAATCTGGGCCAGGCGCGGAAGAGGGGAGCGGATCGGTAGCAGGGGGTTAATTTGTGGGCTGGGCCGAAGAAGAGGGTGAAGGAGAAAAATTAATAGGAGCGGTGGGGATGGGCTGGGTAGGAGGAATTTTATGGGGCGCATTTTGTGGCTGGGCAGAAGGGATAGAAGGAGTGTCGGGCGGCTGGACCGAACATGAGAGTGGGGGCAAATTTTGTGGGGCGTCATATTCGTCGAAATCATAGTGAATGTAGGGGTTTCAGGAAACATTTCTTGTGGAGCTATGTTAACATCTTCTAGAGACAAAAATGAAAAAGTAGCCTCAAAGAAGTTAACATCTCTAGAGAAAAAAAATTCACGAGTGTCAAGATCATACAACTTCCGCCCCTTTTTGCCAAAAGGATAACCGAGAAAAAGACATTTACGGCTACGACTAGCAAATTTATCCCCCTTTGTTTTTTTATTATGAGCGAAAGCAAGACAACCAAAGACACGATTAGCATCATAGGCAGGAATTCGACCAAATAAGCATTCAAAAGGAGACTTGCCATTGAGTAATAAAGACGGAGTGCGATTAATGAGATGAGCAGCAGCAAGAACAAATTCCCCCAAAAAATAGATAGGTAAGTGAGCTTGAAAATGTAAGGCACGGGCTACATTTAGAATATGTTGATGTTTACGTTCTATCCTTCCGTTTTATTCTGGGTACCCACACAAGAAGTTTGAAAAAGAATGTCAGTGGCTAGAAAAATACTCAATTAAGCAATTGAATTCAGTTCCGTTATCACTTTGGACAATTTTAATGGTTTGAGAAAATTGACGATCAACCATAGCAACAAAGGACATAAAAACAGCAAACACCTCCAATTTATCAATCAAAAGATATGTCCATACAGCTCGAGAATAGTCATCAACAATTGTTAAAAAATAACGAGAGCCACTGGAGGAAACATGCCGATATGGCCCCCATAAATCACAATGAATTTTCTCAAAAATACGAGAAGCACGAGTATCACTAGAAGGAAATTTGTGTCTGGAATGCTTAGAACGAAAACAAATCTCACAATTAGGATCTAAACTACCCTTATTATTGCAGAGAGGAGAGAGTAATTTTACGACTTTTTCAGAGGGATGGCCCATGCGGCAATGCCAGAGCTCCGAAAACGAAGTGGAAGACGGAAGAGAGACATGATGGACGGAATCAGTGCCGGTAAAGTAGTATAAGTCGTCCTTCCTCATCCCCGTTCCAATCAGTGCCTTCATGGGGTCCTGTATGACACACATATAAGACGTAAATTGAACATCACACTGTAAATCATCGCTAAGTTGCGATACAGAAAGTAAATTGCAGTTCAAATTTGGAATAAAAAGAACATTGTTAAGAGTTATATGAGACGTTAAGCAAACCGAACCAACCATGGTGGAAACAATAGAAGTACCATTGGGAAGGCCAATCGGACAGTCAAAATATTTTACATTAAATAACCAAGAATCATTACCAGTAACATGATGAGTAGCACCAGTATCTATAATCCACAAAGTGTTATCAAACGTACCATTCAAGTGGTTAGAAGACACAGGAGCATTACCAAATAGGCCCGCAAGAGCTTTCCACTGATCGGGGATGAAGAGAGGAGCCGCAAAGCTGCAGCCCGGTACGGTGGAGGCAGCACCCGAGCTGTTGGAAGCAGCCATAACAGGCTCGGCAGCCACGACGTTGGCGCGAGCAGGAGGCTTGCCGCGGCCAGCACCCTTATTTGGGTCAGGACGATATCCATGTAACTTGTAACAGTGAGAGGCCCCATGGCCCTTCTTTTTACAATGAGTGCAAGTAAGGTGAGCCCAACAGGAAGAGGTATCGTGGCCTTGCTTGTGACACTGCCCGCATATGGGCCGAGAGGACCCACGACCAGCAGGTGGGGGGCCGCGAACAGAGAAGCCGAGAGCTTCGGTAGGCTTGTCAAGAGGGGCGGATTGGGAGGCTCGAACCCTTTCATCTTGGATGGCAAGATGATAGGCCCGATCAAGGGTCGGTAAGGGTTCCATGAATGAAATATTAGAATGCAAATTACCATAAAATTCAGAATTCAAGCCCATCAAAAACTCATGCAATCTAGAGGTTTCACGCCGTTGATTATGAAGATCACAAGCAGTACATTTAGCACAACAAGAACATGTGGTAAGGGGTTCAAGGAGAGAAAGTTCCTCCCATAAAGCATTCAATTGACCAAAATATGTGGAAATAGACATGGTACGAGTTTGTTCACAACGGGCAATAGATGATTTTATTTGTTGTATGCGAGGGCCCTTAACAATTGAAAAACGTTGACGAAGATGATCCCATAAACGTTTAGGATCACGAAATTTAGTTAATGTACTTTTTACCTCAGGAGTTATGGTGTTTGTGATCCACGACACGAGCATGGCCTGAATGGTAAGCCAATCACTTTTGGTGCAAAGAGGAAGAGGCGCATAGATAGGGCCATCCACAAAGCCGAATTTACGCCGAGCAACTAACGCTAACTGAATATCAGAAGCCCGATCCGCATAATTGTCATGACGAAGTCGGGTAGGAGTAAGAAAATCACCAGGCCGATCTTGAGGGCCGAGATTAAACGGTGAAGAGGAATCGTTTTGGGGGCAGTGGCGGAGGGGCATCCTCGCCAGCCATGCCGATTAGTTTTGGTTAAAAAAAAAATTAGGTTTTGATGATGGTTTGTAGAACCTGCTGTGATACCATGACAGAATGTAGAAGAAGGAAGAAGATTTTGACATGTGTTATTAATGTGAAACAATCTCCCTGTATATTAATAGGGAGGCACATACAAAAAGATAGGAATACTTCCTAAAAGATAGGAATACAAGTTAAGGAAAATAATCCTAACAAATCATAACAAATCATGCCTAGAATATCTCAACACATTGCTTTTTATTATTATCTCGCAATCTCTTCTTGACTTGGAGTCTACACAAGCTTTCTTTTATGGCTTATCATTATCTTGCAATCTCTTCTTTGTCATCTCCAACTTTGAGTCTACACAAGCTTTTTTGCATTGCTTGTTATTATTATTATCTTGCAATCTCTTCTTTGTCATCTCCGACTCAATAGGACCAGTAGTTAAATTCGGGAAAATCTCGTTTAGATCATCGTTCAACCCAAATCTCATGTCCCATAAAGATGCATTTTCTTTCATGTTGCTGCAAAATATCAACTAAATAAAATAAGAATGATGGAATAAGAAGTAATATTGAGAACTAGATAATGAAAGCAAGGCATGCGCGAACAACGTAAAAGAAAATTGATACATAATAACTTTATATACGTGATATGGCACCAATCTTTAGTGAATTGAAACCAAAGCTTCATCATCTAACCTTATCGACTAAGAATACATGATCATATAAACATTAATCTAATTCTTAGTAAAACTGATATTATCTATGATCAGAGAGACAACTAAGTTTGCACTTTTTTTTAAATATATAGTGTACATGATTAAGAAAATAAAAGTCACTAAGTTTGCTATGCTCATGAAATGCATGTTGTTGCATAGCTTGTTGCATATTATGTTGATCTTGTTCTTGGTTTTCTCTGAGTTGAAGTTCTTAATTTATGATATGCAACTGTGAGATATAATAGTACTCTAATCTTTGTTTCTTATCTTACCTTTAATCTTAGTGGTTATCGAAATTTGTAATTTGCGTAAACTTGCTGAATAATCAGATGATGACCTTCTTTTGTTTTGCCCTTGGCGTACGTTTCTTTAATGATTCAGTATGGTGAAGTGATCTGATAAATTTTATGGCAACTTGGAAGAGGATGTTAATGACAAGTAGTTAGTGTATACAAACTTGAGGCTGAGTATTTGGTGGTATACCGTGTACGTAGATGGAAGGGGAAGAAGAAGTGTATGCTCAAAAATTATTGTTTAGGAACTTGTATAAATGGAATCAAGCACTTTCTTGAATGCATTAGCTAGCTATCAATTTTGAAGCTGTAGACGATGTAGTTCTAAAAGGAGGGTCTAGACGTGGTGTGCATATAAGTGTTGGCGAAGTAACTTCTTGATTGTTGGGTGCAACACCATACGTAGGTTGAGAGGCACCCCTCCAGTCGCTTTTGTTGAGGCGTAAGGGAAGCCATTCTAAGTGGAGAAGCAAGTGAAGTAATGAAGAGAGACAAGATCCAAGAAAGCTCTAGTAAAAGAGGGAAAGAGAAAGAGAGGAGACACGTGAATGAATTAATTGGTGTTAATTAGGGTTCAACTATTAGTCAATTAGGATTTAGTTAACGTGAATTAGGTTAATTAGTGGTTATTTGGATTAATAAGGTGGATTTAAGCTTAATGACTACAGGAATTGACCGCCATTAGTCATTAAGGGTATTATGATATATTTAAAAAATCTCAGGGGCACCTTATGTATTTTTGAAACTACGAGGGAACCTGTGCATCTTTTTAGTCTTTTCCAACTTGTACAAGATGTTTAAAACTTTTGCTCCTCCCCTCCCCCTCCAAACTTGTGAGTTGTGACTAGGCGAGTGCTCCACTTTTGCGTGTGATACTTTCTTGTTCTATCCTTAAGGTATTTATGGCATACCAATCATTGTGGATTACAGTTTAGTGACATTTTTACGCAAAGAAAAGGCCAAGACGTGAAGTATGCTCCAAAATAGTGACATATCGAATAACTTTGCCTTGTCAGCAAACAATAAGAAATAGTACATTTCATGAAATAAATTACATCATTTGGTTACTGAATCAAAATAACCAAAGCATAGGGTTACTAACAAGAATTTTCCAAAAGAGAATTTATGTTTAAATTATTTATTTGTGAGATATAAAATTTTCATTTGTTGCATTTAAAACAAAATGGAGGAAGTACTATGTTTTAAAATAATTATTGGTATATTTTCCCCAGTTAACTGAAATAGTTGTATTCATAGGTGATAGGCTGATAGGCGAGTGATATTGCCACTTTGACATCATTTTTTTTTTAATCTCAGGGATAGTAGGATTGAGTCTCACCTCTTGCAAATGGGATCTCCATATACCCCCACATGTTTATATGTACTCCTCACTTTAAAAAAACTATAAGTGTAAGATATCAAACACGTGACTTTTGAAATGAAAAATAAGAGCTTAACCATCAATACACTATGACTTTGTTGTCTAATGTTTCAAATAAAATATGATGAAGTCTTGTAATAATTATAATTAACTAAAAAAAACTTAAACAAGTATATACGTATCTAATACTCTTATTACATAACTTATAAGAAAATATTAATATCGTATTCTCTTACCACAATTCCTTTTAAATGTATCGTTTTCAAATTCAAGTCTTTCATTTTTCTTTTACTTATCGCATCGTGATGTCAAAATAAATTTTGAAATTAAAAAATAATAATATATTTATTTATTGTAACTGACTCGAGGCATTAGTCGGTTAAAAAAAACTAGTTATAGGCTTATAGCATCAAAACAAGTAGATAGTTTTCTCTCATCCTCCATAGGTTAGAACCCCACCCACAGTCACACGTAGTACCCAACTATTTTCGACGCCGTTTCATACTCTTCCTTTGCTTTGCTTCTTCTCCGAGAACCTTCCGACAAAATTCCCCTTTCTTCTTCCTCTCACTCTTTCTCCTCTCCAATTTCATCTCTCTCTAGATTTCGTTCCAAGATGTCGCTAATTAGGGTTTCAGGAAGAGCGTCAAAAACAGCGTTCTCTCATTCTCGGACTTACTTTCTCTCTTCTCAATCATCTCCTCGTCACCAAATCTCCAACATTTCCGACAAGGTAATTCATCGTCATCTTCATGTTTTTTTATATTTTATTTTATGTTATTTCACCTTCTTTTGGTTAAGCAGGGTTTTACTAGGGTTTAAGAATTACCAAGTTTACTGTTTGGATCGTTTTATTATAAATTAAGGTCTATTCTTGTTGATACTATGCATTTTTTACTCAAGTTATTGCTTTTAGTTTCTCAATTGAGGTATAACTTGATGTGGTGCTTTTTTTTGTTGCTAATTCTGTGAACTTGGCACTCGAAATGTCATAAAGAAATATCTCGTAAGGATTAGATTATGTTCCAATCTGTCCGTTGTTGCACCCCGTAAGGATTATTATATTATACTTCTTTATGACGTTTCGAACAAGGTAATTTATCGTCGTTCTGATGATTTGTTGTCTTGATGTTATTGACCTTGTTTTGTTAAGCAGGGTTTTACTAGAGTTTAAGGTTTAGTAAGTTTATTGTTTGGATCGTTTTGTTATAAATTAAGCTCTATTATTGCTAATACTATGCATTTTTTAATTCAAGTTGTTGCCTGTAATATCTTAATCATCTCAAATGATACTTTTAACACCAAAGACATGTATAAAATTTTTCAACATGTGAACCGAGTTCGTTGGAACACCAAATTTCAATCCATCACCATTGAATTTGTGATCTATCTTCGATTTTTAGCAATGTGTGTTATGCTCCTTTCTCTTGATAGTTGTGGGGTTCGGAAAAGACATGTTGTTCAGGGTACGCTTTGATGGTGATTTTATTGTTGTTGGTAATTGTTTTAGTGTGTGGCTCTCATTCTCTCTCTATCTTCCAATCTGTGCGCATTGCAGTTTTGATTGTGGTGGATGTTATTGTGTAGGTGATGGGTTTAGGTGGTCTTGGTTTTGGACTTTGGTTGTGGGTAGGTGGTGTTGTTGTCTTTGTGGTTGTTGAATTTGTGATGGGAGAATATAGGGATGCCAATATCTTGAGTTTGAAGGAAAAGAGGCTGGAGAATGAGTTGGGTTGGGTTCTACTTGGAAGGGGGTGGGTGATTTAGTTGAAGGGGAGGGGTGGTACTCATGATACTTTGGGTTAGGAGACAGAAAGCAAAGTGAGGGAAGGTTGGGACTAGGAGGCGATGCTCATAATGTTAGGGTTTAAGTCAGAGTATAGCAAGGATAAAGGGAGGGGTTGATGAGGGAGGGATTGATTAGGAGGGGTGGGTCAACTAAATGTTATAGTTAGTTGGTAAAAGAAAACAGTTAAGTTCATACAAAATAGGAATGTTGCGATTATAAAGAAACATCCCTAAAAGAATGAATATCAACTATTGAGAACAGAGGATGTATATCAGTGATATCACAATTACCATCAAAAAACTTGTAATTCGTTTGTCCGTGCCATCAGTCATCATTAAGCCCCCATCGTCTAACATTACAAAGAATGCCACAAAAGATTGAGTCCAAGCATGAAAAGAAGCTCAATCTACTTCTAGTAATACTATCTGTTCACCACTGAGGCAACAAAAGGTTGTTCTTCAAATTAGTCATTGGTCGCCAGTAAATGGGGACCTGCTCACTTTTCTCAGCAACCAGTATACCATAACGACGTGTAACAAAAATTTCCTTTTATTAACCCGACCCCCACCCCCTCAGAAAAAGCATCTCTACACAACCTAAGACATAATCTCACATAATTGGCCAAATTATGAACAAAGATTGCCAATTGGCAAAGTGTATTACAAAGCCAACCAAATATAGTACCGAAACAGCCCAACTGCATTATCACTAAGGCTCTGTTTTCATCCACTTATTTTTGCTATAGTTAGCTTATTTTGGGAAACTTAAGTCACTATAATGAAAGCGAAGTCATAAAATTCCTTAACAAAACCCCAAGAGAGAAGAAAGTAAGAATGTCGACATTCATACTAGTGCTGTCAAAAAATAAAATAAAATTGCAGATTAGATCCCCATGAATAAATTGAAGCTCTAATCTAATTAACAGATTTACCTCACATTAGAGCTAGATAACATGTCAAGCTTTAATTTTCAAATTTGAAACTACATCTAGTTAGGAGAAATCCAAAAAAAAAAGAATACAACAAATAGAAACCACATTTCAACATTGAAAATATGATGACTTTAGCTAGTAATTGCATAGAATAAGAAGCAAGAGCTCGGCTATTCGATAAACCCCCTAAATCATAACTTACTTGATAAAATAAAAAGTTGATGAAAAATCAGTAACATCGAAAAAGATAATGAATCATGAAAGCGACGATGAAGTACTCGCAGTTTGTGTCATAGAGAGTCTGAATGTGATAACAGAGGGGAGGAAGATGGAATTTGTGCTTATTAAGAGGAGAAGGAAAAGAGAATGTAGTTCCGGCACAGGATAGACGTTGTTCTTGAAACACTTCTTGAAATAGTGACATCTTTGAAGTTTTGAGTTGCAAATTCTAGGGAGAGAAGGTTCATTTCTTTTATGTTATAATATTAATTAAGTTAAGCTTGATGTAGTGGAAATGATTGCACCATTCAACCTCAATGTTAGGGGTTCATATCCCCACTAGGTGCACCTTAGAGGAGGAGATCCCCTTACCCTTCCTCCCACTCCCAAAGTGTTTAGCCTACTAATTGTGGTGGGGTTGACCTCCCAAAGGTTTCGGCTGGGTTACGCCTTGGTGAGGCTCGTCTTTTGCATAATGGACTTCATAGTGCTCTTGTTTTCTCAATTATGGTATGTCAACGTTCACATCCCTTGAACATGGGCAGGGAACACCTGCACTGGAAACGAGGGATCATGGTAATGTTGATGCCAGATGAGTCTCCTACAAAGTTCATTTTTCAGTCCATTTCTCTGCGAAGCTAGCAGAGAAAATAGCAGGCTCCCACATTGTTTGTCTCGCTTTGCTTTCCTTTTCCATTTCTAATCCTACTGTTCATGGGTGTTTTATGGCTTTGTTCAATGGTTTAAGTCCAACTTTGTGAAATTTGCTTAAAATTTGGTATCTGCAGGTCTATGGTTTTTTAGGTGCTGGTGGACCCCACTCCTTTTCTACGACCATTTTTGGATTGACTAGGGTCGTTGGAGGCCCCTGCATAAAAGACGGTACCTTTGGTTTTGTTCTAGCACTTCCGGAAATTTCCCTTCCCTGAACTCCCCAAAAAGAGTATTGACTTTTGCCTTTTCTTCGTGTTTCGCCTCGATGAGCAGTCCATTACAATTGCTGGTTACAACATAGAATTCCAATTAGAGCATTTGGTGCTGCAAGGCTTATTCATGGCTCGGGTATTCATCCTTCTCATTTATTTGTTTGTTTTGCAATTAACTTTTTTTCCATCCCTTTTCCATTTTTGACTGACTTGAATAGTTTGTGAAAGAAGAAACATATTGATTCGAATAATTACGAATACTTTTTTTTTATCAACTTAGCAATGTTGCTTATCTTGTCACTTGATTCCCATCCTCTTTGATCCTCGGTCTTTAGAGGCTAGACCATTGCTTCACATGAGAAAATACATGTTTATTTTTCTTTCTGGGGCTGGGGGGTTGTTCTGTGATGGGTGTGTTACTTGCGAACAAACACTGACGTACTCCCACCATCCTTATTGTCCTCTTTAGGTCTGGACATGCATAGTAAGAGTAAATAATAGAGAAGCGCAAGAATGTTGAGTAGAATAGTAGATAGAGTAAGAATAAAAAATTGGTTGAGAAGAGAGAGAGAGAGGGGGGGGGGGGGAGGAGCGAGGAAGGGGGGAGAGAAAGAGGGGGGGGGGGAAGGGGGGATGAGAGAGGCTTGTTGGCGATCCCTACATCACATGAAAATGAAGGAAGTGTGTGAGAGAGACACTTAATAGAGGGACTCACATCGTATATATTGAGTTGGTTGGGTGGACTCACATCACATGCTTCTTTATTCTATAACGGTATAACCATCTACCACCAAATTGACTTTGGTATTCATAGTGGTTGCGTATTAGGCTGAAATTTATATTCTTTGAAATTATTATGATGTCCTTACTCATTAGTGCCTTAGTTTTTGTATAGAAATATCTGATACTAAGTCCGAGTGTTTGTCTGATAGCTGTTATGTCAAAGAATTATTATGACATTCTCGGCGTGGGCAAGAATGCAACTCAATCTGAACTCAAGAAAGCTTTCTATGCGGTATGCTCTCAGCTTAACACCTTTTCTATGAAATTATAAACACTATTTGACAATTGAAATTAATAACTTTTAGTTTTTTTTGGTCTGTGAAAAGTTAGATTTTTTTCCTACCTCCTTTGAAAGTTGCAGGGTGCAAGTTAGTATGGTAAAATATTGGTGTGATGAGGGTAGTAAAAAGAAAAATTCTGATGACTCCCATTATTTGAACTTCCATGTCATGTCTGATTTATACTTTTCTCTATTCATGGGTGTGAATGAGCTACAGTTAGCAAAGAAACATCATCCCGACATGAATAAAGATGATCCGGATGCTGAAAAAAAGTTTCAGGAGATTAATAAGGCCTATGAGGTATGTCTGATCCAAATCCAGTAGACGAAACATAAAATTTGTCTTTCTGTTACAGGGAGTCAGGGATTATATATATACACGTACAGATGCATCATGTCTCTTTCTGTTGTTGTACAGGTTTTGAAAGACGAGCAAGAACGTGTAGCTTATGATCAGGTAAGCAAGAACGTGCAATTTGTTTTTATCAGAAGAATAACAATGCATGACTATCGTAGGTCTTAATCTGTCACTTGGGAACTACTTTTTTTAATCTACTGACTATTGTGTATGTACGCTAAATTTTATGATGTGTCTGGAATTGTGCTTGTAAAATGTAATCCAAAACTGAAATGTAATCAGTTTACTATCGTTTTTAGTTCATTTCATTAATATCCATAGTTTTTGTCCTCTCTCAGGTGGGGTTTGGTACAAAAAATTTATGCACTTGGTAATGGAATGGAAACATGTTTTCTTTTTTCTCTATATTTGCTTTGTATTTATGTTTTCCATTTAACGTTTTCTGAGGGTATTTGATTGCCTCAAATTTGATACGATCTTGCCGTAGTGATGACAAATTTCGCTGGCTAGGGGAAACTTAAAAAATGAAGACACCTAATAGAGCCTTGCCAATAGACGTTCACGCTTACCACCAGAATCGATCTATCATACACCATCTTCATCAGTTTTCCACCGTTAGTCATGAATAAATCACTGTCACCAATGGATAAAATGCGGAGGACAGCCTAGAGAGACAAAAACCCAAGTTGAGAGAACCTAGTTTTGACTATTAAGTATTAATGACTATGATAATTCATTAATACAGCAAGAAAGTGATGCCATTTGCTGTTGAATTCCAATAGTTTTATACTAACTTGTCAATTGTTGAGCCGTGAAAATAACTCAAGTTACACTTTGGGAGAAAGAAAAGGAACAAATAGTCTCAATGGAAGGAAACTCAGGGGAGAACAAAGAGAAGGGTAAGGATGAAGGAGGAGACAGAAAATGTGGGGATGTACTAACTACTAACATGCAAGAGCAAGAAAGAGAGAGAAATTGATCTTGATTAGATAACAATAGGGATTGGAATTGGTGGGGTTTGGATTTGGGCTTGTATGTCAATTAGTAGAATGAGTTAATAGAGAAGGAAGAAAAAGTTGATGAACCAAACATTTTTTTTCTCAAGGAAACTATTAAAAATTAGTCCATTCATCCCCTTAACTCAATCCATTCTCTTTCTTATACAATACTTGTCTACTTGAATCAAAGAACCTCTTAATATAATCAGTTTATTTTCTCTTTTTTAGTTTAATCATTGATGTCCATAGTATTTTGTCCTTCCTTTAGAATACCTTCTAACAGTGAGCCTCTCATTATCTTTATATTTCTGTCTCCTTTTATGATGTTTTGTAACAAACATGTTTTGTGAAAGCAAGTTGACATGGTATTAGAAACTGTGGAAGATGTTTGTGTGTGTAGAAAAAACTTAGTAATACGTTCTTATATGGAAGAAATTGATTCATCAAAGTGTATGATGTGTTACCAACTAATTTTCTATTGTCTTTTAAGGATCCCTGCCTATAGTTTATGCATACTTTAATTTATTGCACTAAGAAGCTTAGAACTTGAAAGTAGTGCTTTTTGATGCTTCTCATAGGTTGATTTTTGACTTTTGAATACGGCATAGCACTACTTGATGAAAGGTATATTTGTTAATGTAGTACTTAAGCTAATATTTCTAACTTTTTTTTTTTCCTTAAGAAGTTGAGTTGATGTATCAAAGCTGTCAGTTTCTTGGACATGCTTGTATGCTTTATGTTGCTATGTTGGCACGTCTGTTGGAGCCATTACATTGATTTTGAGTGACCATTTCATCACTGAGTTCCAAGCCTTGTGTTTAATTTCATTAATATTACCAAAGGGATTACGGGGTTAACCCTGTAGTCTTGTGGCTGTTTATTGTTCTAAACTAAAGAGTACCTTCTATTCAAGTTACTGATGTTTGTTGTTTCCTTGTATTGTGTTCAATGTAGATGGGCCATGATGCATATGTACAAGGCAAAGAATCTGGTGGTCCTAATCCTTACGAAAGCGGTGGCTTTAATTTTCAGGATCTTTTCCACAATAACCCTTTCGATGTAAGGAGTTAAAGTTACTTACATTTTAATGGACATAATTTTTTTATTTTATTTTTTATGTATACGTTTATTTTTAGTTTGTTGGCAATTTGTTGATGTGTGCAATATTGAGAAGTTGATTGGAACTTGGTTTTTTCTTATGAAGAGCCCTTATCTTTTTATTCATTTTTTAGAATGTGGTCTGTTGATAGTGTCAACTAGTTGAGTTGGGATTGTGAAAACATTTTTGAATGTTTGGACAATCCAAGTTTCAGTTTCTTTTGTCATAAAACCGATACAAGATTCTGAGAGTTGGGGCTCCTTTGGTATCAAGGGAGTTTATGTGCACATAATTCACGTTGAAACCCTCCTTGCTATATATAAGAGGGATGTGTTGGAGAATCTGTATCTTGCTATGCTGATGAATAATGGGTCTGTGAATGAAATGCGTCTTGTTGCATAGCTTGCTACCTTATCTCTTGTTTCTGGTTTTCTCTGACTTGAAGTTCTTAATTTATGATATGCAACTGTGAGATATAATAGTACTCCAGTCTTTGTTTGCATAGCTTGCCACCTTATCTTACCTTTAATCTTAGTTGTTTTCGAACTGTAATTTTCGCAAACTTGCTGAAGAATCAGATGATGACCTTCTTTTGTTTTGCCCTTGGCGTTTCCTTAATGATTCAGTATGGTGAAGTGATAAATTTTCTGGCAACTTGGAAGTGGATGTTAATGACAAGTAGTTAGTGTATGGAAACTTGAGGCTAAGTATTTGGTGGTGTAGATGGAAGAGGAAAAAGAAGTGTATGTTCAAAAATTATTGTTTAGGAACTTGTATAAATGGATTCAAGCACTTTCTTGAATGCATTGGCTATCAATTTTGAATCTGTAGATGATGTAGTTCTAAAAGGAGGGCCTAGATGTGGTGCGCATATAGGTGTTGGCAAAGTAACTTCTCAAATGTTGGGTGCAACACCGTACGTAGGTTGAGAGGCACCCCTCCAGTCGCTTTTGTTGAGGCATAAGGCAAGCCACTTTAAGGTTAGAAGCAAGTGAAGAGAGACGAGATATGAACGGAAACCTAATAGACGATCAAATTTTTCTTCAAATAAAATCTTGCCCAAGCAGTCAAGCTTTAAGATTCAACTTCAAGGTGAGGCCGGCAATTAAATGCTTGGTATCTCTTCAATTTCATCTCTGATTTATTGTCTCTAATTGAAGAAAAAATCCTAATCGCAAGTTTGATTAAAAATTGGGTATTTGTGGTCTCTTGTTGCTGGTGATATCCGCCAGCAAGGTCTACAATTATCGTGGCCGATCATTTGTTTTTGGGTAAGTTCTTTTCTTGCTATTCGGTCTTCATTCCACTCTATCCTGTCATCTTTTTCCATCCATATTTCATATCTCTTCATTCTTATTATTCTCATTGATCTGGTTTATTAGTTCAGCTCCTACTCTTTTGTTTATTTAACAGATTTTTCACCAGAGGTTGAAATTGGTTTAATGGAGGTGGTGAAGTGGAGTTTTGGAGGTGTGGAAGGTAATTAAGGTTTGAAGGAGAGAGAGAGACGAGGTTGAAGATGGATGGGAGAAAGAGGCATGGCCATCAGGCCATGTAGCTTCCAAGAAAGCTTTAGTAAAAGAAAAAAAGGGAAAGAGAGGAGAGACAGGAATGAATTAATTGGTGTTAATAAGGGTTAAACAATAGTCAATTAGGATTTAATTAACATGAATTAGGTTAATTAGTGGTTATTTGGATTAATTAGGTTGATTTAAGCATAATGACTACCGGAGTTGACCGCCATTAGTCATTAAGGGTATTATGATGTATTTAAAAAACCTCAGGGGCACCTTATGCATTTTTTAAACTACGAGGGCACCCTGTGCATTTTTTTAGTCCTTTTCAACTTGTACAAGATGTTTAAAACTTCTGCTCCCCTCCAAATTTAATTGACTTGTGAGTTGTGACCTAGGTGAGTGCTCCACTTTTGCTTGTGACTAGTGACTCAGGTACTCACCTGAGCCTCTCCTCCTGTCAGTTCCACTTTTTCTTTTGCTAAAGGCTTTTAGTATTTAATGGTTTCAATAACCACTTACTTTGAACTGGTATTCATTTTACTTAGATTTTGGCTCTTTTACTGGAAACTAGTACCTCAAAGTAAAAAAAAAAATAGCAAAAGAACAGCTCGCCTATGGGATGCACTCGGCTTTGCTTTGCACCTAGGCTTCTGAGACTCTTTGCACCTCAGTGGGCCTGGCTCACTCTAAAACTAAGGTAGATAAGATCGTGCATGATTATATAGTGCAAGGAAGTGGTTGTGTTTACATTTTTTTTGGAAGTATTTGAAGGGTCCTCCGGGCTTTTCATTTTCTGATGTCTTTTTTTTTGTTAGCTATCAAAAACTAGACAATACTCTCTTTTTTAATTTGTAAGTTTTTTCTACAGTTAGTACTGTACTACTGTGTTGCAATCGAATTGGGAATCAGAATGGGTTTCTTTTTATGTTGCCACCCAGGCTTCAGCATGAAAAACTGATCTTGTGACTTTAGAATCATTTAGGATCTTGGTGAGCTTTTAGTGGTATATTCTGCCTAGCTTGTTTATGGTAGTAAGGAAGGCTTCATTTAATAGTACTCAACCCTTCTTTTTTTTTGGTGAACATGCATACATCTAGAAGAGTAGGTACATGTGAGTACTTATCTTTCAGCCAGTTCTGTGATACTTTCTTGTTCTATCCTTGAGGTATTAATGGCATGCCAATCATTGTGGATTACAGTTTACTGACATTTTTACGCAAAGAAAAGGCCAAGATGTGAAGTTATCCTTAGAGTTATCTTTCATGGAAGCTGTTCGAGGATGCTCCAAAACAGTGACATATCGAACAACTTTGCCTTGTGAAGCTTGTGGTATGCTGATCCCCCCAGTGTTATTTAGGTCTTTCTTGAGTCCGAAACTGCACGGTTTCAATTAGCTTGCTCTTTTCTTACATATTCGTCTTTTGTGAACTTTTTAAAGGTGGAACAGGTGTTCCTCCTGGAACCAAACCCGAGACATGTAGGCGGTGTAGAGGGAGAGGCATGGTGAGTGAACATGAAGCACAATCTTTATTTCAATTTCACAGAAATCTACTCTCCTATACCGATGTTTGATTTTCTGATTTGCAGATGTTTATGGAAAAAGGCCCAATCGCCATCCAGACTACTTGTATTCATTGTAATGGAACGGGGAAAACATATACGGTATATTCTATTTGCTTTAGTTTATATTTGAAATAGGCGATCTTCTCTTTACTTTATCACTAAGCTTATTACTTATTGTTTTCAAAATCAAATTAGATCAAACTAAGAAAAATTCAGACCACAAACTCTCTTATTTCTGTTTACTTGTAATTTTTAACCATATATGTTCAACTCCGAAAAACAAAAATTGATTTTAAAAAAATACACATTAAGATGAATCTAACAAGTTTGGACATGATAACATTTTTTTTCCTTACAAATTACTGAAATTAGTGTAAAAGATGGTTAAAGTTTAGTCAAAACGACAAACAGGATACAGGACCAGAAATATCTAGATAAGACCAAACTTTAATAATTTTACACAAGATTACCTTATTTCAGGTTTAGAGAACATATCCGCAGTGCCTAATACATGAAATGATTACTTAGGCCTTGTGGCTTCATCTTATATGTAGCAGTCATGTCATTCTCCTTTCTAATGTGATCATTCCTCTAGTTTGTAGAATATATGGATAATCTCTGTAGATGTTCTATTGGAGATATATGTATCCCTCATGATATGTTTAGACGAGTGTTTGTGCCTAGAATTCGAAAGGGGGATGTGAAAATGAGTAGTGGTTTTAGGCTGTTAGGGAGCCAAACCAAGACCGACCTTAGGTAGGCTGGGCTCGGCAGTTGGCTCGAGCTCGAAGCAAACTTCGGCTCGAAGATCGGCTTAAGAGAGGTTCGAGATGTGTTTGACTCTTAGTAATCACAACAATGGAAGTGGAGACGCAAATACAAAATTTGCGGTCTTTATGTGTGTTGAATACTGTGCTGATTTATTCCTTTAAATATGCCGCATGCAGACACATTGCAAGTCCTGCAGTGGTAATCGAGTGGTGCAGGGATCAAAGTCTGTCAAATTGGATATCATTCCTGGTAAGGGATTCTTTCTAATTGGCGTATCATGCACTCTTTTCTTTGTAACCTTTTATGTTTTGTTTTATTCTATGCCCCTGTCCCTAGATTCCCTCCTGGGAGTTTTTCAAATTTATCATTCTTCCTTCTCTTAATGCTTTAGTGGCACCCGACAGTGCTGGTTAACATAGTACTGTATTCAAAATTAATAAAATTAAAATTTTATATGATATTTTAAATAAAAGACTATTTCTAGATGAAATTATATAACTTTTTTTTTTAAAAAAATATCTAGTTTCAAATTACACACAACGGTCTGGCACATCACTGGGCCAATGACTATTAGTTTTCAGAGTGGAGTAGCTGGGAAATTTGTTAAAATCAAAATGAGTGATCAGTTAATTTCTTACAACTGAATTTTCATTAAAGGCTTAAATATTATTGTCCTAGTTATTTTCTGAAAGCCGTTTCGGAAGTAATATTGGTATTATGGTATGTCTACAGGTGTTGATAATAGTGAAACTATCAAGGTATCTAGAAGTGGTGGGGCTGATCCTGATGGATATGGACCGGGTGACCTTTACGTTATTATCAAGGTATGCTTGGTAATTCTTGTTTCTGGCATTTCTCGTTGGACTTCTTGTGCAGCAATGATCTTACAAAAAGTGCTTATTCAGGTCAAAGAAGACCCTGTTTTCCGAAGAGAAGGTTCTGACATCCATGTTGATGCTGTTCTGAGTATTACTCAGGTTTTCTCTATGTTTCTCTTTCTATATTGGTGAAATGCTTGAATTTGATGAAGTTTTGTTTGTGCTATGCATTGTTATGTTTCTTGCTCTTTGCAAAAGTAGTACACATCAGGACGTACTTATTATAAGAAAAAGTGTGTATACTGGCAGCAAAGAAATTCCAAATCGAAGGGTGGGTTCCTTATTCTAAATCGTCTATTACTAATTAGCCAATCTACTTTTGAATCACATCAATTGAGTTATTTACCCAACAAAAGACACTAGATGAGTTACCATATCCCATTTTCAAAATACGTAGTAAAGTTTTTTGCTTTAACTACACACAACAGGAATTGCATGAAGAATTGCATCACATTACAGGTCATCATTGGACATGGGTCCAATGGGCAAGAGAGTTGCAGCTATGGATGTTGCTTGTATAGAGTATGGTCAAAGGAGGGTTTTCTCATCAGGGGATTCTATAGGGTAAACGAAGTCATTATTGGCAATCCAATAACTTAAGAGCTAAGACCCATTAACGCGAGAAGCCAAAAGCTGGAGTAAAACTAGTTGTGACTGGGGAATCTACATTACACAGCCTATCGTTTACAGAGGCTATAGCACAAAGCATTTGCTAAGGAACTTGATTGCATATGTTATTTCTGACTCTTGGTTTTTAGTTAGATTTGGGCTCCAATTCTTTTTGTTCTGAATTGATATTAGTCTCTTCCTCTGTGTTATGCGTACAGATTTTATTTCCCCCCTATATGCTTTATATTATCCAATCACCAAGAATTTAATCCCTACTGCAGGCAATTTTGGGCGGGACAATCCAGGTTCCAACTCTCACCGGAGATGTTGTCCTTAAGGTTTGTACATCTTTCTTCTGTATACTTTGTATTTTTCCCAGTCTTGAAGATTCATACTTAACTGAACTTTTCTCCCCCCATAAAGGTTCGTCCTGGGACCCAGCCCGGTCAGAAGGTTGTGCTGAAGAAAAAAGGTGAGTAGATGGCATAATTGCATGCTGCAATTTGCTTGTTTTGTTCTGTAAGGTTTTCCGGAGTTGATGAACCCTTTGCCTTATATGTATGATAAAATTGCCGTAAATATATTATTATATCATGTAGGTCGTAGTGAACCGCTTAATACATTTTGCAGAATATTTGATACGAAATTGGAAGTATAGTTTCCAACTCTGTGGTGTGGAAACAGGTCTTTTGCATTTTTATTTGCTGAATCTAAACTAGTGGGGTCATCTCATTACCTGTTGCACCATCTCCTTTCAAGGAAGTCCCTTTCATGTTTTCCTTCTTCACAAACCAAGCAAAATATTTGTAACTCTAGATTTAGAATTCCGGTCATCAAGTGGGCAGCAGAATAATTCAAGGATATAGCCAACATTTCTCGTGCATTTGTTTCATTGAACCCCTCTGTACCATTTCTTTTTTGAAGTTGAAACGTGAAAGCTTGATACAATATGTGATTTCTTGCAGGAATTAAAGCAAGGGGCTCTGCCTCATTTGGTGATCAGTTTGTACACTTCAATGTCAGCATTCCAACGTAAGTTTGCTGAGTTTATCCATTGGCAATATTATTTCTAGGGCATTTACTTGTATGTTTGCGATGGTTTTGGGTTGCCAGCTGAGCCTATGATATATTGATTGTTCAATATTCACGATTTCCTATCTAACGCGAGGGTGCCATTTGGGTGACGAAAAATTGGCAGGAGTTTGACCCCAAGACAGCGGGAACTTGTAGAAGAGTTTGCCAAAGAAGAGCAAGGAGAATATGATAAGCGCGCTGCAGCAGGGGCCTCTAGATAATTCGGATTTTCAAAAACTAAGAGGCAATATATGACTTGCATATTCACACAGGCATCTGAACTAAAGAATGAATAGAACTCCATATTACTCATCCATTTGGTCTAGTTTAGGTTATGATTATTGTTCAAGGTTTTCCTTTGGAGCTGAGTTTGAAGGAGCTGCAGGTTGGGGCCAGAAGCATAAGCAGTTCAGTAGGCTTGAAAAGTTTTGTAGGAAGTAAAATACTAAATTCATTTGATGCTGTTATGTGCAAATTAAAAAATTGGCCGCTATGCCAGGTTTGTAAATATTATCAATGAATGAATGAATTAAACTCTTCTTCATGGACACTTATATTATGTTGTCCTAATTACCCTCTTTTGAGGTTAAGTAATATTATATAATTTCATAACCACAAAATTACACAAAGAATAACACAAAACCATGGACACTTAAATTTACTTTTGTGAGATATAATTATTTAGTATGATTTTTTTGTTTTTCTCGTGCAGTTTTGTACCTTATTAGTGAAAGTCAACCTTAAGTAATCTATAAAGAGTATAACTAACAATTCTTTTTAACAAATTTTTGCCACTATTTTCACATTGTAGAATGAACAATAAGAAATAGCACATTTCATGAAATTAATTATATTATTTGGTTACCGAATCAAAATAGCCAAAACATAAGGTTACTAATGAGAATTTCCAAAGGTGATAGCATATTTCATGAAATTAATTATACTATGTTTGAAAAATAATTATTGGTATATTTTCCCCGAATCACTAAAATAGTTATATTTTATAGGTGATAGGCTGATAGCCTATGATATTGCCAATTTGACATCATCTTTTATCTAGGGATCCTGGGATTGAGTCTCGTCTCCTGCAAGTGGGATCTCCACACTCTCCCTATTTGTAAAGGTTTTAATCCCTTACTTTATGTAACACCTACACAATTCATACACGTCTAAGATACGTCGTATCGACTTTGAGAGTGTCACCGTCGCGGTGAAATGCAATACTTCTTGAAATGAAGGCATTAAATTAGAACATTAACTTACTCCTTATTATGAAAACTAAACTGTAGCAGAAATAATATGTTAACTACAACTCTGGAATCACTATGGACTCTTTTATTTAAAACCATTAACTAAGTAATTCATAAATAAACTCTAGAAGGTTCAATAAAAACATTTTAAAGGTTTAGAAACAAAGAGTATCCCGTGTATGTCCGAACTCATGCAGCATCAACATCATACCTAATCTGCTCCCCATGGAATATCAATGGTTCATCACAGGTCAACAAACAACACAAACAACAAACAAACACCTATGATGAGTACGTACTTAAACAATGAAATAATATATCAAGCATAATCAAGGTAATAAAAATCATTCCTAGACATGATACAACGAGAGTATTAAACCCATCACACAAGCAAAAGCAGACATAATGCAGCAAGTAAAAGGACTAATGTCTATCACTCATGCTGAATAGGAACAGACATGCAGACATTAAAGACTATAATCTTACCATGTCCACTGATGCAAGATAACAAAACTAGGTAGCCAAAAGTACTGTTTCCCTATCTACTATCTTGATAAACTTGATTACTACTTCAAAAAAAAAAAAGTCTCATGATTCAAGTAATTATATATAGATGATAGAAGTATAGAACAGTAATATGTTCCTCCTGTCAGCATATTTCATCGTCTAAGACTCAAATAACAGAGTTGCAATAGAATTTGCTGCCACACATTGTTTAGTTTGTTTCAGTTTTATAGCCCTGCTGCCTGTATTACTTTGCTTCGACTCATAAGATGGTTTAATCCAATGGACATATATCGTTGCATTGATTCTCGAAAATAATGAACACACTTAATTTCATTTTGTTTTGATGATTAATGTCTTTGCCTGCTGACAACAGAGTAGTGTTTTTTTTTTTTTTTTTTCACAGAAATTAAGAAAAGTGAATCATATGTTGGACCCACTCAAACTTAGCTAGTAAAACAGTCACATCTAAGCACTAATTACATCACTACAATATCATCAAACATTTAATTAAGCTAAAAACTTAGTTTCAATCAACTCATGATCCTATCTATCTACTAAGCTTGATTATATGATTACCCTCTCTCTTTCGCTGCCTCTTGTTCCATAGGGCACCACAACCATGTTGCGGAATGGCAGGAACATCAATGTATTCCATGAAATGTGTTGTCTTCTTTGCTTTATTGCATTGCTCATAATCATCATGCAATTTCTTCTTTGTCATCTCCAACTTTTTCTCATATGATAAGGAGTCTAATCAAGACTTGTTGCGTGCATTATTGCTTATTACCATCGTGCAATCTCTTCTTTGTCATCTCCAACTTTGAGTCTACACAAGCTTTATTGCATTGTTTATTATCATCCTCCAATCTCTTCTTTGTCGTATCTAACTCTGAGTCTACACAAGCTTTATTGCATTGCCTATTATCATCTTGCAATCTCTTTTTTGTCATCTCCAATTTTTTGTCATAGGATAAGGAGTCCACACAAGCTTTATTGCATTCCTTAGAATCATCCTGCAATATCTTCTTTGTTATGTCCAACTTTAAACCGTATGATAAAGAATCTAAACAAGACTTATTGCATTGCTTATGATAATCGTGCAATCTCTTCTTTGTCATCTCCAACTTTTGTCGTGTGATAAGGAGTCTACACAAGCTTTATTGCATTGCTTAGCATCATCCTGCAATCTCTTCTTTTACATGGTGTACGTGACATTAATCTAATTATATCCACTTTTTTATTACAAGTACGAGAGACAACTTTGCACTTCTCTTTTACATAGTGTATGTGATTAAGGAAATAAAAATCACATGGAAAGTATATTTTAACTTCAATAAAGAATCAGATTATTGTCGACCAAGTAATGAAAAACTGAACTAAGTCATATCAACGTGATCAATATGTAGCAAAAAATATAATATTATCATCAAAACTCAAAAACTAACGTAGTAGAATGAATAAGTTACGCAAACAATTAGAAAGATAGATAATGGAAGTCCTAAAACTAACAAAGAAAAACACAAAAATTTAACAAACGAAGATCATGAAAACTAAAAGAAATAAAACTTGCTTATTATTGATTAGGAAACTCAAGATTCATACTTTCACCATGAGAAAAACTGAACAACTAAGCTAGTCTATGATGATGTTGGCCTTAATGGCGTGAAGCTAAGCAAATCAGTAGTTGTTGTAGCTCGAATGAAAATATGGATGAACGAATATGAGGTAAATGTAATGTAGCAGTTATATTCGTACTCCTTCGTGGCTATTTATATAATTGGAAGCTCGACTTGATGCACAAGGCAAATTATCCTAATCCTCATATAACTAGGAAATACTAATTTACGTATGCTTAGGAAGCTCAAGAACATTCACTGGGTGTCTTAATTACATTATTAAAGTTATGATAGAATCATAGTAGATGGTTAATATGATAGAGTTACGTATACAGTGAAATTCTATGACAATTTAACACGTTGTCAGTTTCCCAATCTGGGCTGCACTCTAGAAACCTCTTACTCTCTCAGCTTCCCTCACATATAAGGAAGTTTGGAGGCTCGAATTGGTGAATCTCGTTTCACATCAATTTTTCAAGTGTTATGGCAAAGAGAGGTTGGGATGTGTTTGAGAGGCACGCAAAAGGCACCAATTTTATTGTTCTGTTGCACTGACTTCGTACTTGTAGTAGTCCAAACTTTGAAGAGGTTACCCAATAATGGTACCTTGTGTGGAAAGAGCTTTTTCCTGCTCAACTTTTGGCCAACCAACGTATTCGAGAGATCCTTGATCAAGGCCATGGAAATGATGAGACAGACTCCACAAGGCCGCACACTGTAACGTACTGACTCTTCCCTAGTCGCTATACGTGGCCTACTTGCTTCACAGTCTCGTCGGAAGCCAAGTCAAGGCACCCGCTTGGCTAAACTAAGTGTGCAACGATATTGGCTAAGTATGGAAAAGATGGCTAGAGAGAAGATTTCTAAGGAATGTTCTTAAATTGCTTGAGAGAGAATACAAGTATTGAATGATATGGACAAATGAGGAGGGGTTGCCTATTTATAGGCCTCCATCCTTCCTTCCCCTAACTCTAGAATATTCCGCACCTCCTCAATTGGAGGATTCTACACAATTGTTGTCCTAGAACCTTCTACAAACTCTACAAGGTTTATGTACAGCAAGGAATAATCTAGATACATTTTAGAAGTACCCTAGCCTAGAAGCTTTCCTCCAAGAGCATGCTAGACCCTTCTAGATCCTTCCGGTGCACCACCAAATATGCTCATGCATCACCACACATTTTTGGGCCTTAAATTGAAATTTTGGCTCGACCATTATCTTTAATGTCCCAAAATACGGCAGACCCCCAAATTTGAGCTTATTTAGAGCTCATTTTGACACCATTGTGGACCGTTCTTGTTCCTGATGATAGGTCTTAGTCCAGTCGTTGCTTCGTCGTCTTCTACTTCGACCGCTGCCGAGTGGTGGTCAACTTTGGCTCTTGCCACCGATTATTGTAACGCTTCCTTGGGAAGCTAGATCTAGTTTTTTTTTTGTTTTTTTCCTTTTCTTTGTACTTTAGTTTCTAGTGGGTCTCTTCCTGAGATAGGGATCCACTAGATTAGGTGCCTATTAATCCTATTAATCTTTCCTTGAGATAGGGATTTCACTAATCCATCCACGTACCTGGTTCCAAAAAAAAAGTTGTATGTATTAGATATATTGTGTGGAACAAAGAAACAAAGATATTTGTGAACTTTTAGTTGCTATAACATGTTCTTCAATTAGAAAAAAAAAATTCTAGGACAATTTTGCAATGGCTAGAATATAACTGTAACCGCCATTATCTTGTGTAATTTAAATCGTTTCTTTTTTAATTGTAGATCCACATTATCATCAAATTGAATTTATAATTCGCATTTATACATTAAAAAATTGTATTAAATTTTGTATATGTTACTTTTCTTTATATTCCATAAATATGTGTCGATGATGATCCCAAAAGATCTAAGAAAATAAAGAAATAATACTCCACAAAACTTTGTTTTCATTTTTAAAAATCGAATTAGTCTTTCTCTATTTTCCTATATTTGTAAGATTTAATTGAATTAATGGACAAGATTAGTCAATTAAAATAAAGAGCTACTATTTCAATAGTTATAATGGCTACAATTTATCTGAAGTTATATTGAAAAGTATATCGATCAATGTGTCAAAGAGAATACCGATCAATGTGTCGCATGGTCTTAGCAATAGTATGACCAAAAATCGACGATTTGAGGAGCCTCTCAATAGACTTGAATAAATTAAACTGAGCTTAATATGGAGATAATACATTGTGACTTTGTGAGACATTAGTTGGATGCTCCCAAGTCCATAGTTTAGTCTTTGAACTATATACTTTCCATAAGATTATTACTCTTCAAAGTGTTGTTTATGCACCAAGTGTACAGTCTCATTGTGTACCCAAAAAAAACATATCGTTTATTGAAAAAAAAAATGAACTTTTTAGCAAATTTTCTAGGTAAAAAGAACATGTAATTCAAAATCAAAGAGCATTTTTAATCTTATTCATCAAAGAATATTGATCACAATGAAAAGAACATTACAATTTTAAATAAAAGAACATATTTTTCAAATTTTAATTTGAAAAAAACATATCACTAATGAATTTATACTAATATATTAAGAGAACGTATTGTGTCGGACTCGTCCGACCATAATCTTGGTCGGACGACTTTCAGGTGGTTTCCAATTTTTTTCAGGTAGTCTTCATTTTTTTTCAGGTGGTTCCAATTTTTTTTCAGGTAGTCTTCATTTTGTTTTCAATTAGTCTTCTTTGTTTTTCAGTGGGTTTTTGTGCTTCAGTAAGATTTACTTGGGTTTCAGTTGGTCTTTATTCTTTTTCAGGTAGTCTATATTTTTCTTCAGGTAGTCTTCATTTTGTTTCAGTTAGTCCATTATTTCTTTCAGTTGGCCCTTATTTCTTTCCGTTGGTCCAACTGAAAGAAAAGAAAGTCTAACTGAAAGAAAAGAAAGTCTAACTGAAAGAAAAGAAAGTCCAACTGAAAGAAAAGAAAGTCCAACTGAAAGAACACAAAGTCTAACTGAAAGAAAACGAAGTCCAACTGAAAGAAAAGAAAGTCCAACTGAAAAGAAAACTAACCTGAAAACAACCATCCTTCGAATTGATAAAAACAACCATGACATTGTTATAAGCAAGGAATCACCACTCACCACATTCTCACCATCCTTCGAATTGAAAGTAAACCAAATTCGAATTGTCTGATATCAACATTCTTCTCCTTAGTCGGGTCCTTTTCAAGTAATGCGGCAAAATTTCATCAACTTCAATCAAATTTCTAGGACTTCCACCCTTTTTTCTTCTTGTTGCACCTTTCTTTCCTTTACCACCTGCTGTATCCATTGTTGTTTTTTCTCTCTCCTAAATGAAGTTTATATTTTCTGGAAAAATTGTATGTATGTATGTGTAAGAATTTTGAGTGTGATGGAAGATGAATGAAAATGGATGATGATGAATGGTTGTGCTCAGTTTTGGTTTTTCACCGGCGGCGACGGAGGAAGAAGATGAAGAAGGAGAAGCGGTGCCGTTCTCGCGGCTTCGTCCGACGGAAAATGTTAGGTCAGACGGTCTGACCCAATACTTTCACATATATTAAAGGACGTTCATAAGCAAGTAACTACACCACGTGGCGCTATCTCTTATAGTAAACAAGCATACAATAAAAAAAAAAGAGTAGAAAATACATCTTATTACCCTCCCAATCAAGTAATATTTGGTGTTATATTTATGATGTAAAATGTGAACAAATGAATAGTATAATTACTCGAGGAATAATCCGGGCCTAAAAACTAGTTTGAAATTAAATACTGATATCATGTTCTAATTCAACTAACAGCATGTTTTTTTGTATCAACTTAAATTAAAACATACCTATTTTGAATGTATTTAATATTTTCTTGTTAAATATCCTTGTGTTCTTTTTCATAGAGTCACGTTCTCTTTATATGTACACGGTGGTGAATAATTTCATGTTCTTTTTCTACAGCATCACGTTCAAAAGAACATAGGTCATAATGAAAAGAACATTAAATTAAAAGAACATACAGTTTGAACTCAAAGAACATAGAGCGCGATAAGCACTGTACACTTAAGTGCACCTTCTAAATCGCGATTACTCGTGAGTCGTGACGATGACAACTATAAACACAGTCTCGTTTGAGCCATTTGCACACCATTATAAAGGATGACAGGCTTGACAACTTAAACAGTCGTCAATAGTTTGGTAGCAGAACCATCAAAAATAAGTTCTGATTGTATCTAACAAGTGCTAATGTCAATGAGTTCTTAATTTGTTTGTTCACCATGGACTAGCTAGCAGTGGGAGAAAAGGGGTTGGAATGTTCTATATTGATCCACTTCATTTGCTCTTTCTTATATACCATATACGGTATTGATAGAGGAATTAACACCTTAACAACAACTGATACAACCCAGTTCGTCGTCCGATCAAGAACATTATACAAAATCATGTACAAAAGCAAGAACTGCTTCATGAACTCAAGGACTATATCTGTCTATATGTTTGCCAACTTCGACAAAGTTCTAGCCTTAGATCCAATTTCTAGATTTCTCAAAAATGAAATTCCCATATCATTCATAGAATTTAAGACAACTTCTGCACGAAGATCTTCGCCTGCAGATTTGTACAAGTGAACAGCAGCACTCATTGTATACCTGTCAGGCTCCAAATTCTTTTGAATCCTTTCAAAGTGAGAAATGCCTTTATCCACATATCCGTAGTCCATGTAACTCCTTAATATGGTCCGACAACATATCATGTCGGGTTTTAATCCAGAAGCAAGCATTGTATTGAAAACCCGGTCAATTTCCTCAATTAAGCCAGCTTTGGCAAAGACTGATATTAAGAGGTTGTAATGAGCACAGGAAGGTTGTATCCCTTCTTTCTCCATGGATAAGATGGTGAGTTCTGCTTCCCGGTATTTCATACTCTCTGTGTAAGCTTTAATAAGGGCGAGGTAGGTTACGGAATCAGGAGAGAATCCATCTCTCTGCATTGCCTTAAAAAGTTCTTCTGCCTCCGAATAATGTCCCACAGCGGCATATACATTTAACATAACATTGTAGCTTATCTGCAAAATCAGAGGCATCTGGATGTCACAAAATTTAAACAAGAGGGCAGACAACATAATTATACAACAAATACTACCTCCATTCTTTTGTAAGTGCAACGTTTTGACTTCAAACTATTCTTTTACACCATAGTTTTTGCTTCAGTAATAATGTATGGTACATGTTAAACTTTCATGTGTATTTTCAAAATAGCAACTATTTATTATTTTTATAATTGAATATTTAAAGAGATTAATGGTCAAATACTCAATTTTATGTGTTGGCAAGCGTGAAAAACAACATGTTGCAACAACAAAGGAAGTATTATAATTATCCAGGTTTTATCTAAGCTTGAGGTTATAGTCAAAGATACCATTAAGAGCAGAAAAAAGAGAATAATGTGGAACCAAGGCGAACTTTCAAAGTTAAATTTACTAAAATAGAAAGAGGCCTACTTATTTTGGATAAAGGGAATACCAAGGAAAACTATAGGGCAGTTCATATGGCACTTCGTTCGACTTCTTTATTTTTCGAGTTTCGACGACAACCCCCTCCCCTTGTTTTCTTATCGAAGGTAAAAGAAGGATACAGTAACGAGTAATGAGTAATGAGTAATGAAACAGAGTTCATAGGACAATGCTCTTCATTGAGCCAAACAGCACAAAAGGATCTATATAGCCAGCTCATCAAGAAAACCATGAGTTTCTAAGTTGCAAATAGAAAAATATTACCTTCCCAGGTCTAATGCCTTCCTCCTGCATTTTAGCAAATAATGTAGATGCTTCCTGAGCCTTTCCTGCAATAGAAATGAAATCATATGGACATGCCAAAAGTTTGATCTCCATCTAGTTCAAATTCTGAAAAAAAGAGCAAGAAGAAAGAGACATACAGGACATAAAGAAACCACTTAAAAGAAGAGTAAAAGATATCATTGTAAAGCGTACCAAACTTCCCATATATGCTTATTAGATTAGTGTAAACTTTCTCATCCAACGGTATGCCCAAATTCTGCGCCATGCTGAACATCTCTACTACTTTGATCAGGTTTCTTTGCCTCCCATAGACACTACATCAACCAAATAATAGACCAAAAGAAAGTAAGAGATGCTTCGTCTCCCACCTTCGGAGGCATGCTGAAAAGAAGGCTAAGACGTCTAACCTGATCATAGTGCTACAGGTCTGAATTGACAGGGAAACTCCAGTTGATAGCATGCGTTCATAAATTGTGGCAGCAAAATGCAATTTACCTGTGAAAGTAAAACGCTGAGCATCAATCATTACTGTCTTTCGTGTAAACCATTCTATAACTAACAGTCAAAAAGACTAAAAAAATAACCTGCTTCCAACATTGCCTTAATAAATGTATTATTTGCAATAGTGTCAAGCACCAAGTTGTCATGCAAACTTCTGCGTATTATATTCTCTGCTTCCTGATGCATCCCTGAGATATAATCACCATGTCACTTGTAGATAACAGATTAAAGACAGAAATTGAAGCACTACTGCCAAATGGCCTTGAGATTTGCAGATCCAAAACAATATTTTCATAAAACCTATTCATATACACAGTCAAAAATGGTAATTGCCCAAAATATAAGAGTTCCAACTAACAGTCACTTTTAGAAGTGCAGCCAAGATTCAGTATTCCTTCAGTAACCACCTCACACATTTACCTTGGTAGCACAGCTAACAAAACTTAGCTCGTCCAGTTAAGTAACTAAGCAGATAAAGAATTTTATCTTTATGTCTATGTTTTGACATGTAAGCAGTTATGTTTTGACGTGTAAGCATTTTTGTTTTGACATGTAAGCAGATAGAGAATTTAGAATGAATAAAGATAACCCAAAACATACCACGGTTTGTTAGATTGTTTACAAGGACACTGATGATAATGGGACTCAAAGTGATTCCTCTTTTTGTGCTCTCCTTGTAAACCTGGTAACCTTCCCCAGGATCACCACAGTTGACACAGGCATCAATCACTGAATTGTATATTTCAGTTCCACAAATATCAGAATTCACCACAGCTGCAAACAGTGCTTTAACTTTTTCCAGTTTTTGTTGCTTCCCATATAAAGTAATCATAGAAGCCAAGATCTCACCCTGCGCTCTTGAGTCCCTTTTAATTAATAGATCATAGATCATTTCAGCTTTAGATTCATCACCTACACCACCGAGTTTAATGTCAATCTCCAGGAAATACTTGATAAGATAAAGCTTTTTTTTAATGGCCTCAATAAGATAAAACTTGCTTGAATTTGAAAATACAAAATATGCACTAAGAAAAGGCTGGACACTGATTTCTAAATTTAAAAGTAGGTTCACCTTCACGAATAAACTTGCAAATGAGTTGATTTGTAACAGATAAGCCATCAGCAGATTCAAGCAAAAGTTCGAGTGTGTATCTAGTCTTGATGTTACTGCCATTTGCTAAATAAAGACGAAGCATAAGCTCTAGTGCACTAGTATTAAGCAACCCAGGGGCCCGCAAACTGCCTTCTTTTTTCTCAACTTTGCCATCTTCTGCACGCAAAATCAAGGAAACAGTTTGAATAAAGCTACTATTTTCCAAAGATTCGTTTCCACATACGTCTTCAATAAACTGCTCGGCTTCTCTAATCATTCCTTCCTTGGAGTACACCTTCATCACAGTCCTGCAGAGCTCCTCGTCAAACACGACATTGTCCTTTCTTATCTGAACTATAAAATTTTTGGCCTTCTCAAGCAGTGCCTCTCTCAGAAACATGTTGAGCATGGTTTTACAAGATCCTGAATCCGGGACTCCAATGCTGGATAAAGACTGAAAAGTGGCTTCAGCAGATCCCAAATCTTCCTTCATAATGTAACACTTCAACAAGATATTATAACCAATTCTGGATAGTGTTATATTTCGAGACCTCATCACTTCCATGGTCTGCAAAGCTTTTACATATTCCCCTGAACTAAGATACACTTGTGCCATTGCTGTATATGTTTTCTCATCACTAAGAAGACCCAATCTTCCAGCCTCTTCAAAAGTCTTTTCTGCATCTTCACAAAGACCAAGCTTCCCATATATCCTGACAAGTAAACCATAAATGACTTCATCAGCCCGGATTCTAAACCTTTCCATTTCTGAAAACAGAGACAGGGCCTTCGAGTAATCCCCATTCTTATAGTAGAGAGTTAAAAGAGAAGCACAAGTAAAGTTACTTGGAATTATGTCTCGATATCGCATGTCTTCATAAAGCCTCAATACCTCATCTTGGTTGCCTTCTTTGACATTACATGTAATGAGAAGGCTGTAACTGACTTCTTCAGGAACAAAACCAAGGCTCTTCATCTTATTGAAAGTTGCCAAACCCTCTTCAAGAAGACCTTCCTTTACAAGTGAGCAGATGACAACTGTGAAGGTAAAGTGGTTAGGTACAACCCGCTTATCAACCATGTCCCTATATATCTGTATCACATATTGGTGAAGTGATTTCTTTTGCAAGGATGACAGCATGAAATTATAAACTGCAACAGAAAGTACCACATCCCTCTCTCGCACAGCAGTGTAAAAAGCTAACATAGCTTTGTGGCGTCCCCATCGAGCATATGTACACAGCATAGTTCCACAAGCAATTTCATCAGGTTCGCATCCTGCATCAAGCATCTCAAGAAAGGTCTCCTCAGCCAGCTTAATCTTCCCAATTTGACCATATGCACGCAAGACAATTGTGTACGCAATAACACTAGGACGGTAGCACAGCTGCTCCAAGTGCATCAATAACTTCAGTACATACTCATTATCTATTTCAATAAGGTGCAGATAAATGAATCAGCTTGTAAGCAGTGATCAACTTTCTCCGCACACAACCTACAACTAACTCGCTTTACTACTACTTCACTCATTTCAGTAAAACTAAAAGCTTAATCAGACCAAAATTCTAAATTGAATTATTCTAGTCCAACTCTAATAAGTTCAGCCGAATCATCCACCACTTCCAATGAATAAAAATACGTAAATCACTAGCCACTTTTTGGTTCATTCAACACTCTTAACACAACCTGCACCATATAATTTACCAGTCTATAGGTTCATTGACAGCAAAAAAAAATCCTAGTATACCTATACCATAACTTTATCCTAACTCCAAAAAATTCAGAGCAATATTATCATGGAGATCACTATTCAAAGACAAGTCCAAAACCCAAATGCCAGAAGAAGCAAAACTCAAGGCAGGAAAATCAGAGAAAAAGTACCTTTTCATCTCCAAGATTAACAAATTATGTACATCAATCAAGTGGCATTTTCGTAATTAGAAAAATAACTATATAAAGCCGTAGAAGTCAAATATACACTCATGATTATATTAGTCACTTAACATACATAAGTAACTCTTTCATGATGTAATTGGTTGGAAATTCACCTCGTACCGTTATAATACAGTCATGATTATATTAATCACTTAATAGTTAACATACATAACTCTTTCATTTCATGATATACTCCATCCGTCCACTATAGTTCTCATTTCCATTTTGGGTGTCCCAAAATATAGTTCCCATTTCCATATTTAATTCCACATTTTTTCCGTAATTTGTCTAGAAAAAACGTGTCCTATCATTTATTTGCTTCTTGAATTTTGTTTTTTCCTTTGATTATTCAACAAAAATATTACAATTAATGCTCTTTCATCAATTATTCTACATTCCTCTCCTAAAATCATCTATTCCAATACGACATTTATTTAAATAAACAAAAACTATTTACTATCTCTCTTAGATTCTACTTGCATAAATTACCCTGAACTTGCATAAATTACCGTGAAAAAAAAGGAAATAAGAACTATATTTTGAGACGGAGGGAGTAATCTATTGGGAATTCACCTCGTACCATTAACGTCACAAGGTCGAACCCTCCCAACTATCGTACTTGGGCTAGGATTTCAGGGTCCTTCTCCTTACCATTAAAACAAAACAAAGTCGAAATTCGATAAACAACACAAAATAATTACCTGCAATTTCATCCAAGCAAAGAAATCCCTAACTTGGCGCCAACTCTTTTGTTCCTTTAACACAACACACATTTCTCTAAAAGTAAGTTTAGTAACAAAAGATCCCATAACTTTTCTGATATCATAACTACCCTCACTTTTCTGGGATAAGCTACGAACAACTTGAATAGCAGCAACAACATGTTTACCATACAAATGACCATTACGATCATCTTGCAAGTACTGAACCATTTGCTCCGGAGAACGGCGAACCCACCTCGGGGTTTGCGCTTGAGGGCCTTGGTTTCTGCGCAAGGCGCTTAAGTAGCGTGCTTTACCTTTGATTATGCGTCGGGCGTTGTCGTCGGAGAGTGGGTTTTTGGGGTTTTTGGAACGAGGTTTTGGGTTGTTGTTGTTGTTGTTGTTGTTGTTGCCGGTGCTGAGAGTCCATGGGTCGGGGGAAATGGAGCAGTGGATATGGGTAATGGTATTTGGGTTTTTGAGGGGAGGTTGAAGGTGGGGTTTTAGGAGAGGAGTTGGAGAGAGAAAGGAAGATTGGAGGGATTCCATGGATGGAGTTGTGAGCTTGTGAGCTTGTGAGCTTGTGAGCTTGTGTTGTGGGGATTGGAGAAGGGAAATTGGGAAAGATATTATTATTAGGATTAGTAAAATATCTTAACATTATTTTTGAATGGATTTTTCATTTTTGTGTGAATTTGCTTCAATTTCTACCTTTATTTTAGAGCATGTTCGGTTAACTTTTCCCGTCTCTTATTAGTTTACCCCTTTTTTTTGGCACATTTGCCGAGATACTTATTTGAATCTTAATATCTCTAATTTTCGATAATCAAAAATTACAGAAAGTTGATATTTGGATAATACACATTGAGACGAATCCAACAAGATCTCACATGACTATATTTTTTCTTAAATACAAATTACAAGAGATAGTCAAAGTCATGTATGTGAATAGTGTCAAAAGTCAAAAGGGGTAAACTAATAAAAGACGGAGGGAGTACATGAGAAATTAGAATTCCTATGAAGTAGATGTATGTATTGTTGTTTGGTTGGCAAAAACATGGGAAGTATAACTTTCTATGAAGTTCGTGGAGGAAATAACTTACCTATGCCCCCCTAGGTAAGTGGAAATTCTCATGAGAAATAAATTTTTTCTCATGTTCAACCAAACAAAAAATGTAGTTCCTAGGAAATGAAATTTCATGGGCAATGCAAATTCAAGGAAAACTATACTTTCCAACTTCACCAAACAACCCCTTAGTATAGTTTGTGGGATGATGTAAATGGTCCTACTACAAGGAGTTTCCCACAGTTTTTTACGAGTAGACTAATTTCTTGCGGGGGTTTGTATAGGTACCTTAAAGGATAGTATCCCTCCCAGTTGGAATTTTTTCCATACCCGTTTACGGCCCGTTTGGTAGTCGTTAATAAATTGCGGTAATGGGAATGAATTTTAAGTGTAATTTTATTAGGGAAGCACCCTTAAAATCTCCATGGGGAGGCATTCTTTCTCCATGGACAAGTAATCTCACCCCTAAACTTGTGTTTTTGTCTCCAAGGGGAAGCAATTTTCATTACCACTCATTACCACCCTACAAGGTGGTATTGGATGGGAATGAAAATTCAAGAAGGAAAGTGGACACTTTAGGATAAATTAGCATTACCATGGTAATGGACAATGATATTTTTCACAAATTTACACACAAATTCATTCCCATTACCACCATTTATGAACAACTACCAAACCGGCCGTTAAACCCGAGACCTTGGTTAAGGAGTAAGTGGTCGTTAACCACTCACACCAAATCCAGTTGGTACAAAAATGGTGATAAGGATGATGTTATTTGGAATTGAAGTGGGTGCGGAGTTTGAATTTTGTAATATGGTTGTGAAAATTGGAAAGTGGTTTTTTTTTTCCAAGAGTGTAGGAGTAGCTTCCATTTTATTCTTTTCTAACACCGTTCATGTTAGTATTATGTTAGATAGTGACGGTTGGAGTTTTATTTACTTATAAGAATGTTGTTAAGGTTGTTCATGATTATTGATTGTTAGATCATTACTTGCCTTGGATTCTAGGTCAAAATGTTTAATTAGATAATTGTTATTCTTGTATTGGATCTTTGTTTTTTTTTTTGACAGGGTATTGAATCTTTGTTGGCTTTGGATATTTATACAAATGATATTTAGTTGCTCCTAGACTTCCCTTACAAATGAACTAGTAATAAAAGGACTATTGCTATATTTAGTTATTTATTTTATTATACATATAACATGTTTTGGTCTCACCAATTTTTCTCTTTCACCAACTCTATCTAAATAAACCATTCAAAAGTAAAGGCAAAATGGTAGAACTTTTAAGGGATATAGGAAGCATAAGTGAAGTTGAACGGGCCACATCTATCTAAGCCTAGAATGGGTCAAGATCATACTACCTCTGTTTTTATTTAGTTGCAACGTTTTGACTTTCACGTTTACCAATATATAATTTCAAATCGTTTTATCTCTAATTGTATGTAAGTAAAAATTATAAAAATTTGATATTATAAAAGCTTACATCGAAACGAATCAAACAAGACCCCACATGACTATATTTTGTTTAACATATAAATCAATAAATGTGGTCAAATAAGAGAACATGAATAGTGCAATTTGTCAAACGTTGCAACTAAAAAAGAACGGAGGTAGTATTTGTTTGGCGAAGTATTTTAGAAAATTCTAAATTGATCCATGCACAGGTCAACCCATGTATTGTGTCAGCGCGTTTACGCAATATTATTCTAATTAATTCATATGTTTGGTGCGAAAATTGGGATATAGTATCTCAAATTTGAAAAAACAACAAGTGACTCAGTTATCTTCTCGAAATGTGCACATAGTGATAGGTAGTATTCATGTACTAGAAAAGGCTCCTAATATTGATGATCATGGGATGTTGCAAAAAAAATATCAATCAATATGGATTAGAGAGAAGGGAAATTGTTTTGTAACAAGTAAATTAAGACATTTTAAAAATGATAATCCAACAATTAAGGAAAAAATTTGAATTTTTTTCCTTGGATAATGCAAAAATGGGTTTTAATTTCCAAAATATGCCCAAAAAAATTAAAATTCCCGGCGTACCGTCCACGTAGGACAACACGCGAGAAAATTGTTTTTTTTTTAACCCACGGAAACCGCTACTTTAATTTTAAAATAAACCGCTAGTCTGAGTAGCGGTTTACCTGCGCAAAATATGGTAAGCAGATATTAGTTTTCATAATAAACCACTACTCGGAGTAGCGGTTTACAAAAAAAAATAAAAATTCTCGGCACTTGTAAACCGCTACTTGAAATTCTCGCGTGCCGTCCTACGTGGACGGTACGCAGGGAATTTTAATTTTTTTGGACATATTTTGAGAATTAAAACCCACTTTTGCATCATCCAAGGAAAAAATTCGAAAAAATTTACAATGTCAAAATTGTAGCCACCATAACTTATATAATCTGGACTATTTTGTTTTTAAAAAAATGAGATCCACATCATTAATTACGCGCCTTTATATATAAATTATAACTAAATTTATACATTAATAAATATATATATTATAATTTGTATATATTAATTAGATTTACATTACATAAATACTTGTTAATGGTGATAAAAAAAACCTAAAGATTGAAACAATCATCCAAGAGGAAAAAAATGCCTTTTTCTCCCTTTTTCCGTGTTTCTTAGATTAGGTCAAATTAACGAGCAAGATCAGTTTATAAAATAAAGGGTTAACATTTCAATAGTTTTTTTTTTTTGACGGAAAATATTTCAATAGTTATAATGGCTAGCCATTAAATAATATCCGGAAATTCAAAAAAAATAAAAGAAAATCACCATCCCCAAAATGCCAAACTTACACTCTACCAAAAATCAAAATTCCCAAATTAATCCCTACAATATTTTAAAAACCCCCAAATTTCACATCTTCATGATTTTACCGCAAAATCATAACCCCCCAAAACCTAGCAAGCTCAAAAAATAGTAAAAATGTCGTCAAGCTCACCATCCCCGAAAATATTACTGGCAAAACCTAGTCTCGCCGCCGGAGTTCCGTCATCCGCCGGAAAATTCATCCGAGGTTCCGCCGGAGAAGACGACTCATCTTTATCAGCAGCTTCAATTCGATCTCGTCTTCCACCAGTTGGTTCTCTTAATCTTCTTTCTGATTCTTGGGATTTTCACTTCGATCGTTTTCTTCCTGTATGATTTTTTTCACCTCCCTAAATTTCAATTCAAATTGATATTACTGTAAAAAAATGTTTTGTTTTTTTTTTGGTGATTTTTGTTTTTGGTGGAAATGCAGTTTTTGACTGATAATACTGAATTTACTGTGGTTGGAGTAATTGGGCCGCCTGGAGTGGGTAAATCCACCATTATGAATGAGATTTATGGGTTTGATCCTACTTCTCCTGGTAATTTTTATCATCATAAATTTTGTCTGTTATTATAGTTAGATTGAATGTGGAATTACTATGTTGCATTGAAATTTGATGGAAGTTGTTTGTCCCAGATTTTGGAAACTTGTTCATGGGGAGAATATCATTTATAAATGCCGGTTTTCGTGTCGGTTTTGAATCCATTTTCTGTTTTTATGCAATATTAGCTTGGAAATGAGTACTTAACTGTGTAGTATGATGATCAAATGGCTGTTTCTTTGTATGTTTCTTTTAAGTGGGGAGTATGTTATTGGGTTTGTTTCTGTCATTGAATTAGATTTCTAGCTTGATGTTTTGTTGTAATAGCAATATAAGATGTGTCATTGGTTGTAGGAATGCTACCTCCTTTTGCAATTCAGTCTGAAGAAACTCGAGCAAGTGCTAGACATTGTACTACTGGCATTGAACCGCGGATTTCTGCTGAGCGTTTAATACTTCTTGATACCCAGGTTCATTTTGTTTGTAATTATTACCTATGAAAACCATAATGTTGTCAGTTACTCTTTTTCCACCTCTAGAATTGGCTTTCTCAATCAGTCTTCTCTTTTCGACAATTGTGAGGAATCTATAATTTTGACAACTGCAAACCCTTGTGGCTTAGAGTTATAGGCAGATGGTTGATACTTGGTTTGTTACCTCTATGCCTCCTCAGTCCTCAATAACAATTTATTTTAGCTTGCTTGCTTCTTGTTCTCATGTTGCTCCTGCAACAGTATTAATAACGTCTTTTGTTACCCTCACAGAAATGAATTTTCAGTATCTCTTTATATATTTTAGAATTGGTCCTTTAAATTGCGTGCACCATTGATAAATTGTCCTGTGTTTGACTCTCATTTTTGCTTGCAGCCTGTATTTAGTCCATCCGTTTTGGCTGAAATGACAAGACCTGATGGTTCGTCTACTGTCCCTGTTTTAGGTGGCGAAACACTATCATCTGAATTGGCTCATGAACTTCTAGGCATCCAGGTTAGCACCAGCAGAAGCATGTTTTTCTGTCTAAATGTTATTGTTGTTAGCGTATTATGGTTCAGAGGCCTGATATTGGTTCCTGTTGTTCGGTGTCTTGTTGCCTTCGTGAGTATGTGCGTGGTATTGGATTTTTTTAGTAGCTGTATCACATATGTACAAGAGACCAATTATTCTAAACTTCTTCTCGCTGGTTTCTGCAAGGAATCTTTCTAGCTTGGCGTCTTGCTTTCTTCTGTTTGTCATGTTTTGCTCGTGGTATCAGAAGGAGCTCATGAAGCTAACATGTGGCGCTTGATGTCAACGGTATATCTCTATACCTATATTATTATGCAGCAGTGGTTAACTTCTAGCATCCTCTATAACTTAGGCTATACTGCCTGCTTCACTGCTTTCATAAATAGCTATCTAGAATGCTTTTCATGCATCTCTCATTGGCTCTACCACCATAATCACCTTGCTACCTTCCTTCCCAAGATTGTGGAGAAAAGAAATTTCCTCTGGTTTCAAAAAATTGGAACAGTTTGACTTGCACCTGTACAACTTACAACTTACAACTTTGACCATTGATATTTCTAATTATTTAGCAGTAAAAATCATTAAAAAAAATTGAAAATATATACATTGAGACTAATCTAATAGCATCTTATAATTTACTTAATAACATTTCTTTTATATATAAGTTAATAATATCTCAGGCCTCATAGTAAGTAGGTCAGGTGAATAGTAACATTTAGAAAAAAAAAAAAATCCCAGTGCTTCTACTTTGATGGAAAAATCCTACTTTTGCTGCTTAATTTTAATTGTGTGGCCAGCCGTGCCCAGGATTGCCTCTAGGTCGTGGTGACAGTGTTTCTGTAAACTGCTTATTGCTTGTCTTTGTATACTGTTGTCAATGAAGCCTTCTATTGCTTGTTTGTGTAACATTGTACACTATCCTTATATGCCAATATGCCTGGTTCGTTCTGGCAACATTTGCAGTCTAGAAACGAGGTTTTAGACGCTAAGCATTGTGTGGCACGGAGATGATACAATAGATGACTTCAGTAATCTTGTCTGTTGACTTTTGAGTTCTTTAGAATGATTTTCAAGTTCCTAGGAGTTTTAGTGTGCATTGTACATGAGTAATGAGTTAGAGATTAGAGTTATACTGATTTTTCTGAATTGTTCCTATTTGTTTGGTTTTTACAGGTGGATTTGTTGAAACATAGCTTACCTGATCCTTCTTCAGTGTCACCACATTTGCAGAGCTCAAGTTTGAGCACGGATAAGGATAAAAAGGACAAATTTCACGAGGGTGGAGAAGAATACATGGCAACACCAGTTTTCATACATACCAAGTTAGTAATCTTATTCTGCTTAGATATGAAGATCGGGTAGAGATTTTAAACCAGGGAATGAAGAAAATATGAGTAAAAAATTCATGAATAAGGCGCAAAAAAAATATTAGTAGAGAAATGTGAAAATTTTCTGTATCATATCCAAGGAAGAACAGTGTCACTATTTTGTAAGCCAGTATCAATACAGGTTTACAGCCTTTTATTGCTTGTCGAGAAGACATTAACTTTTCTCTCATTTATCTAGAAGAAAATATTAGGACAATGTCTATCAGGGGTATTTAATGGTACGAGCTGACTGTAATAAGCGTCTTGTGTCATGTTATGCAGGTTGCGAGATGAAGATCTCTCACCACAGAGTTGTGAGCAAATGAGGAAGGTTCTTGCACAATATTTTCATTCATCATCGTTCTCAAGACCGACGACGAATGATCGTGTCTCTGTCTCAAAGTCTCACTATGCTCAGGACAGTGGGGTCGATCCTAAACTGCTGGACTTGTTCTTGGTGCCTAGAAGAAAAGATAATTCATTGGAATTGCGGTATGAAAGTTGTGATTCAATGTTGTGGAGAGTTCGGGATCATATTTTGTCTATGCCGCGTCCCTCATTCTCAAGAACTGTATCCGAACGTGACTGGTTGAAAAACACTGCCAAGATATGGGATTTGGTGAAGAATTCTTCTGTTATTGCAGATTACTGCAAAACTCTTCAAAGTTCAGGTTTATTTAGGAGATAGCTCTTTGATAAACACTTTGGTTTTATAGTAAGCAGGCGATTAACTTGGTGACGATAGTTGATAAATTAGATCATAACTTGGTGATGATAGTTCAATTACAATGTAATTTGGTGATGCTAGTTGATGAATTAGATCGTAACTTGGTGATGCTAGTTGCTGGTTAAACCATCGAATGCCTCCGTTCTCAAAAGAACATAGCGACCCAAGCAATGGAGTATGGTTTAACTATAGTATACCTTGCCATGACTTGCTTACCCTTACGCAAGCTTTTTCAATATGCATTTACCACAGCAGATCGGGAAAAACAATGAAATATGATTTGTGTATAATTAAGTTTTTGTGTGCTCAATCTGTCTTATTTCGTCTTCTTAATCTTTCCTACTTGTACAACGCTCTCTTATTCCGTCTCCTTAATCTTATTTGCCTGCCTGTTACTCAACCTATATTAACCCATAGCTCCAAGCCTCCAACGCACCTAAGGTTTATTAAACCCTAAAAAATTTGCTACTAACATCAAGTCTCATGTCCTTGCATCAGGCGATTACTCATGGTAATGTCTTATTTTCTTGCTGGTCATTGGCAATCTGGTTCACTATTCGCATTTGCTAAGTTGATATTACATACATCGTCGAAATGGCCAAGTCCGAACATATTTAAGCAATTTTCTTTTCACCATGGTTAACATAGGAGTTTGTTTTGTACACCAACGAGTGAAAAGCTATAAGAAAATTTGAACCAAAACAGGGGCACCTTTTTGTACATTAAAAGATTGATTAATTTGCCAATCAAAATTTTCTAGCCAAGATGTTCTCCTAATCTGAAAGCTTACAAACAGAACGACTAAATTTAAAGAGTGATCCCGTAGATTTCTATCTAAACAAAATTTGTAAGACCATCCAGAATGATCAAAGATGCTGCGCAACATTGTTTCTGAAACTTCCATAGTTATTCCATCATGGCATCAACAGGAGCAGCTTTAACAGCAGGATCAGAAGGTTTTCCTCCGCCCTTACCTGTGCAGTTCAATAAAAGTTCAGAAACTAATAATATGCTTATATTGAATCACTAAAGAGAATGCAAAATTTCAACTAAGGATTACCTTTGTGTTTTTGTTTTTTGGCTTTAAGCTTTACATTCTTCTTCAAGTGAAACTGGGCAGGGGATTTCTTGGATTCTGAGGGACCTTCACCTAAATTTCATTCATATGACCAACTAACAAGTTAGTTCAAGCAAGAGCAAGGCGAAGCAACAAAATCATTTGTTGGATCGCATCTAGTATCATTCACAGAACAAAATTAATGCAAGCAAACTGGGTGACCACTGACCAGCACATTGGCCTATCCTCAAATTGCACTTCGTACAACTATGCTACCCATTGCAAGTGAAGGTAATTATGATTGATGGCTACAAATAGAAATAAAATAGCTCCACGGCTCTAGAGCGACCAC